>NW_028317941.1:18306250-18680000 GCF_062004578.1 Staurois parvus | reverse complement strand
TAATGATGATAACAGAAATCACCCAAATGGCCATGATCAAAAGTTTACATACCCTGGAATGTTTGGCCTTGGTACAGACACACAAGGTGACACACGGGTTAAAATGCCAATTAGAGGTTAATGCCCCACATCTGTGGCTTTTTAAATTGCAATTAGTGTCAGTGTCTAAATAGTCAATGAGTTTGTTAGCTCTTACGTGGAAGCACTGACTAGGCTAGATACTGAGCCATGGGGGGATCAGAAAAGAACTGTCAAAAGTCCTGCGTAACAAGGTAATGGAACTTTATAAAGATGGAAAAGGACATATAAAGATGTCCAAAGCCTTGAATATGCCAATCAGTACTGTTAAATCACCTATTAAAGAAGTGGAAAGTTCGGGGATCTCTTGATACCAAGCCAAGGTCAGGTAGACCAAGAAAGATTGCAGCCACAACTGACAGAAGAATTGTCCGGGATTCAAAGAAAAACCCACAGACAACCTCAAAAGAAAAACAGGCTGCACTGGAAAAAGATGGTGTGGCTGTTTTTAAGGAGTACAGCGATACTTGAGCAAAAATGAGCTGTTTGGTCAGGGTGCCAGAAAGAAGCTTTTATTGCACCAATGCCACAAAAAATCCCAGTTACAATATGTCTGACAACAACTTGACATGCCTAACCAGGCCTTTTTGTGTCATGGATGCAGTAAAGGCGTCTTTATGGAACCTCCATCATGCAGCTCATTTTTGTTAAAGTGTCATCATATTGTGCTCCTTCAAAACAACCATATTGTCTTTTTCTAGAACAGCCTATATTTTTCTTGTAGTTACCTATGGGTTTCCCTTTGTATCCCGAAAAATTCTTCTGGCAGTTGTGGCTTTCCACTTCTTAATAGGTGATTTAACAGTACTGATTGGCATATTCAAGGCTTTGGACATCTTTTTATGTCCTTTTTCATCTTTATAAAGCTCCATTAGCTTGTTACGCAGTTTTGACAGTTCTTTTCTGATCCCCATGGCTCAGTATCTAGCCTAGTCAGTGCTTCCACGTAAGAGCTAACAAACTCATTGACTATTTATACACTGACATTAAATGCAATTTAAAAAGCCACAGATGTGGGACATTAACCTCTAATTGGCATTTTAACCCGTGTGTGTGTCACCTTGTGTGTCTGTACCAAGGCCAAACATTCCAGGGTATGTAAACTTTTGATCATGGCCATTTGGGTAATTTTGGTTATCATTATTTATTTATTTCAGGTACTTATATAGCGCCGTCAATTTACGCAGTGCTTTACATATATATTGTACATTCACATCAGTCCCTAACCCTCAAGGGGCGTACAATCTAAAGTCCCTAACTCACATTCATACATAGACATACTAGGGACAATTATTATTTAAAAAGGAGCCAAACAACTATTTGATAATAAATGGCTTCATATGATCATCATCCTTCAATAAAAGAGCATTTCTTGGCATGATCAGTCATATTTTCAATATCTATGCCAAAATTTCACAATTTTTGCCAGGGTATGTAAACTTCTGAGCACAACTGCATATATCTCTCTCATATATATATATTATATATATCTCCCCCCTCTATCTATATCGATCTATCTATCCATATACATACACACATATACATATCTTTATCTATCTATCTATCTATATATCTCAATCAAACATACGTATAAACATAAAGTATATACTAAAACACATAAGCCAAAATCATACATATAGTTTGCTTTTAAGTAGTCTGTTGGTAGCATACTACTTTCGGGTCCCTACTGGGCTCCAACCTCCAGGAGGGAAATTTTCACATTGTTGCAGTGAACAGGATAGGTCTGCCCAGTCTGCCTAGGAGACTCACAAAGTCTGTTTTTCTTTGAGTGCCTGTGTGGAAATGAAATTGCTTTCAGCGTTTTCATATAGCCCTGTCAATAGGAGACTCTGTTGTACCTTGTCAGATAAATGGTTCAATGTTTTATGCTCTGTTTGAGCTATAAACCTGTGATACTGGAAGCACAGCTGGCTAAAAGGGCATAAAGGAATAATCTACATGGCTCAACTCACTATCCTTACATAAAATACTGTTCTTTTTTTTTTTTTTTATATTACTGTTGGCTTTGAAAACAAGTTTTAAGAATGCAATGCCATCCTTCACATTTTAATTTAGTGGACGGCTTTTGGTTTCATTTGGTCCATCTTGCCATAGACTGTATGGTTATAATAAGCCAAGCTGAAGCATCGTAATTTGCAGGTCAGATCAAGATTCTAAAATATTTAAGTATAACCCTAGGAAAAACTTGCCTTCCAAGGGAGTGGGAAAGGTTTAGGTCAGATTTCACTTTCCATTAGTGTTCCTGATGGGCAGATGGGAAGAGTTCTCCTTACTTACTGTCTCAACGACACCATCAACAGGATAAGAGGTGAAGGGAAATGTTACCAACATAGGACAGGAAAGAAAAAAAACACGGATTTAAAAATGGTGGGCGACTCTCTAAACCCCCCCACACCTTTCCTGAACTTGCCTGCATTCACACCCCCTAGGTTTTATGTGTCCTGCAAGACAGCACTGTATTTCTCCCCACTAGAAATCCACTGACGGTGCCTGCTCACTAAAACCCTCAAAAGACTTTTCTTCTGTCTTGCAACTGCTTATTCTGGTTTCCCTGCACACAGTGAGCTTCTAACAGTGTGCATTAGACGCTGCAGCAAGTCAGATACAGCAAACTTAATTTCCTGTCTGAAGGACATCCAGCATCAACTAGACTTACTGTCCCTGGCCTACCCCTTTCATTCGTTTCTGTTCTTTCAATAATGAAGACTTAATATCACATAGCTTCCAGGAAGCCACGTACAGCACCCTGCTGGCCATGATCTGCATTCATTATATAGGGGTGGGCAGGGAAGGCAAATACAAGCAGGGATAGCACAATGACTAAATGGTTAGCACTTCAGCTTGGCAGTACTAGGGTTGTTGGTTTGAATCGTGACCACAGCACTACCTGCCTGGAGTTTGCATCTTCTCCCTGTACCTCCGTGGGTTTCCTCCAGGTACTCCAGTTTCCTCCAACACTCCAAAGACATGCTGGTAGGTTAGGTTGGTAGGTCCTTTCTATTTTGGCCCTAGTATGTGTATGTATCAATGTGCATTAAGGACCAAAGATTGTACGCTCCTTGGGGGTTAGGAACTGATGTGAATGTACTATATATGTAAAGCGCTGCGTAAATTGATGGCACTATACAAGTACCTGAAATAAATAAATAAAGCTGAAGTTTAATTCTGCTTATTTATTTATGTGCAGAAAGAAAGGAAGTAAGACAGAAAGGGATGGCCAGCGCTAGGGGCAAATCAGCAGTTCTGCATGCACATCTGTTGTCAATGAAAATGGTGATAGGAAGAAAGAGTACAGCAAGAAAAAGGGATGAAGTCATCACTCTACTGCTGCTCATTTTTTTGCGGCATCATAAAATGGGGAGGTAAAAAAGAAAAATGGAGAGCAAACTAAATTTCTTTGACTGCAACAGAGAAACATCGGGTCACCAACGTAACTGTTCTGAATAAATAGAAGTATAAGATCACGTGGCAGGTATAAAATCTCATGCATGTATACTCACCTTGGTTCCAGAGATGTGGCGTCCTGGAGCTCCCTGAAGATGTCAGTAGCCGGCTTCTGGGTCTGAACTGCTGAACACTTTAATTGGCCAGCCAGGGATGAAGTCACTCTCACGCATGCGCAGAAGTGACATCAGCTTCGGCATTGCTGAGTTTCTACTGTGAGCTGCATGTGCGGACAAGCAGGTCTCTTCTGCATGAAAATTCCTGCCTGTTCGCCCATTTTGTTTTGCTAGCGTAACGTTCCAGTTTGAGAATTGTAGCAAGTGGTTTGCCTAGAATCTACCTTTAGAGTAGAGTACTTTAATACTGCTGGTAAATGACCTAGACCCAAGGTCAAATATCAATGTATTAGCCTCTCCAGCTATATACAGCATTTGATTACACACAATTCTGTCGAATTTCAAACTTTGCTCCCACTCAAGTAGACTTGACATTTTTACTTTTACTACACCTAATGTTTATACTCAGCATGGTATGTGGTTTCTGCCTTTACCACAGGCTGTGCTTTATAAAGTTGTGCTTAAACATGAATCTGCTTAAAAAAAACACTTCACCCTTTTCAAAAAACGTGTCTAAAATGGGGTAATATGCACAAATATACTTTATAAAGCAATTTACAACAACTTGGATGCAGGGGAGGATTTTGTCAATAGTAGTTGCTAGAATCCTGTGGACAGCTTGCTTTATACACACACAACGCTTTAAAAAGCTTTCACTCAAACATAAATGCCCTATTTCACAGTTCACTAATCTGGAGAAAAGACGGCATCTGAAGGTTTCTGTTGCCGAGGAACTCTAAAATGACTGTCCAAGCTCCGTGATAAGGAAAGGAATGCAAACGCTTCAAAAATATTCAAAGGATAAATTGGCTACTGCTGTAAAAGCTCTAATATAAAATATTATGATTATTGACACAGTTGGTGCATTTCAAATTCTGCACAACTCCTGTACTGTCCATAACTTTACCACCTATTCAGCAAAATCAGGTTGATTTGGATTCTTGTATGCCACTGTTCTATGCTGGCCCCTACAAAGTAGTGACATGGGGCCAACAAATAGAACCACTGCGAGCACCAAGGGACCAGGAAACTCCTGGAAGTGTGAGATTTTGAGGATTGTTTAGGCTGAAGTTTCTGTTCAATGCAGTAGAGATAGTGTATAGAATACCAGAAAAGGTAAGTGTAAACGGTTTTCTTTCCAGAAGACTTTTTTTTCATCTTTATTATGGTGACACATTCACATTAGGGCTGTTGGCTGGATTTTAAAGAAGAACTATCATTACACTTTTTTTACACTGTTCTGCTCTCCTAGGACAAAGTAAATGTAGTACTTTGTCCCATGTTGCTAGGTACTTCCCAAGTCTAGTTATAAGTAGACATATTATGGTCCGACTTGCTCTCCTTCCCTTGGACAACAGCTAGGAAGGAGACAAACATATCGTTACAGCAGCCTATCTCAGCTCAGAGCACTTTCCCAAGGTATGAGGAATGCAGAGGGGGGTATAAGTCAGTCTCCTGTCTCTCTGCTTTCCTCTCGTCTCCAGAAAGTGCTCTGAGCCAAGACAAGCTGCTTTTATGACGAGTTGATCTCCTTCCTAGCTGTTATCTAGCAGAACAGTGCAAAAACACCTGATTCTTTGACATTATGTTTAAAACCATGTTTTGTCCCACACACCTGCTGTTATAGTACAATAGGCTTTGAGCCGGCACGAAGTACGAAAAATTCAAATACAAAGAATAGTGTCAGGATTTCTTGTAGGACACTTCATTTGGTCCAGACCTTTAAACCAAAAGAACACCGCACAAATTATATTTTTAGCATTTCATTTTTTCTTTGCAGTTTCCCATTTGGAGGGGGGGGGGTGGCGGTGGTTCTACTATTTCATGTCCTACAACAGGAGATTAATTCTCTACAAAAGTCTACAAATGTCACTGGAATAGGTTTCTCCATTGGAAGCTTTTGCCTCACCTGCTGTTTTGATGACAGCTTTAACATTTTGGATTTGTTATCACTTTCTGTCCCAAACACAAGGGTCACCCAGAACAAAACAGAGAGGGTGAATGTCTCCAGTGGAGACACAGAAAGCGCTACAATTCTGACAGGTGTTGTGTCTCTTCCATACTACATCGAATACTAAAAAAGTTTTCGTTACAGTATATACATACATACATACACTTAAAATGATCACTTGACCATTAAAATGTGCTGCCTGGTGTAATTATGATGCAAATTCTGGGTCACCAAACAGAATAATGTAATAGAGAAATAAGAGAAATGGATTAAATGCCTTTGTAACACCATCAGCACAAAAGGAAAAGTTATCCCACCAGAAGACGGTACACAGTGGCACCCTTGGTGAGCACACCACTGGATCTGGAGACAGGTCAGTGTCTGTTTATTAAAAGTCAGCAGCTACAGTTTTTGAAGTTGCTAACTTTTAATTTTTAAAAAAATTACTGGGAGTTCCGCTATAAGGCTCAATTTCCCAGAAAAAAAAAAAAAAAAAAAAAGAAAAAAGTGGTTGTAAAGGCAGAAGGTTTTTTTATCTTCAAGTATTCTTACCTGAGCCCCTTCGTGATCCAGCAATGTGCAAGAGAACCTTAGCTCTCTGAGGACTTTCCCTCCTCATTGGATCAGCCAGTGAGCCAATGAGGTGAGAGCAGGGGTGAGGCCGAGCCCAGGCTCTGTATATGAATGGACATGCAGAGCAGCGGCTGGGGAGTGAGCCTGCTTGGGTGGCTCCATAGCAAGCTGCTTGCAGTTGGGCACTTAGCAGGAGAAAGGGGCCAGGGGTGCTGGTGGGGAACCAGAGAAGAGGAGGATGCTCTGTGCAAAAACTACTGCACAGAGCAGGTAAGTTTAACAGGTTTGTTATTTTAAAAAAATTACTTACCCTGCTTAATTGATGGGGATTCCAATCTTTGCTCCATTAACAAGCTGTGGCCACCACTGGCATTTGACACTTTCAGAAGTTTTTCATGACTGGTTCCCCACTGAACCTTGTGGCTTCATCTACCACAGGACAAAGCAGTGACACAGTGCACTGACACAAACTGGTCAAGATTTGTCTTTTGCTCTTGTAATTGAGAAACAAAAACGGTACATTTTAAGAATAGCTGATCTTAGAAAAACTACTTTTTATACCTAATCAATTTTGTAAATCGGATTTTGAAGCATAAGTGAATAATGCAAGCTGCTAGTTGGATCAATTTGGGAATTCCTCTCCAGTACCCTTCAATGAGGTTTGCTATTCATTTAACCTGCTCAATATGCAGCTGTAGAATAGTGGCTGTGTGGACAGGCTGTAAAAGTTCTACTCAATTGGAGGATAGTGCCCTGTTGAACCTTTCCCATGGAAATAAGTGTCAGGGCCCCACCAATGACCCCTTTATTATGTTATTTGAAAAAAATAAATTTTCATTCATAATCTAGGTAATGCATTGCCTCAACCTGTTTATCTTTGAAATAGCCAAAGCAAAATAAAAACAACATAAATTCATGCTCAATTCATGACCTCAATCAAGCAGATTCCATCTTTGATGTTTCTCGATTTGTAAAGAGATCTCCTGCTGTGTTGGACCAGAACAGGAAAGAACTCATCTATGTGAGATCCAAATCCATTCCAAATTTCCTCCATCTTGTGATGGAGATAAAACACGGAACCATGCAATCTCTAAGGCTGGCCATACACTATACAAATTTTCTGTCCAATTTCTGCCCAATTTCCTTTAGATTTACCTTCAACTATGTAGTGCAATAGCCTGCCTATTTGGATACAATTGAAAGTGTTGTTAGGTTTGACCTAATATTATATGGTTTTTGGTAAACCTCAACCAAAAATCTCAAGAAAATTGTATAATGTATGGCCAGCCTAAGGGCGGGCGGAAATAAACGGATGTACAACTGTTTGAATCAGTGTTCATCTGCGATGATGAGTCTAGCTTGGATCCACAAAAACAGAAAGAAAAAAAAAAAAAAAGGATACAAACCTTTTTTTCTATATTGCAGACCTAGACAGACTCAGATGAGGGCAGACATAAACAGATGAACATCTTGGACTTGTCTAGGACCTGGCACATACACACCTCTGATTAAATCCACCTGTCTATAGAGATCATTGAGTTCTGGCAGAACAGGGTACTAATTAAGTTGCTTTTTAAGTAGAACAATTATCAAGTCATATAGCTAGTTCACGGTAAACAGACATTTTTCGAAAGGCTGGTGCCACATGCAATTTCAACAGCTTGGGCATAAGTAGTGAACTTTTGATTTTTACAGCTCATTATAGCAAAACAGAAACTGGTAGTGGACCACTTGTGAATACTGGCTTAACAAACAAAATGGCTGCATAAAAGATAGATACTCTAACTTGTTTTGATTTAGGAATTTGCCTTTTATGACCTGCATTTTATTTGATGTGGCCTTTTATTGTATCTATTCCCTTTTAATAAAACAAATGGCTTATTTTAAAAAACGGACCATCTAAAAGCTTTAAATCAATATGCAAAGAATCAATGCCATCCCATTTTACTGGCGAGATTTCATTTGATACATTATTGAAGAGCGAGACGTTCCTCAGCTTCGCAAACACGATTCTGCCATTCAGACAGCTGGCAAGCACTAAGTGCTGACCTACATACAAATTGCAATGCACACCGAGGGACATTACAAAATTCTCTCAGAATTCAACATAAGAAGGCAGAATGCATTCAAACCTTTCACATCGGGTACTCAGCTCTGCCTAAACACAAAACAGTGAGTTAAAGAGAACCCGTCACTTACAAAAAAACTGAGTGCATTTTAAAGGGAACCTACCAAGATAGAAATATAGCAGAGGCCACTGTTGACCTGTTTTTTTTTTTTAAGGTGAAAGTTCAAGGTTTGTCGTTCACTACTTCTTCACTCCCTAGAGAGTAAATGTCAAGCTACTGAAGAAGAGATCCAGAGGAGTTCACATCTTTAAAAACAAAGTCCATTATTGCAGCTTTTATTTTTCTCTTCATGTTTTTTTTTTCAAAGTGGGGCAAAAAATCAGTTATGAATGACATGCATCTTACAGTAGGCATTCTTTAGCTATTAATTTACATAGGCCCACTGATCACATCTTATTTATTTTATTTATTTCAGGTACATATAGCGCCGCCAATTTATGCAGCGCTTTACGTATATATTATACATTCACATCAGTCCCTAACCCTCAAGGGGTGTACAATCTAAGGTCCCTAACTCACATTCATACATTCACATACTAGGGTCAATTTAGACAGGAGCTAATTCACCTACCAGAATGTCAGAGTGTGGGAGGAAACCCACGCAGGCACAGGGAGAATATGCAAACTCCAGGCAGGTGGTGTCATGGTTGGGATTCGAACCAACGACCCTAGTACTGCCAGGCGGAAGTACTAACCATTTAGCCACTTCTGCTGCCCAATCCATTGCACATGGTCTCTGTAAAATAGCTCTAGCTGATCCTATAACTATACTCTGCACCAGAAGACCCATGAACACGGGGCGTTTTGATAACTCTGGCAAAGTTAGCTGTGTAAAGTCACGTTAAAAACATGAGTTTTTAAGCTTTTTTAGCATTTTTGCATTAGCGTTTAGCGGTGTTCTCCAACGTTTGTGTTTAAGTGTTTTTTTTTTACCAAAAAAAAAATTTTGTTTTGGTCAAAAAAAGTCCAAAAAAACACTGGTTTGTGGCGTTTTACAGCGTTTTTCAGCATTAGAGCGTTTTTATAGCTACAAAACTCCCTAGTCCTGTTTTTTTTTCCAGCCAAAAAACGTTGATTACAGTCTATGTGTGTATGGACACATAGGATAACATGCTGGGGTTTGCTAGCTGTAGAAAAAAAATGTCAAAAGCCAAAAACAGCCGCTGTAAAAACGTCAAGTGTGCATGAGGAGTGTAATCAGCCAAGAAGAAGTCAGCTTGGTATACCCATCAAGCTGATTCATAGGTACCTGAAGAATAGATTGTGCATAGGCAACGTCATATTCAGTAATAATAAAAAAAACGGGGGGGGCTAAACAAGTAGCGGAATCAAAATATTTCCCACTTCTCCAAATCAAAAGTCCACCGACTTACCACAACTTCACGGGTGCGGTCCTCATAACCAGAACATATCAAATAACATGGATTACGGGAAGTCCCACAAAAAGGGGTTACCACAAAAGGACTAAAAGCAGTTTGATAAATGACAATTAATAAAATACCATTACAGAAAATATATAGCAAAAAATGTAATACCATCTCTACCATTTACTAGTTAAAAAATCATTTTTAAGCTGGTGAAGGGTGGAGGTGGCATTACATTTTTTGCAATATATTGTGTTTCATATATTAAATTCTCACTTGTCGATTCACATTTAGGGTAGAACTTTACTGCTTCTGATCAGAATTATATGCTAAATATACAGTATATACTAAGTTTCGATTTAAATATTGTTAGTGGCCCATGGAGAGCAAAGTGGCAGGGTCTCCGCAAATATTTTCTGCACTCCCTCACCCAGTGTTGCCAACCTACCAGATTGAAATCCATTGACATGACACCCAAATTTTACTGGCACAGCCAAGTTTTTACTTGCATTTCCAAAAGTTAAAAAATTACAGATTTTAAAAGTGCAAATGTCCATATTAAAAGCTACAAACGGGTACAATATGCAATTAGCAATGTGATTGAAGGTAGATAAAAAAGTAAAAAACATATTTCCTATTTTATTTTCGATATAGTAAGTAGCTCAGGGACAGGACTTAGAAGGGCAAGTAATTAGAATGGGCAGCCACACACATGAAATGGACTCTCACAGTGGCACTGACAACAGTGTGCAGCAGCACAGATGATGAGGATATCTCACCAACATGACACGTCTGCTCCTGAGTCACAGTCTCTCTTCATGCTGGGTGGTCCCAACAATCCACTCTAGTCCAAACAACACTGATAGCCCCACTCCCAGCTTGGCTTGCTCCTGTCCTGGAGACCACACATGAAGCTCTGGCCACTCTGCTCAACTCCTAGGTCATCACACCACACACTCAGGCACCGGCACCGCCACCGCCAGACCCACCCAACCACACTGTAGCAGGCACTCGGATGGTCTTGGCTGGCTTTGAACTGGGACTGCTCATGCGCAGTTCGGAGCCAAACGTCACAACCATATTTTTAACTGCCCTCATGGGCAAGATGACAAGTGTCTCTTTGAAGCTAAATTTCAGGCAGAAAAATTGACACATACTAATGCAATAAAAATTAAACTTAAGTTAATTTAACTGCCTGAATTTGACTTGATATTAGTAGCTTGCAATACCCTATACAACAGCATGAAGGCCTCATTCACACAGGGCGTACTGCTGTGTACCATCAAACACAAATGCTCCTGCGCTTGGGGATGAACTCGATGCAGGCTACAACCACATTAAGAATGTCCTGGAACATACACACCTTGGTGCCCTCAAATGGACCAGGGGAATACAAATATACCGAATGAGGACGCACAGGCCTAGTGCATTACCATAAAAAATGTTTAATAAAATAGGTGTTGTACTCACAAACGAGGATAAAGTCAAGGCACATCATAAAAGAACAGCTGGGTCAACACCGCGCTGAGTAACAGTCCGCAATGGGGAGTGTAGACATCCAATAGGCTGACACGTTTCGAGGACTTGCTCTGAGGAAGAGGTAAGTCCTCGAAACGCGTCAGCCTATTGGATGTCTACAGTCCCCATTGCGGACTGTTACTCAGCGCGGTGTTGACCCAGCTGTTCTTTTATGATGTGCCTTGACTTTATCCTCGTTTGAGAGTACAACACCTATTTTATTATTAAACATTTTTTATGGTAATGCACTAGGCCTGTGCGCCCTCTCTTTGTTCTTTCCTCATTCGTACTGCTGTATACACCCATCTGTGGGCTGTGTTTACCGGCACTGGGATGCACAGGTGTTCCGTGCAACCCTGTGCAGGCAGTCCCATAGATGTTAATTGGGATGCAGTGGATGTGCATCCCCGTGCTGGTAAACATGGTCTTGAACGTGGGTATGCTGTGGTATACCTTGTGTGAATGAGGCCTAACAATGGGAGAGAAAATATCTTGTATTGATCTTCTATTGTCCATTCAGCAGGCTGGGGGTTGGAAGAAGACATTTTTAACTGAGAATTTTGCAAGTGTATATGAATGTTTTAGTGTATTGCACACCTTTTAGAGGTGTATTCAAGCTTCGGGTGTTTTTGTTTTAGCCAATAGAAAGAACTAGGGGGAGAAAATTAGGGGTGGAGATTTGGCTGGAAATGTGCAACAAAACACGCATTTCCATTGAAATCTTTGGGGCCAAAAATGCTCCAATCTTCCTGAAAAGTAGTTGATGTACTTTGTTGAATGACAGGTGTTTCACTACAAGTGACAATACATTTAGACGTGAACATGGGCCATTGAAATAAATGGGATTTGGCATGTTGAGTGTTTTAGGGCGTTGAGCTCCAAAATGCTCAAGTGTGAATGAGGCCTTTGTAATAGTAATAATAAACTGGTAGTAGTAATAAACTTGTGGCATTCGTCATTTTAAGACTGGATAGACGGAAAAACAAATCCTCTATCAGGTGCAAGATCTCCCATAAAATGTATTTAATCTAATTACTTTGCTGTTTGCCCGGAGTTCAGCTTTAAGTAAAGTGTATGAATAAATATAACTAAATGGAAGGAAAATCAGACTGTTCAGTGCATAATGAGACAAGGCTAATCTCTGCTTTACTAAACGAGGACACACAGAGACATTTTGCTTCGGAACTCGAAAAACGCAGGAGGAGAGGCTGCAGGTGCGAGTGCTGCGTTCTATTATCAGTGATAATTGCTGTGTGAAACCCACTCATGCAGAGTTTTCTTACACCCTCAGACATCTATTGTACTGGGTATAGGAGTATAGAGGCGTGTATATGAGATAATTATAATTTTACAGCAAAAGAAGAAAAATTGTGTAACTGTATCCCAGACGGCATTGATTGTTATACATGCTCTATCATAATCAGTTCACAGCAGTATATCAATAGAATATTCTGCAAGAAAATAGCATGACTGCTATAAAAGACATTTAGGTTGTTCTAGGATGATTACAGCAGAGAACACCCACTCTTGTAATGGAACTTTTCTCACCTTATAAGCCATCTCTTACGACACTTCCATTAAGCTGTTGGAACTAGCGCTAGCACATACAATTTCAGATAGCGCTGCCAGTGGTAGAGACATACTGGGAGAAGAATCTAAGTATGATTAATTGAAACACCAATCTTTCAAATCAGCTTTTGAATGGATCTGTATGGCACATGCACGTTAAAATACACCTTTCAATTCACGTACCAATGATTTCTATTTCTTAGGACTTTATTTATACTTGCCTCCATTATTTCGAAGTTTCGATAATGGAAAATATGAGACATAAGTTACTCCACTCCACAAGAACAATTGAGTACTGTCCGTGATACTTTTTTTTATTTGCACTAACATACAATTTTGAGGACAAGCTTTCGGGGAATCTCCCCTTCTTCAGGGTCTAAGCAGTACACAATCCACTCCACAAGAAAAGCAGCAGCAAATTAATGGTGTCTTCATTTGCAAATTAACCGAAACCAGTCTTTACTTACCCATGTCTCATGTACCTCTGGTGTATTGTGCTGTCTCAGAAAAACAATACCAAACAGAGATATTAGGCTGATAGTAACTCTACTGGCAGTAGAAAAACACTAAACGTTGCAAAAACATGTGTAAATGCATTTACCACTTGGTTGTTTATTCATTACATTGGCCACAGTACTTGACATTAAAATGAATAAACACCAAGCGCTAAAAACGTAGCTAGTGCTTAGGAACATTTACATGCGTTTTTGCCACTTTTGGTGGTTTTTGGCCACAACGATCCTCTCCGGCTTGCGATTCTTCTACATTCAGTAGAGGGATGTTCAACTGCCCCTAAACTCTGCTGCTCTCAAATTCTGGTAAAAGCCTATGTGTGCATGGACACATATATAAATATAGCCAAATGTGTGAGTGCTATTCTGCCATTTATAACGAGGATCTGTCAGGAAACAAAAGTTGCAAGTATAACTTGAAGACACTTAGGAGGTATCTGCACTTATCTTCAGCCCACAAAAACCTGCAGTTGAAAGCCAGGCAATTCTGACAGGCAAAGCTCTGTAATTTCCTGATGGGTTTGGAAAGCTTTTGCTCTTTCTATAAAATTCTAATAGCCAACGAGACAGCTCATCAGAATAATGAGCAAATAGGAATAGGCAGCAGGAGGTAGCAAAAAGCTCTGACAATGCCTAGAAGTGTTGGAGTTTCGCCTGCCAAATGTTTCGCAGTTTGGCCATATAACTGGAGGCATGTACTGACAAATGACCTCCACTTCTAAAATTACTAGTTCCCTGCCTGTAATGCTGGCCCAATATCTTCAGTACTAATTAGACCAGTTGTAGATATAAATCATTTTTGCGTTGTGTAGCCCACATGTCAACCATAAATCAAGAAAATGTCTACACCACCGGTAGTTCCAATGGATCCATTACACTACTAGCTCAGAGAAAAAAAAAATAAAAGTGATTTTAGCAACCTGGTCATACTGGCATGCTCTGTCCCCATGGCACACTTTTCATAACAAAAACGTGCCGTTCAAAATGCTCCCATGTTGAAACGTTAAAAGTCACAGCAGGCCTCTGAACAGAGCATTCTTAACAACATGCTAGAAGGCACTAAGGGCGAGATGGAAAAAGTGATGTAGCTAAAGTCCCAAGATAACTGGTCACTAGGTATATGACCTAACAGGATCTTGTAATGCATCTGTGTCCTATATTCAGTCCTTAGCACATAATGATTCCTAATGTCAACAATTCTGTGCAGAAAGCTATCAAGAAAAGCCTCCAAAATGTATTGAAGAAAAAATTGATTTTGGTAAAATGTATGATGAGGGGAATGAACAAAAACAGATGCACAGAGTTAGGTGTTCCTTAGAGCAGACCAGAAATTCACACTGTGCAGGAATCAACAGGGCACGTGCAAAAATATCAAAACACCAATATTAAAGTAGAAAAGAAATTCTGATTTGTAACGTGAATAAACGGAAAACAAAAAACCAGTACGCTTAACTCACAACTCCTTCACATCACCTACAGACTAGTTACAGTTTTATGGTCTCTGGTTAAGGGGATCACTGGGAGATGGGTTTCATCAACTGATGGTAAATTATACTTGGAAACAATATTTTTAAAACATAAACCTACTCTAGTTCTTGTATGAGCATTTCTTAAAAAATAAAAAAAGAACACGCAAAATGGTCATTAGAATGCTTTTATACTTCCTATACTCACCTACTATGTGAGCTTATATAACCTACACTGTGATTTGCTTATAATTTGACATTAAATTTTACCGGTTATTTTTTTTTTTTCACTTAATTCATTATTTTATCAGGGTTGAGTTTTCATACCAAATAAACATAAAAAATGTAATATACATAAACAAATTTTCTAACTGAAATAAACATATTAGACCACGTCCTTTTTTATACAATCCAACTCAAGAACTATTATTTAGAGCAGTGGTCTCTAAACTGCGGTCCTTTGCTTACCTTTATCTGGCCCTTGGGGTACTATTCATCTCAGTGAAAAGAGACACTATTCTGCCCACTGACAACAACAGGGCATAATTCCTGACACCAGCACCAACAATAGGGCACTATTCCACCTACTGTCACCAATCACGGGCACTAGTCCTACTTCTAATACCAAAGATGGGGCATGGTTTACTATGCCAGGAAATTTTCTGTTACTGCTGGCCACAGTTCAGCCATTCTAAAGTCTGAAGGACAATAAACTGGCCCTTTGTTTAGAAAGTTTGGAGGCCCCTGATATACAGCAACCATTCTTAGCCAGGTTTCTGTGGAATCCTAGGGATCCCTCAAAAGGTTGCTAGGAATTCTTTGAGCTATGGATGATTAACTCTCCATTCGATGATGCCTGCATAGCATGAGAGTCAATGCCATTTGGCAAAGCCAGCAGCATTGCAATAATTTTAATTTTTGCTGTTTGTAAGAATGGCATTCTGACCACCACTGTAAAATGGAATTCTGTCTACTGCCCACCAATGTAAGGAACATTTTTATCAATTTTCCCTTGATGAATTGGTTTTAGTAAAAGGTTCCCGAGACCCGTAAAATTATTTTAGGGGTTCTTCTGTGGTCATAAGGTTGAGAAAGACTGATACAAAGAAATGAACGGAGCTCTAGTTTGCACTCCCACATTGGAATACAACTTCATCTCATTAATATTCCTATAGGAATAATTACCATCAAAAATATGACAAAAATCAAATTATACAATCATCCATATTTTTTAGGTGAAGGGTAGCCTTACTAACAAATAGTGAGGGCTGTGGTGAGCTGACCATAACTCATAAGCCAGCCAAACACAATTATTAGTGCTGACATTCTCTGAGACTATCCTCAACACTCCTCTTGAACATTTCCTTAACAGGTTAGGTAGCGGTGTAAGAACAGGGTAGGATTAAGGCACGGGTTAGGTTAGTGGCAGATGTTTAGGTTGAGGCTAGAGCCTCAACAGGGCTGCTTCTTCAGAGAGACCACTGGTTTTATGTGAAGTGACTAGAGGCACAATGACCATCCGTGCATTAGTGATGATAAAATTATTAGAACCAGAACATCACAAACCATAACTTTATACTAAAATGCAATCTCCCCAGTAGACAATTACTTTATTCTGCATCTTTGCAAAAGTCAATTTAAAAAAAGGACAAAAACATACAAAAGCATGTTTTTACCAAAAATTCTGCAGTTGTGTTTTGTCCACAAGAGAGGAGACAATAGCACTTTACTTTTCTCTACTTCAAATATAAAGGGTAGATAATTAAGCATCTGTATAAGAAATTTAAATAAGGAAATATATTCCAATATTGAAATGGTAAAACCATACAAATATTAGACAGCATATGAAAGGGATGTTTCAGAGTAACATCGGAATGTCATGTTTAGTCAAACTTTGAGACAGCACTACTCTCCTTTAAATAACAGCAGCCCACACAATGCTTCATCATCTTGCTTTATGGATTCTACTTTGTTTTATGGTTAGGAGTTTCCAAATGTAGTTCTGCTACTGTAATACAATGAGTGTTACGCATCTGCCTGACTACATTAAAAGGCGCAATACATCATTCACCAACACAAAGAACAAAATGATCAAAATGCAGGATGCAGCAAAATTAAAAAAATGTTTATATTACAGAATATAAAATGTTCCATAAGGAGGTATTCATGCCACTGATTTCAGCCAGATGAATCCCGTTAAAAAAAATCATTTTATGTCAAGGAGGAGTTAACAGTTTAAAATTATATCCCTGTTTGCTTTTCTTCTGGTCTTTTTAATGCCCTTGCATAGACACAGCCCTCAGTTTACTACACTGTGACCCTTGCCCTGCTTTGTCTATTTAAACGTTTTAGCTGGAGTTTGGCATTAAATCTGTTAGGCAGGTCCATCTAAATTTCCTAGTGCATCTAACACTACTCTCTCCCTAGACCAGGGTTTCGCAACCAGGGATCCTCCAAAAGGTTACTGAAGGTTCCTTCAGCAATAAGATATTTCTGCCTCTCAGATACGTTCTCACTGACACCAACGATCTTTTTAGCTATATATAAGGGGGTAATTCTTCCCAATGTCCACAAGTGTAAGGCGCAGACCATCACACTAATGTATTATGAGTTGTAGATATACAGTAGTAATTTTTAGCAGGGGTTCCCTGAGACTAGAAAGTTATTTTAAAGGTTCCCTGACTTGCTCCTCCATTGGCGTGGAGACACCCCAACACAGGAAGGTTGTTACTGGCTGGATCATAACACACTTTCTGTCTTAAGCAGGCCATAGATGACACAATTTGGTTTCCTTCCACCACTGAGCGAAGGAAAGAAAAATTGCTAGATTCCCCCATCAACACAGTCAGTGTTGATGGGGGGGAATGCCTCCCGCAGTGCTATTGTATTCTGTTGGAGGGGAGCCTGCACTGGAAAAACACCATGATTACTGCTGGCGACTATAGCTGCCGGCAGTACTTGCATGCAAATAAAATCCCACAGACTGGTTGTACTGAAGTCGTTCGATGGATAGATTTGACCCATCTATTGCCAGCTTTAGGGTGAGAAAAAAAAAAAAAAGGTCTAAAAACAAACAAACACTAATGCAGCCACTACATTTCAGGATCAGTAATCTGAAATATATAAATCTTTTGGCTTTGTGGTTTAACCCTTTTACTGCCACTGACATATAGCATATGTTGGCAGCATTGAAGCGGTTTACACAAAAGCAGGATGCATGTAAATTTCACAAGCCCTCTTTAGGCTTTCCAAGAAGTTCCATGGACCACTTCTATAACTCCCAATGGGTGACCTCCACCATGTTTTCTGGGCTCTGCTCTCCTATTTGCAAGCAAAGGACCCACATAGCAGATGTCACCAGGTAGAGGAGAGACCAGTGAATGTCTGTCTTTTTGCTGATCTCGCATGCAGATCTCGCATGCATAGTAAGAACCCAAAACGACAATTTAGTCACTTCATTTGTTGTCACTTTCCCAGACCACTGTGGCAGGGGAAAGAGCTAATGAAGTGTTCACTGATCTAGCCTCTACCCAGTGACACCTGTCATGCAGATCCTGGGCTCACAGGTGGAATAGCAGAGATCAAGATGCCATCCACCCATCTCTCCACCAATTAGAGAAAGCCTTGTATTCATTAAAAAAATATAAAGCTTCCTGTGAATGGCTAGGCGGCACTCAATTTTGTTCCAGGAACAGGATGGGAAGTCCCCATACTGCTGTCAGAACACAGCACTGTATACTGTATGTAGCTGATGCTGCAAACAATTTATAAAAGCACTGACAGAAGGCATAACCATAACATAGCACCCCCCATCCCTACATACATTTGTACTGTATGTAAAACAAACATCACGAGTACTTACATATGTAAATGGAAACTGTGCTACACGATACAAACTGCCACACACACTAGAGTGAGAATGATAATTCTAGTGGCAATACTCACAATGTGCTGTTAGGGCTTTTAAAAAGTGTGACCTATGGAAATTTGGGGATAATTTTACACCGTTTCATGGACAGGTGCAATTTTAAGGCTTGGCATATTAGGTACCCATTTCTTGGATGCCACTGGAGAGAGGACAAAGCCATTGGAAGTGTTGCTTCAATGAATAAGAGGTGACAACATGACGTGGACACCCCAAGAAGGACCCCAGGAGGCACACAGAAGAAAAAAGGATTGTCATGAAACCATGGCTTCAGGTATATAAAATAGACATTTGTATTTTTTTTTCATACCAGGGGTTAGTTGGAGCTGGGTGAAAGAGGGTTGCTAATACCCAAGAGTTAGTCTTTAACAGCAGTTATTTTTTTTCTGGTGCGTGTCTAATTCTGAAGTGTTCTGATGTACTGTGGTTGGTCTGTAAGCTTGGAGTATATTGTATTTATTAAAAAAACACAAACACACACACACACACACACCAGCACAGTTCCATTACATAGCTTTATTAAAATACAAAAGAGTATGGAGATAATTTCCAAGGATCTTAATGCAAGGTAGACGCTGAAAACCAATTACTCTGGGTGTGTGGTTTAGAAGGCATCCAGTTTACATATTAATCTTCCCAGCTTTAGAAACTGGGACAACATTAATACTACGTTACATAAATAGCTCAATCACTAGAAGCCACACAAATGTGTTTGTTTAGATTTGAGCTTTTCTTTAAGGCTGAACTCCGGGATAAGCAAGTCTTGTCTAAATATAAGAGGCATGTATATTCTTAATTGATTCTTGGTGTGCTTTGTACATTTTGTCCAGATCCGTGCAGTAATTCAGTGTGAAACGTTGCCTCTGTGCAGGAACTTCCTGTAATAAAGACCGGTCTCTGCTGCTCTGTCCTTGTGCAGGGTGACTGGTCTTGTATCTGGCCACTCCTGTAGTTATCTACAGGCAGCGTATAGTTGGCAGGGCCTGCTGGGTTCCACCCACAGCACTGTTCTCTGCACAAGATATGCGCACCACACTGATGTCACTGCTAATTTCATATGTTTTAGTATCTGGGTTTGTAAAAGTGCTTGGTGCACACAAAGTTGATTTAAAATTCTGTGACTCTTGAGGAATATACACTATATTGCCAAAAGTATTGGGACACCCCTCCAAATCATTGGATTCAGGTGTTCCAATCAACTCCATGGCCACAGGTGTATAAAATCAAGCACCTAGGCATGCAGACTGATTCTACAAACATTTGTGAAATAATGGGTCGCTCTTAGGAGCTCAGTGAATTCAAGTGTGGTACCATGATAGGTTGCTATCCGTTAAATTTCCTTGCTATTAAAATATTCCACGGTCAACTGTTAGCTGTATTATAACAAAGTTGAAGCAACTGGGAACAACAGCAATTCAGCCACGAAGTGGTGAACAATGTAAAATAACAGAGCGGGGTCAGCACATGCTGAAGCGCACAATAGTCGCCAACTGTCTGCAGAGTCAATAGCTAAAGACCTCCAAACTTCGTGTGGCCTTCAGATTAGCACAACAGTGCTAACAGTAGAGAGCTTCATAGAATCAGTTTCCATGGCTGAGCAGTTGCATCCAAGTCTTATATTACCAAGTGCAATGCAAAGCGTCGGATGCAGTGGTGTAAAGCACGTCACCACTGGACTCTGAAGTGTCAAATCACGCTTCTCTGTCTGGTAATCCCATGGACGTGTCTGGGTTTGGCAGTTGCCAGGAGAATGGTACTTGTCTGACTGCATTGTGCCAAGTGTAAAGTTTGGTAGAGGTGGGATTGTGGTGTGGGGTTGTATTTCAGGGGTTGGGCTTGGCCCCTTAGTTCCAGTGAAGGGAACTCTTAAGGCGTCAGCATACCAAGACATCTTGGACAATTTTATGCTCCCAACTTTGTGGGAACAGTTTGGGGATGGCACCTTTCTGTTCCAACATGACTGTGCACCAGTGCACAAAGCAAGGTCCATAAAGACATGGATGAGCCAGTTTGTAATGGAGGAACTTGACTGGCCTGTACAGAGTCCTGACCTCAACCTGATAGAACACCTTTGGGACGCATTAGAGCTGAGACTTCGAGCCAGGCTTTCTCGTCCAACATCAGTGCCTGACCTCACAAATGCGCTTCTAGAAGAATAGTCAAACATTTCCATAGACACACTCCTAAACCTTGTGGACAACCTTCCCAGAAGAGGTAAAGCTGTTATAGCTGCAAAGGGTGGGTCAACTCAATATTGAACTCTACGGACCGGGAAGCCATTAAAATTTATGTGCATGTAAGGGCAGGTGTCCAAATACTTTTGGCAATATAGTGTATTAAATGAATTTTTTTGTGCCCAAAGTTCATCTTTAAAAATCTTTGAAATTTCTTATCTCACTAGTGATGCTACCTAATCATGTGTTTTTCAGTACATTTTTGTAACACGTTTTGTTTTCACGCTGTAAGTATTTTTTGTAGGCGGAGGAGGAGATTAGTTATGTACATTAATTTTCTCATGTGAGGCCAAAAATGTACTATGCCGAACTAAAAAGTACCTGCACCTTTTCAAAAATATCACACTACACCATGTTGCATTGATGTGAATGAATACCACAGAGAATCAAATGTGATTTCCATTGTCATGCATTGCAATACGACAAAAGATGCAGGATAAAATCGGTCACACTTGCGTAAACGTGGTCATTCTAGTTGGAAACTCTGACTACAATATGCATTGGTAGTATCCCTTAACTATTTTGCTGCCTGAGCACAAGCGCACACACCTTAAAATTCACACTTACGTGTGTGTTAATTTTAGTGCACACACACTATACAGTAATTCCCAGTTTGTTGTAAAATTTTAAAGATTAGACTGTCAAGTAATACAAAACCAAATATGTCAAGCTGTAAAATTGCATTTGCCCATAAAAAAACAAAAAAAAAAAATAGTATATATAATTATCTAATCGACACTTACCTATAACCTATAGAAATCATAAGGGTAGACCTCTGGCATGTACGGCGATATCCAGTATGGGCTGCACAACTGTTGTTTATATACACACACACACAAACGTCCTAGGTGCACATGATTTTACATGTGTGGCCCTTACATTTGTTTTAGATTTTTAAAAACGAATTTTATTATTTTCAAACAATTTTTTTTAAATTGCTCACTCACTTTTATTTTATAAAGTGGGGCCTGAAGGTGTAGGGCAGGTCTTTGGCAGGTATTGGCTAAAGGCCAATTATAGTGAAAAATATTGTATCTTTGTACATGTACCGGATTAAATACCTGTAATGATAGCATTTAATTTTTTTATTTCACATGCCTTTTTATTTATTTCTCCACCTTTTTATGTAGGCTACGCTATGCAGCAAAGGTCAGAGCTAGAGGGTTTGGGACAAACAAACTGACAGGGGTGCTTACAACAGTCAGCTTTTATTCATAAAGTTTAAACCTACATATAGTGTGTGTGTGTGTGTGTTATATATATATATATATATTTTTTTTTTACAGATTTATATCTTCTATAGGTTATATTATATAGTAATCATCAAAAGAAAAGTTAGAATAAACATAATAAAGAAAACAGATGCATGTGTTATGAAATACATTTGACGAAATCTGATACAGAAAGCACTTTAGAAACTCCGGTAGACAGGAAGCTGTATGGCACCTGTCAAAGGTCAGGCAGCTGCTGCTAGGGCTAATAAAATCCTAGGAAGTGTAAAAGAAAAATGAAACATTAGAAGAAAAGTGTAACTTTATAAAAATAAAAGTACTTCTGACTCCACATAATGAAAATGTTTTACAGCATTCAACACCCATGTAGAGAAAGTAGCACAGGAGAACTAACAATTCAGAAGCTGATAAAAGTGAACATCAGTTCAATAACTGAAAGGTTGTTATGGATGTGTGGAGTCCCTTCTGGGAACATCAGCCCTCTCTATTTGTCTTGGGGACCATTGGAACCAGAGTAGGAAGTGATGTCATATGAAACATTTTACTTTTATTTTTTTATTTATTACAGGTACTTATATAGTGCTGTCAATTTTCGCATGGCTTTAAAATGTATATAAAATATTGTACATTCACATCAGTCCCTAACCCTCAAGGAGCATACAATCTACAGTCCTTAACTCACATTCATACATACAGTGAAGGAAATATTTGATCCCCTGCTGATTTTAAAATGTTTACCCACTTACAAAGAAATGATCAGGTCTAAAAATGATAGGTGTATTGTAACACTGAGAGACAGAATAGTAACAAAAAACACAAACAAAATGCATGTCTAACAAATTATGCACTGATGTGCATGTTCATGAGGGAAATAAGTATTTGATCCCCTATCATTCAGCAGGATTTCTGGCTACCAGATGTCTTTCATACAGGTAACAAGCTGAGATTAGAAGCAGTCTCTTAAAGGGAGTGCTGCTAATCTTATTTTGTTATCTGTATAAAAGACACCTGTCCACAGGAGCAATCAAACAATCAGATTCCAAACTCTCCACCATGGCAAAGAGCTTTACAAGGATGTCAGGGACAAGATTGTAGACCTATATAAGGCTGGACTGGGCTACAAAACTAATCGCCAAGCAGCTTCACTGTACATACCAGGGTCAAATTTAGACAGGAAAAAAATCAACCTACCAGCATGTCTTTGGTGTGTGGGAGGAAACCGGAAGAAACCCATGCAGGCACAGGAAGAACATGCAAACTCCTGGCAGGTGGGTGGTTGGTATTCAAACCAACAACCTTACTATTGCCAGGTGGAAGTGCTAACCATTTAGCCACTGTGCTGCCCAACAGTTTTCCTTTTATGTCCTATGTCTCCAGAACATGATATAAAACACAGAGGGGAAATTCAATAAATCATTTATAGCACCTTTCTGGCAGTAAAATCCTGTAAAACAATCTGTGCCTAATTCAGGAATGCCAACAATTGAATTTAGGTTTCTGACACGTGCAACAGATTCAGATAGTTCTTATTACTGGCACTTTACAAACCGGTCACTATGGATGCAGAAAAGTCAACAACAATTACTGCAAGTTTTGCAGATAGGAACCTAGCTGTAATTAGGACCAACTCTGATCTGACATATAAGAGATGCCAGTGCTCAGAGTAGCGCATGTATGTACTGGGAAGTGGTCCTAAATGTGACATCGTCCCACAGAAAGCTTCTGGGTCCAGCAACCAGTGAATTATCTTTGGCCCCATTCAGCTGTTGGCCAGGGGATTCTTTAGCTGATGATTTGATGTTAACATAGGAGGCGGGGATGCTGGGAGATGTCATTACCGGAATATGGCAATGGCCATATTTTAACAGTAACCACAATCACCTGCCTGGCAGCTTAATGGACCAAGGAGTCATTGCTTACTATGGAACTATCACATACATACAGTAGACAACTGCATCTTAGCAATGTAGATGTAGGGACACACAAAGTGGGCAGAGCCTGAGAGACTAGTTCTCAATCAGGTCAACCAGTCTCATGATGGACTGAATAGTGGCTATGAAATCTGCTCACCACTGTCTTCTGTCCAATGGCAGCTATGGAATCCACCCCCACTGTCTTCTGCTGTCAATCACAAAGGAAGCAGACCTGATAGGTTCACCGTCAGGATCTGGCTATCACACAAAATTTCTTGGCATGTTCACCTGTCTGTGTGTCCAGGTCAGTGCCTGGGGAGAGAGGTTAGTAACAATGACCCATGGTTTTAGCAGACCCAGAATTCGTGAGCTGCAATGAGCACAAGGTATCTGTTATGGACACTCCAGCCTCAGGGCTGGCCATCTCCTGAGACAATTCATGTACGGTTCTCAGATACTATTTAGTGCTACCTTGAGACAGATTTGTTTATGTACAACATCCATTATGAATGCCACTCACAGCCAGCAAATTATAATATTTTATTGGGTAGTGGTCCTTAAAGTAGAGCTCCAGGCTCCCCCCAAAAAAATTAAGTAAGCAGCTATAAATACTGTAGCTGCTGACTTTTAATATAACAACACTTTCCTGTCCAGGAATCCAGAGATACCCCCACCAGAGATGATTATTCAATTGGCTTCAAGTGCAGGTTCCGGCATCTTAAGTAAGAGAAGCCCTGTGTTTTGTAAATGGTCCTGCAGTCTTCTGATGTGTCAAAACCAGGTACCTGCCCAACTCCCCAAAGTGCCAAATGTGGCAGTGGTGGTGGGAATGCAAACACGTGGAACTTCCCCTTTTGGGTGAAGTTCTGCTTTAAGAACGCTCAATATTTCCCACAGCCACCAATCCAATTCAGACCTGTCCTGCAAAATACCGGTTGCAATCTATCAGCCCAAACAGGAGTATTGTCAAAATAAAGTGAGATCCTTGTGCTGATGTCTTGATACATGGGGCCACCAAGGGACTGATGAATTTGACCTGTCTTTGGGTTATTTAGCAAGGAAAACAACAAAGTGCAGTATCCTGTAGTACTCCGTCTACAGTTTTTGTTTTAGTAAAATGAATCGTGAATGGTTTGGGTTCCCAAACTTAGCATATCCTTACTTCCATTTGCTCTTCCTTAATGAAGAAGTCTTTCAGCCTTCTTGCGTGTATTTTTGGTTTCAACAACATTTAGGAAAGAAAGCCTATGCTAAAACATGCCCATTGCCCTTACATAAAAATTACTTCTCTGTATTTAGCATAATTATATAATTACCTGTTGCGTTTGCGTCTATGCCTATCCTCAGTGAGAAACTGAAGCAACTGCTCAGTTAAAAAGAGTCACATGTCCTGGTGTGTGTTTCCAATTTTAAATATTACACCAGCCATTTCATAACAGTAATTAAGACGCATGATTTAGGTGCTCCTCGCCTGATAGGGCACACAAGAGTTGAACTCATCAAATCCTTGTGATAATCTCTTTTATACGCCCTGACAGTTGCTCACACAGATTATCTGTTGAATAAGATAGTAAATCTCCACGCCAGGGATGCACAATCCTTTAACAAAAAGGGCTACAACCTGACACTATGCAGACTTATTGGATAATGCATTAAGTGAACAAGCCTCACAATGTGAATTATTAATTAGAAAACATCTCAATATCATTTCTGCTTTTAATTATTTTTAAAGATTGCATTAACTTCCATATTTATGTTGGGTTTTATTTACTTTTTTGTTGGTAGTCAACATTATGCAGGCTATAGTGGGGTTGAATTCTGAACAAATTCTCTTTTGTAATCCGATGGTGCCACCACTGATTTCGAAATTCGACCAACCAAGTCTTCAATTTCACCTCATGTTGCTAAAGAATTTCCATGGCTGGTAATATTCTTTTCTGTCCAGGTCACAGCTCATGTTCATTTCTTTTTTTATTATATTTCTCCCATGACTCTCCCACCATTGATTAGAAATTAGTTTATTTTTCTAAAAATTTCCAACATGCCCGATCACACATATTCAATAGCTGCATAAAAATCAGCTGATGCTGTAGCCCACTAATAGCATGGAATTGGAATGAAGATTCTTAGTTATGATTTTCAAAAGAAATTTCCTTTTTGAAATTTGGGGAATTCGATACATGTATGGGCAAAAGGCTAGGTTCACATCTGTGCAGGTGGTTCCCACTGTGGGTCCACACCTGTTCCGCAGCTACAACCACCCACACAGAAAAACGCAGGAGAGTTGTGTGAGTGCCATTAATCCAGCATTAATAAGGCACGCACTGGAAATCACTCCAGCACTGGGAACCACACTGCATTGTGGTTCCCATGCAGGCTATGATTCCAGAAATGGTGCAAGGACCTTTTCCCTGCATCTCAGAAGGCATGGAAGTCCATTCAAATGAATAGGCTGCCAAGTCCGCGCAAAGCGCAGCTCACAGACCCACGTCATTGTGAACTAGCCTTAGACATAAAGGTCTCTTTCATAGCAGGATTATTGAGCTACTATGGGAAGCCGTGCATAATGGAGTCCCAATGCACAGACAAGGCAAAAAGCCTTGTTACCCATTATGGCAGTTCGCAATACAGTGCTACACTGGCATGCACAAAAAAAACAAAACCAAGTAAAAGTATCGCATGCCCCTTTCATGGATTAGCTTTCAGCTCTTTCCATCATGGAGGTTCAGTCATGATCACTGCTACAGACCAACACAGCCCATATAAGCAATTTAATATTTTACACAACTTCTCCCAAGATCCAGCCCATTGCCATCATCAGGGTTGGGAGCTCAGACGTATGTCCAAAGCCAATGGGGCTATCCTGCCGGGAAGCTGTCAAAGCTGAAAGCCAAATTATAGGTGGTGGAGAGATTCCCCCCTGTATATGTGCAACTGCAGGGCAGGGAATGCCCCTGACACCTATGATTGGCTGTCAGCTTTGGCAGCTTCCTGGTGGGTTAGCTCAGGACTCCTGTCCCAACACACCTGAGCTTTTTCCTACTTCAGAGGAGTACTGAGGCAGGATGCTGGAATCATTTAAGGAAGCTATGCACAACACACTGCTGGTCCCTCTCACCAGCTATGATCTGCCTGTATTGCAACAAAAAGGATTTTTAAAATTTTAAATTCCATTAGCATGAGGATGAGGGGGTGTGGAGAGTGAAGATCCAGGGAAGGCGAAATACAAGCAGATTATACGTCAGTTTTAGATAGCTGATGTCGTTTTTCCGAACCAATTCTACAGTGTGCAAAACACAAAATTTGTCAAATTGCCTTCATCAGTCTGATGTAGCAAAAAAAAAAAAAAAAAAAAAAAAAAAAAAGCTTATGTGAAGCTGGTCAGCCAAAGACTTTTATCTGATTAAATGCAGTGAATATTGAGTAAGAGATGGCACACCGAAGCCTTGCATCAGCTGCCAAGATGCTTTCTGCAGCTTCTTTGGTTGAAGTAAAGTCTGCTTCTGACAACAGACATTAAGCTCAAGACAATCAGCCTGATTCACTAAACTGAAAGCACAAGAGCCATAAAGAGTATATACGGATCTAGGATTGTTCAATGTGTGGCTAAGTTGTTAGCACTTCTGCCTAGCAGCCCTAGGGTCGTTGGTTTGAATGCCAGCCATGTCACTACATGCATGGAGTTTGCATGTTCTCCCTGTGCCTGCATGGGTTTCCTCCAGGTACTCTGTTTTCCCCCCACACTCCAAAGACATGCTGGGAGGTTAATTGGCTCCTGTCTAAATTGACCCCTGTCTAAATTGTCCCTAGTATGTGTATGTATGAATGTGAGTTAGGCACCTTAGATTGTACGCTCCTTGAGGGTTAGGAACTGATCTGAATGTACAATATATGAAAAAGCACTCTGTAAATTGACAGCACTATATAGGTACCTATGGTAATAATAATATAACAGTACCAACAGCCCAATTATTTAATTAAATTATTGTACTTCATTTGGTAGGTAATGCAAGACACCTCCACCTACTACGGTTCCTGAAAACTGTCTTTACTCGCTACATCAAAGGTCAGCAGGTACCCTCCAGGAACATTCTCCTCCCTGTTATCTTTGTTCTTTGTGGTTTCTTGGCATGTTAGCAATAGAGTGTGCACACAGCCCCCAGCATAGGAAAAACATTTGCACACAATGTGTAAAATGTAGTCTTATTGGTGTGTACCATACTTTGTTGAATCAAGTGCAAACTACTGAGTTTTGCAATACATAACAGAAAGATTAAGGGAGCTTCAAGGTACTTGAGAGAAGTCATACAGTACATACAATGTGATAAAAAAATTAATGGTTTTTATTTGAACAGTCATAAATTTATATGCATCCAACCCAGTACAGCAAGACTCACACGTAGTAAAACATCTTAAAAACTGGAACTAAAGCCTTGTATCCTTTACAGACAAGGAAGCTGCTATGTTAAGCTGGCCATTGATGGATCGAAATGTCATCCTTATATAGCAGCTTCCACTCGACAGAAGTCGATCTAACGTTTTACTTCGTCGAATGGGCTTGTTGGAAAAAATTTTCTCGATCAGCAACAGCAAGCCCACTGAACTGCAGTTTTGCTTGATGTTGCTGGAAGGCTCTGAAAGATTGTAATATACGTTCCACACATACTAACTTTCACTGAAGTGCTCTTCCAATTATACATGTCTATTGAAGCATTCAGGACTAATTACATATCCTTTATACAGTCATGGCCAAATATCTTGGCACCCCTGCATTTCTGTCACATAATGCACCACTTCGCCCAAAAAATTGTTTCAATTACAAATGCTTAGGCATTCTCATTTTTATTTCTTTCCTTTGTATTGGTACAACACAAAAAAGTGGAGAAACAAAAAGCCAAATCTGATATATTTCACACAAAACTGCAACAATGGACTGGACAAAATTATTGGCACCTTATCAAAAAATGTAAGAAATAAATAGTTGCTCTCCAAATTTGTGATGCTCCTGTGATTTGTAATTAAACTCACCTGTATCAATGAACAGGTGCACGGACAATATGAAAAATCACCTGCAACCAGTTAAAATGGTGAAAAATTGCCTCAACCTTTCTGTTGTGCATCTCTGTATGCCACATGGAGCATGGAGAAGAGAAAGAGCAGCAAAGAATTGTCTGAGGATTTGAGAACAAAAAATTGTGGAAAAGCATGAACAATCTCAAGGTTACAAGTCCATCTCCAGAGATCCTAATGTTCTTGTGTCCACTGTGCGCAGCACAGTCATGAAGTTTACAGCCCATGGCACTATAGCTAATCTCCCTGGACGTGGATGAAAGAGAAAAACTGGTCAAGATTGCAACAAAAGGATTGTTTGAATGGTGGATATAGAACCTCAATCAACTTCCAGACAAATTCAAGCTGAACTTCAGGCACAGGGTACAACTGTCAGCTCACACTATACGTCGTCATCTGAATGAAAAGACACTATGGTAAGAGACCCAGGAGGACCCCACTGCTGACACAGAAATATAAAAAATTCAGATTGGAGTTTCACAAAACCTACCTGAGGAAGCCAAAACCCTTTTGGGAGAATGTGCTGTGGACCGACAAAACAAAATTACAGCTTTTTGTTAAAGCCCATCATTCTGTTTTCAGGAAAAGCAATGAGGCCTTTAAAGAAAAAGAATATAGTCCCTACAGTCAAACATGGTGGAGGTTCACTGATGTTTTGGGGTTGCTTTAGGCATTGGATGTCTTGACAGTGTGCATTGCATTATGAAATCTGAAGACTACTAAAGAATTCTGGGGTGCAATGTAGGGCCCAGTGTCAGAAAGCTGGGTCTCCGTCAGAGGTCATGGGTCTTACAGCAGGACAATGACCCAAAGCAAACGTCAGAAAGCAACCAGAAACGGTTTAAGACAAAGCGCTGGAGAGTACTGAACTGGCCAGCAATGAGTCCAGATCTCTAACCCATAGAGCACCTGTGGAGAGATCTCAAAACAGCAGTTGGGAAAAGAAAAAACCCTTCCAATCCAAGAGACCTGGAGCAGTTGGCGAAAGAAGAGTGGTCCCAAATTCTAGTAGAGAGGTGTATTTCAGTTATTTTTCCCAAGGGGTATGCTACCAAATATTAAATTGAGCAAATAATTTTGTCCAGTCCATTTTTGGAGCTTTGGGTGGAATGTGTCAGATTTGTTTTTTTCTCCACTTTTTTTGTGTCATACAATATAAACAAATGAGAATGCCTAAACATTCATAATTGAAACTATTTTTTGGGCAAAGTGGTGCATTATCTGACAGAAATGCAGGGATGCCAATATTTTTGGCCAGGACTGTACTTTGATCTTTGGGTTTATTTTCTTCGCCAGAACACTTGGACCTTGGAGCATCAGATTGGGATGAGAACCTGCTACTGACTCTATTATCTCGAGGATCTTTTTGAATCCTTTTGGATTTGGTTGGATCCTGGGGGATTTCTGGACAACTGAAACAGTGTTTGAGTTTTCAGAGACAGCTCTCCTGTCCTGCCATACTTATTTTGAACTAATTTCCCTCAGAATTATTTAAGTCTATATCCTAATACTCCTCCTGTGGTTCACCAAATACCGCTGGGACTTACTGTAGATGCATATGGGATGGGTCAGTCCTCCAGATCTCTGCAGGTCTCCAAATTAACATGACACTTTATACACTTTTGGTGCTTATATTGTTGTAGTATTTATCTCCTGATGAAGTCTAAAGGCAAAACATGTTGAAATGACTACACCAAGCAACCTATGGTTATGCAAAATTGATAAAGATCATTTTACTGATGAAACTTGTATGATTTCTAACATGTTTAAATGTATTTGTGTTTTTTTTTTTCTTAAAAATATGTATCTAATTACAATCTTTGGATCCTAATTGGCACCTTAAAAATCCCATTTTGAACATATTTTAAAATGTAACTTCTTTTGTGGTCCCTGGCAGCACCTCCTCCCATTTCCTGCAATAGAAATGCTTCTATCTACATAATTGTATACCCGTCATTACCTCTTGAAGAACTCAATATTTAAAATATTTAACAACGTTGAAAGATGTTGAGTCTATTAGTCATCTTTCTCCAATAATGTTGCAATCATATTACACATAATGTACTTTTAGAAGATGGTGTTCTCTTTATTTAGAAGAACAGACAGGCAACATGGATAATATATGCATGATGGTGTAGATCCTAAGATGTTTTTATTATGTGCGAGTCTTGCTGTATCAGACTCAATTGTCTATAATCTTATGACTGCTAAACTAAAAACGATCAGTTTTTATTACATTGCATGTACTTATGATTTTTCGCTACTACCGTGAGAGTCCCCTAATCTTTCTCTTATATATACACACCGCAAAGTACGATAGTGTGCAGGTATAAAACATTTTCCAAAATTTTGATTCAACAAAGTTTTTATACGCAGAACAGGACTCCAAATTTTACTTGTTCTTTGCGTGCAAATATTTTCCCAAGCATATGAGGTTGTATGCACACCCTGAAATGCCAAGAAGTTGCAGATTAAAAGGATAACAGGGAGGAAAATGTTCCTGGAGGGTACCTGCTGGCCTTTGATGCAGCAATTTAGCACAGTTTTCAGGAATTGTAAAGTGGGAGTATCCTGCATTACCTACCAAATGAAGAAAAAAAAAAATAGAATAAAGTCTGCAACAATTATTATTAGGCCTCGTTTGCACAGATGTACAGAACAGTACACCTGTGTAAAGGGCCGTCTCTACCTGCACAAGTAAGCTTATACTGGTTGCTCATGCACATACTGCTGCCCAGGTCCCATCTTGATCCAGCAGTTAGCTTCCCTACACAGATTCACCCAAGAAAGCTCTATTTTGAGTCCATTCAATGTTCTCATCTTGAAGCTCTGATGAAGGGGGAGTTTTCTGCCCCCATGGCTTTTTTTTTTTAGTATAGACCAGGGTTCCTCATCTAGGGTTCCTCCAGAGGTTGCTAGGGATTCCTTGAACAAAGCAATGTCTGCCTCTTAAATAAGTTTCCACTGTGATTGGTCTTTTTAGCTATTTGTAAGAGGGCAATTCTTCCCAATGACCACAAGTGTAAGGAGCATTCTTCCCACTGACCATCACACTAATGTATCAGGAGTTCTAGACATAGCAAATTTTATCAGGTATTTCCTGAAACTGGAAAGGTATTTCAAGGGTTCCTCTGTGTTGAAAAGGTTAGAAAGGCTGGTATAGACTAATAAACAAGTTCAGACTCCTTCCATTAGTGCATGTTTTTGTTCTGGTTTACCCACATGGAAGGCACAGGTGGATCTCCAAGTGCATCCACAAATGTACATCCGTGAGGGACTGATGTACGGATCTAAAAGACGTCTGTCTGCATTCTGGTCCACGTATCAGTCCTACACTGATGGATCGGTCCTCATACTTCTAGAATGTGTTTATTTCAGCTGTCTCACATACTTGGAAGTCATTTTGCTTAGAAATTGGCTTTAAAACACTTAGCAGACAGACAATCAGCATGGCAAATTATCATGGCCAGCAAATACAACGACTGAAAAACTGCTTGTGTGTCGTCGTCCTTAAAAATATTTTATTTCCACCAAAAGCTGGAAGAAAAAAAAAAGGTCAATTATAACTTATTCTATCCAAATAAAAAATGGAGAAAAAGTAATTCTCAGCATACTGTTAAGACTAGGAAAAAACCTTTATCAGCTAGTCCTGTAAAATATACCGTATGCTTGACTGCATAGAATTTACATAGCACAGATTCATGTTATATTTCATCCTAGAGCAAAGAGCAGGTATGCAAATATATCTGGATCAGCGGCTATGCAAAATGTGTATTTTATGTGGCCTGAAAATAAAGGCTCATATAAAAAAGCATTTAAATCTTCTTTTTCCACCACACACAGAGTTTTCTATATGATTATCCTCCATCTGAGTGCATTACAGGGTGAACACTCTGTATACTTACGTCAGCACAGTGATACCTAATCAACATCATATTTTCATCACCAACTACAAATTAATTTTACAAGATTTATTTTTGTCTAGCATTTTCAAAACATTAACGGATTGCTGACATTTGAACTTTCCATAAAGAAAATAATCTTTATGATGACCTAAATCCACACTGTATGTGTTCATTATCTGGAAGTGTGAGTGCAGCTATCAAATAAAGCTTCATATACATATCACCACTATACATACACCACTGTTAGGCAGGCCATAGATTATGCAATTTTCTTTCCTTCCACCACTGGCGGAGGGAAAGAAAATTGCTCGATTTTCCCATCAACTCAGTCAGTGTTGATGGGGGGGCATTATTGTGTCTTGCCTTCCTTGCTGATGATTAGTGTCGCCAACTATGGTCAGCACTAATTGTTTAAGAAAAATAGAACAGGCTGGTTGTACACAAATCAATCGATAGATCAACTTGTGTACAGCCAAGGTACCCATACATGGATCAATATTCGGCCAGTCCCTGCTGAACCATCTAACTTTTGATCCATGTATGGCTGGCTTTAGTGAGCGATGGGTAATAACCAACGGAATGAGCTTGCAGGAGAAAGTAGTGAAAATAAGGATGCATCATGATAAAATGAGGAATCTGGTGCAGAAAAAATGCCTAGGAGTAGAGCCAGAGGTCCTTTAAAATATATGCCAGATGAGGTGGTTTCGGCATCTAATACAGATGTTCCCTGGAAGTCTACCACTGAAATTTAAAAACGGCACATTCAACTGGAAGGAAGCCCCAGGACAGATCCAGACCACATTGGTGGGATTACATTTCTCTAGTCTGTAAAGGTCTTGGAATTCTCCTACGGGTGCCTTGCAAATATTGCTCAAATCTCTTTCACAAGGGGAGAAATATAGGAGAGGTCATAGTTCACTTGTTTTTGATGGTGCAGGATGACATCTATATATTCCTACTCACAGGGTCACTTCTCTGGAACAATTATGGATAGATCAGGAGGGCAGACATGCGGACACATGAACCTCTGATTTATTCTACAACAGAGGCTCACTAAGTAGTGAAGCACACCCTGGAGCCTGCACCTTTATAACCAAGTCAACAGTGACATCTCTCATATTTCTGTCCAGTGAGGTTCGATCTTCCGAAGTAAAAAACTGAAGCTCTCACCAAAAATGTGCTTTTTTTATGGGTTACTGCTATATAATATTTTGGAAAATATAAAGAAAGACTCCAGCTTCAATAAAAAAATATAGGTGTAAATATATTGCAGAATACTTTTTTGTAGCCAATGAGATCTGCTAAAGTCTTTAGTATGGAAGTTCCCCCAGCAAACCCATCAACCACAATAATTAGGTACTGGCATAGGAGTTCTGCCTGTTATGGCTTCTCTTTTAAGAAATAAAAGAAGTGAATAATAGGAGTTGACGTATCTGGTGCACGCCTTTTCCTTATTAGTGCTGCAGATTGTATATTTTAAATATGCACAGTACCAACCCATGACAAAGGAAATATTCTTGTTTGAAGGAAAACAAGGGATGGGGGGGGCTTATCGTTTCTTGCATATCTTAGTTGCTGCCAGACAAAATGTCAACAGAAGAAGGCAAAGCAACAAAGACCTGATATATTTATGTTCTTTTCTGCACCTCAAACTCTTGGAGTCATAAAACAGAATTTTAAAAATATAAATTATCTTCTCGTGTCTTCTTTGCTCACAATAGAAGGTTATTTCTCTTAAACTGTAGTTGTAATGTTCTAAGGTGACATTTTAGATATAAACAATGATTCCTGGAGTTTTATTAAAAGTACCTCCCCATTTCACTTTTTAGCAAGCAGGGATTCTCTACAACTGACAAAAATGTCAACTTCTTTGTAACCATGGAAACATCAGCAGCATTCCGCAAACTGTTTTCACATGAAGAATTTCTGTTCGTTTGTAAAGATATTATCCTCCATATCCTATTTTTTCCTACTGTGCATGGCTTCCGGTAGTAACCTGTGATGTTGGTCCTAAGGTTGCAGCTAAAGACCACTGTGATCTGTTTGAGAGCAGCAGCCTCTGTACATCGATCTAAACACTCCCTGCCTTGTCAGAGCTACAGCAGTGCAATTACCAAGGCTCACATTCACAGCTGATGAAACAACTGTAGATCTGACAAGGTAGGTCTTATTTATGGCCGATGCATTGCTCTCCTACAAAGCACAGTAGTCTTCTTTAGTTGCAATTTCTGGACCAACATCAAAATTTTCTGCTGATGCTGGGAGAACATTAAGAAATAAAAAAGTAAGATGTTCCAGAGTTGTGTTCATTGGTCACAATTTTTTATTGAAACATTATGCAGGTACAATACACCAGATAAAAAAGGGTCCATCGTTATTACAAATCTGTCAGATACATATCAAAGCCCAAACGATATGGTAAGCTACAAAGAAGATAGTGATGACCTATGCTATATGTGGAACAAGTATGGATTCCGTGGACTCTTAAGTTAGGAGAGAGAGAGAAAACGAGAGAGCACGAGAGAGAGAGAAAACAAGGGATGGAGAGAGAGAGAGAGAGAGAGAGAGAGAGAGAGAGAGAGAGAGAGAGAGAAAACAAGGGATGGAGAGAGAGCAAGGGATAGAGAGAGAGAGCGCAAGGGATGAAGAGAGAGCGCGCAAGGGATGAAGAGAGAGCGCGCAAGGGATGAAGAGAGAGCGCGCAAGGGATGAAGAGAGAGCGCGCAAGGGATGGAGAGAGAGAGAGAGAGCGCGCAAGGGATGGAGAGAGAGAGAGAGGGAGGGAGAGAGAGCAAGGGATGGGGGGAGAGAGGGAGAGAGAGAGCAAGGGGCGGAGAGGGGGGAGAGAGAGCGAGCGAGGGGTGGAGAGAGAGAGAGAGAGAGAGAGAGCGCGAGCGAGGGGTGGAGAGAGAGGGAGCGAGGGGCGGAGAGAGAGAGAGAGAGTGCGAGGGGCGGAGAGAGAGAGAGAGAGAGCGAGGGGCGGAGAGAGAGAGAGAGAGAGAGCACGGGACGGGGAGAGAGAGAGAGAGAGAACACGGGACGGAGAGAGAGAGAGAGAGAGAGAACACGGGACGGAGAGAGAGAGAGAGAGAGAGAACACGGGACGGAGAGAGAGAGAGAGAGAGAGAACACGGGACGGAGAGAGAGAGAGAGAGAACACGGGACGGAGAGAGAGAGAGAGAGAGAGAACACGGGACGGAGAGAGAGAGAGAGAGAGAGAGAGCACGGGACGGAGAGAGAGAGAGAGAGAGAGCACGGGACGGAGAGAGAGAGAGAGAGAGAGAACACGGGACGGAGAGAGAGAGAGAGAGAACACGGGACGGAGAGAGAGAGAGAGAGAGAGAGAGAGAGAACACGGGACGGAGAGAGAGAGAGAACACGGGACGGAGAGAGAGAGAGAGAGAGAACACGGGACGGAGAGAGAGAGAGAGAGAGAACACGGGACGGAGAGAGAGAGAGAGAGAGAGAGAGAGAACACGGGACGGAGAGAGAGAGAGAGAGAGAGAACACGGGACGGAGAGAGAGAGAGAGAGAGAGAGAGAGAGAGAACACGGGACGGAGAGAGAGAGAGAGAGAACACGGGACGGAGAGAGAGAGAGAGAGAGAACACGGGACGGAGAGAGAGAGAGAGAGAGAACACGGGACGGAGAGAGAGAGAGAGAGAGAACACGGGACGGAGAGAGAGAGAGAGAGAGAACACGGGACGGAGAGAGAGAGAGAGAACACGGGACGGAGAGAGAGAGAGAGAGAACACGGGACGGAGAGAGAGAGAGAGAGAGAGAACACGGGACGGAGAGAGAGAGAGAGAGAGAACACGGGACGGGGAGAGAGAGAGAGAGAGAGAACACGGGACGGAGAGAGAGAGAGAACACGGGACGGAGAGAGAAAGAGAACACGGGACGGAGAGAGAGAGAGAACACGGGACGGAGAGAGAGAGAGAGAGAGAACACGGGACGGAGAGAGAGAGAGAGAACACGGGACGGAGAGAGAGAGAGAGAGAGAGAGAGAACACGGGACGGAGAGAGAGAGAGAGAGAGAGAACACGGGACGGAGAGAGAGAGAGAACACGGGACGGAGAGAGAGAGAGAACACGGGACGGAGAGAGAGAGAGAACACGGGACGGAGAGAGAGAGAGAACACGGGACGGAGAGAGAGAGAGAACACGGGACGGAGAGAGAGAGAGAGAGAACACGGGACGGAGAGAGAGAGAGAGAACACGGGACGGAGAGAGAGAGAGAGAGAGAACACGGGACGGAGAGAGAGAGAGAGAACACGGGACGGAGAGAGAGAGAGAGAACACGGGACGGAGAGAGAGAGAGAGAACACGGGACGGAGAGAGAGAGAGAGAACACGGGACAGAGAGAGAGAGAGAACACGGGACGGAGAGAGAGAGAGAGAACACGGGACGGAGAGAGAGAGAACACGGGACGGGGAGAGAGAGAGAGAACACGGGACGGAGAGAGAGAGAGAGAGCGCGGGACGGAGAGAGAGAGAGAGAGCGCGGGACGGAGAGAGAGAGAGAGAGCGCGGGACGGAGAGAGAGAGAGAGAGCGCGGGACGGAGAGAGAGAGAGAGAGAGAGCACGGGACGGAGAGAGAGAGAGAGAGAGAGAGCACGGGACGGAGAGAGAGAGAGAGCACGGGACGGAGAGAGAGAGAGAGCACGGGACGGAGAGAGAGAGAGAGCACGGGACGGAGAGAGAGAGAGAGAGAGAGAACACGGGACGGAGAGAGAGAGAGAGAGAACACGGGACGGAGAGAGAGAGAGAACACGGGACGGAGAGAGAGAGAGAACACGGGACGGAGAGAGAGAGAACACGGGACGGAGAGAGAGAGAACACGGGACGGAGAGAGAGAGAGAGAACACGGGACGGAGAGAGAGAGAACACGGGACGGAGGGAGAGAGAACACGGGACGGAGGGAGAGAGAACACGGGACGGAGAGAGAGAGAGAGAAAACACGGGACGGAGAGAGAGAGAAAACACGGGACGGAGAGAGAGAGAGAGAGAGCACGGGGCGGAGAGAGAGAGAGAGAGCACGGGACGGAGAGAGAGAGAGAGAGAGCACGGGACGGAGAGAGAGAGAGAACAAGGGACGGAGAGAAAGAGAGAACAAGGGACGGAGAGAGAGAACAAGGGACGGAGAGAGAGAGAGAACAAGGGATGGAGAGAGAGCGCGCGCAAGAACCAGAGAGAGAACACGAGAGAGAGAGAGAGAACAAGAGAAAACGAGAGAGCACGAGAGAACGAGAGAGAACGAGAGAGAGAGAGAAAGGAGGAAAGAAAAGACAGAGGAAAAAAAGAAAAGAAAAAGGGAAATAAAGAAAAGAAAGGATAAAGAAAGAGGAAGGGGAAGGAAGAAGGGAAGGAGGGTAGTGGGAGGAAATGGGGTGAGGGTTAAGGGGGGCTGAGCACCAAGCATCTTATGTGGGTCTCTAAAGTAGGATTCACATATCATTGGTCACATTGTTTAAGTCCAATTAGCTCTAACCCCTAAAGTGAGTCATTTAACACCTAACCTCTAAAACAGTTGATGTCAGTGGCAAAACTATAGAAATAGAAGTTCAGGTGGCTGCTATGGCTCTGAGGGTGGAAAGAAGGCCCCTGTAGGGAGGTTGTCCAATATTTACATTCCAGAAGAGCCAAGATAAGAAGATCATGCTATTGCTAGTTTCAGAGCTCCTTTGCATCCCCCTATTTATGGATATATTTCCTAGCCAGCATGTTGATATTAACCCTCTATGCCTAACAGTATTCCTGAGAGTGAAAAACCCCAGCGTGTCTAAGATGACGACATTTGAGGTTTGTAATTTTGAAAAAAGCCAAAAAGTTTAAAGGGGTTGTATGAAAGCTGAGCTCCATGTAAGATATTACATTACAGTCTTACATCTGTCCTGCTTGGACCAATGTAAGTAGGCATATCTGCGTTGTGACCATGTGGGCACTTTCTTGGCACTGCTACCATTCACATAACTCCTTGTATTTTTTTTATCAATAAATACAAGGTGTTCCGATTAGACAAGGTGGAAACCGCAATTGTCATTGTCCCACTTCTACACTGGTCCAAACTGGAACAAATGTAACCATGCAATAAAAATCAGACCTGGAGTTCAGCTGTAGGTTTACAGCGTGCATAGGCACAGTAACAATTATGCAATAATTTAAAATCATTAAAATAAAAAAAATAAAAAAAAAAAAACTTTCTGCACTGGCTGGCTGCGATGGTAAAGAAAAAAAAACACCTTAGAATTTACACCAAAGCCCTAAGACTTTGAAAAGTGCTGGTGAGCTACTAAGTAGCTAGAGAATTAGGTTAAAAGTGAATTCCCTGCACGGTTTTCTTCTGTAGTGACTTCTATCCACAACACTGGTACTTACTAGTGTACGGATTATGTCTGCTGCCTGTCTTGGACCTAGACACACTTTATCTAGGATCAATTACACCATTATCCCAATTAACATTGCTAGGAGTTACAGAGAGGGGCCCAATCAAATGTTTTCTACTGGGCCCCATGCTTGTAGTTATGACCCCTAATGCATAAACCTAACACATGAAGCGAGTCCTAACACTATTTAACCACTTGAGCTCCTGAGGATTTACCCCCCTTAATGACCAGGCCTCTTTTTGCTACTCGGCGCTGCACTAATTCAACTGATAATTGCGCGGTCATGCAATGCTGCACCCAAACGAAATTTACATCCTTTTTTTCACACAAATAGAGCTTTCTTTCGGTGTAATTTGATCACCTGTGCGCTTTTTATTTTTCACGCTATAAACAAAAAAAGGCCAAAAATTTTGAAGAAAAACAATATTTTTTACTTTCTGCTATGAAAAATATATAGTAAACTCAAAGTTGGTTATAAATTTTGGCCAAAATGTATTCTGCTACATGTTTTTGGTAAAAAAAAATCCCAATAAGTGTATATTGATTGCTTTGTGTGGAAGTTATAGCGTCTACAATCTATGGTATAAATACTGCAATTTACGCCATTTTTCTGCTATACAGCGCTGCGCTAGTTTAACGGACAATTGCGCGGTCATGCAATACGGTACATAAATGAAATTTACATCCTTTTTTTCCCCACAAACTGAGCTTTCTTTTGATGGTATTTGATTGTCTGTGCGGTTTTTATTTTTTGCGCTATAAAAAAAAAGGCTGACAATTTTGAGGGAAAAAAAAACAATATTTTGGACTTTTTGCTATAAAACATGTCCAGTAAAAAAAAAAATGCAAAAATCAAATTTAGTCATAAATTTCTACCAAAATGCATTCTGCGACATGTCTTTGCTGAAAAAAACCCAATACGTGTAAATTAATTGGTTTACGTGAAAGTTATAGCGTTTACAAATGGCGGGAAAGATACAGGGATTTTTAATTTTTATTTATACTAATAATGGCACCAATCAGCGACATATAGTGGCAATCAGCGACATATGGCGGCGACCAGTGACATATGGCGGGACTGCGGCGGACATTTTGACACTGGGGGGTAACTGACTTGGGGTCACTGACATCCCCAGTGACACCAATACAGTGATCAGTGAAAAAAAACCACTGAAACTGTACTAATGTCACTGGGGAGGAAGGGGTTAACATTTTTAGAATTTGCTGTGTAAGGGGAGTGTTTTACTAGGGGGCGGGGGTGTGTACTGGACGGGGGGGGGGAGGGAGGGGGCAGCTGATCGAGGGAGAGAAACTCTGCTCTCCCTCTGCAGCTTGTCGGCGAACTGTCACAGAGCAGGCTGTGTGTAAACAATGCAGCCCTGCTCTGTGCCAGTGATTACCGCTCATCGCGGGAAAACGACTGGTAAAAACCGGCCGTGACTCGGTGGCGGAGACCCGCTGCTGACACCCGCGGGACAGGCAGGGCGGGCGCGCGCCTCGCACGTGCCCCCTACCTGTTTGAAAGGCAGCCATTTTAAAAACGTGCTTTTGCCTACGAGCGCCGCCCTGCCACCGTTTATATGCGGTGGCTGGGCGGCATGTAGTTAATACCTACAGCATTTGGCGAGCTTATCACATCCTGCAGAAATACAATGCAGAGCTGAGAATCCACTAGCAAAAAAAACAAAAACAAAAAAAACAAAAACAAATCCATGCATCTTATAAAAAGGTAGTGTTTTTTTCAATCCCCCTTGCTTTTGTACCACGTTTCTATAGCAAAACTGAAATTGAGAACAAAAAAACAAAAAGACTACCGCATACAAACCCTTAAAATCTGATTTTACCCTAAATAAGGTTTCCTGCTTGGTTAAATTAAACAAGTCCTAAAAGTTTTATTTAAAACATCAGTTAAATGGCTTAGACTTAGCATTTTAGTGGTTAATGATCTTTTGTTAATTAAAATCATGTTAGGCAGCACTTTCTGGGAATGAAAAACAAGTCAAGCAGTAGCTTTTATTAAAACAATGATTTGTTTTCTAAAGAGAAAATTGCATTCTCTTTGCTATAGCTACAGGCAAATAATATCTGAAGGCCTTCCAATTACCTACAACAGGCTGTCATGATGAAACTCGTGATCATCGTTTGTGGTTGTTTGAAGGACAAAGCAGATGAATAAGAATAATTCAGATTCAATGTAAATGTTCCATTATTTTCTGCTAAATATAGTATATGCAAACCAACTAAGGCCCCTTACACATGAGTGATCCGATCAGGTCCAACTGTCAATTTTTCAGGCGGACCTGACTGCAGGGTCCATGCATTCCTATCGACAGGCGGGTGTAAACGCACTTGTGTCCATTTACACTGGCCTACCTCTGGGTCCGATCTGGTCCACTAAAAAACAGAAGAGGATCTGTCTTCTTCCATTTAGGTGGTTTAGATTAAGGCTCCATGTACACTGCAGCTGAAAAAAACTCACGTTTAGGAGCTTTTCTTTGTTCTTTTCAGCAGTCCCTGAACGCTCCCTAATGTTTTCCTATGTGTCCATGTACACATCGTCGTTTACAGGCAGTTGAGTTTACAGACTTTTTTTGAACGCACCAAACTTGCGTTCAGTAGTAGATTTTATCAGCATTTCAAACGCTTTTAAACATGGCCAACCGCGTTTATAAGCGTTTGGAAATTATTTATTTTTTTTTAACTCTTCCATTTCCGGATGCTGTCCAGAGCTTTTTTTCATCATGAAAAATGCATGCAAATCATTTTTCCGGTACTCAAATGGACCTGGTACACCATACTTTGAGGTTTCACATGAAAGAAAATATGTTAAACACTGCTGCAATAATTTCTGCACAGAAATGAGCCGGAACACATCCAACCACCACAAAAAAAAAAAAAAAAAAAAAAAAAAAAAAAAAGACAGCTAATCTCAACAAATACTGCTCTCTCTATTTCTCTCAAAATGTCTGAAATAGTTAATTTTTTACTGTTATCTTTAAAAAATGCTTCTAAGCGCAAACGCTCATAAACGCTGTATGCAAACGCGGCTACACAGACGTTTTTTAACCTACGTTTCCAAGACATCAGTTTCCATCGTTCAGAAGTGTCCTGTGTACATGGAGCCTAAAGGGTAGTTGGATGTAAAACAGCACAGCCGGTCTACTCTCGGCTGCCTATCAAAGCAGAGTGGGCTCTGTCAGTGTTCTCTTTGCAGAAACCGAGCAAATATGGATGTAACATCTGCTCACTCTGCTCCAATCAGCATGGGATCTATAAGCTGGTTTCCTGCTGATCAGAACGGAGTCCACCCTGTGTGAAAGGGGCCTAAAAGAGAAACAAATAACCATCCATATTTTGTATCGTAAGCGTATCTGAAGAAACGGCTTTAAAAGCAGAACTAAACCATCCTATCCTTTACAGCCAAGGAAGCTGCCATCATAGCCTCTGTTCTATCTGCAGATGCCATGGTGCTGCACATGTAATCAGTTATGACACTAGCTGTTTAATGGCTTGACAGTTTGAAAGATTTAAAAAAAAAACAAAAAAAGGGGAAGGGGATAGTCACTGGTTACCTTTTTTGACCTACAGAATGCCTCCCCCTCTTCTCATTTTCATACCATTTAAACGTTTGGAGGGGAGCGTTCTTTAATCTAAACATACTTCCTGTCCTGGGGTGACAACACTGTCCTTCCATCAACACAGTACAATCAGCGTTGCCACCCTAGGACAGGAAGTCTAACAAATGAAAGCCAGAAAAAAGAAAAAATTCAGCTACTACAGCTAAAGATTGGCAAGCAACAAAATAAAATGTTTGCCCTTGGGTTTAAATGAACTTTAAGCTAGCACAGCTCTAGGAGACAGAAAATAAAATGTGAGCAAACAATAGGGATTGGTGGGTAACATGTCTGGAATTCCACTTTAATGAAATAGGAGGGTAAAGTAAAAAATGGGCTGTCTTTTTGTCCATACAAACCAGTGGCAGATTTTCTATAAAAAGGAAACTAAGCACAGCACTACACCATCATAATAATAACTTCACCTTATGATATTATATAATACAATTGGGTGCATCTTAAGCTGTATACAAAAAATTGGCCAAAGCCTTGACCTAAGAACTGAACCCCAGCACTAACTAATGTAGTCATGTATTGGTTAAAATTATTACATGCATTTTAATTACAACTTTTGTTAATACCCAAATTAGTTTGGATATCTGCCTACTGTAATCATTTGCAGAACAGCACTCAGACTAGCAGAGAGCGTTACAGCAATAAGAAACATTAAGGCTATGCTGGAGGTGTATATGCCGACAGTAAGTATGATGACAGGATGGGAGAGCAGAGTGCTGACTCATCAGTTTCCTTGCTGATCCTTCCTTTTTCAATCAACAGTTCTAACCAAACTGCTGAGGGTTAAGGTCCTGACTTTTATATAGGCCATCACATTGTGCAGTTTTGGTAAACATAAAATGTATATACACAATTAGATTGCGCAATATTTAACTAGATTTAAAAAGCTGAATAAAAAGAGCACGAATGCTACATTGAGCCGCTGACACTAAATGAAGTTAGTTCAGTGCATTAGTGCTGAAACATTTGCTGCAGAATGTGTGGCCAGGAAAATCGGTCCTATTCAGTCAAGGATCAATGTAGTTAAATGTTTAATGGTCTGTTGGTAATATTATATACCAAGTGTAGCATTTTGAAACCCTCACTCAGATACATCTACAACATTCACATTAAAATGTGTATCCCATTTCCATTTTATCTATGGAGTGTTAGGTCCCCTGAAGGAAAACTGTGAGGATAGAACTATAGAAGTGGCTACGGATTACTCAGTTTTATTGCTTTTTTTCTTAATATATTTCTTAGGGGATTTTCGCTCACTTCCTGTTTTGGTGACACTGTTGCAACCAGCACCAGAAGTGAGCAGAAATCTCTCTAACAGAAACAAATTACAAAGAAAACACTTTTTAATTGAGCGGGGGGAGACTAGAACATCACTTAGCTTTTTATTGTTGTCCATCTACCTAAACAGTGACAATGTTGCCTTTAGGGCAAGAAGCAGAACACAATTTGCCCACCAGCACATAAAGAAAATAAACAGATATCCCCTAAACCATCCAAAATAACACACACACACACACACACACACACACACACACTTGCCAAAAGTATTGGCACACCTGCCTTTACACGCACATGAACTTGAATGGCATCCCAGTCTTAGTCCATAGGGTTCAATATGGAGTTGGACCACCCTTTGCAGCTATAACAGCTTCAACTCTTCTAGGAAGGCTGTCCACAAGGTTTAGGAGTGCGTCTATGGGAATGTTTGACCATTCTTCCAGAAGCGCATGTTCGATGAGGCCTGGCTCGCAGTCTCAGCTCTAATTCATCCCAAAGGTGTTCTATCGGTTGTGCAGGCCAGTCAAGTTCCTCCACCCCAAACTCGTTCATCCATGTCTTTATGGACCATGCTTTGTGCACTGGTGTGCAGTCATGTTGGAACAGGAAGGGGCCATCCCCAAACTGTTCCCACAAATTTGGGAGCATGAAATTGTCCAAAATGTCTTGGTATGCTGACACTTAAGAGTTCCCTTCACTGGAACGAAGGGGTCAAGCCCAACCCCTGAAAAACAACCCCACACCATAATCCTCCCTCCACTAAAAACTTTACACTTGGCACAATGCAGTCAGGCAAATACCATTCTCCTGGTAACTGTCAAACCCAGACACATCCATCGAATTGCCAGACAGAGAAGCAGGATTCATCACTCCAGGGATCACGTCTCCTCTGCTCTAAAGTCCAGTGGTGGCGTGCTTTACACCACTGCATCCGACGCTTTGCATTGCACTTGGTGATGTAAGGCTTGGATGCAGCTGCTCAGCCATGGAAACCCATTTCATGAAGCTGAAGCTCTCTATGCACTGTTGTTGTGCTAATCTGAAAGCCACATGCAGTTTGGAGGTCTTTAACTATTGACTCTGCAGACAGTTGGGGACTTCTGCACACTGTGTGCTTCAGCATGCGCTGACCCTGCTCTGTCATTTTAAGTGGCCTACCAGTTGCTTTTGTTTCCAGATGCTTCCACTTTGATACCACTAACAGTAGCAAGGAAATTTCACGAATGGACTTATTGCACAAGTGGCAACCTATCACGGTACCACGCTTGAATTCACTGAGCTCCTGAGAGCAACCCATTCTTTCACAAATGTTTGTAGAAGCAGTCTGCATGTCTAGGTGCTTGATTTTATAAACCTGTGGCCATGGAGGTGATTGGAACACCTTAATCCAATGATTTGGAGGGGTATCCCAATACTTTTGGCAATATAGTGTATATACATATATTTATAGTGCAGCACCAATTAAAGCAACGTCTTTATATGGAGGTGGGCTTTATTACAGGCCGCCCTATATATGTATCCGTTTTGAGCTGGGAGTCATGTGCCTCTCCAGCACTGCAACTAAGCTCTCACAATGCCATAGCCTCCTTTATCATCTTTGTTTATCTGATACGAAGGTGTGTTCTACTTTTGGGTACTTTAATCCTAAATACAGCGAGTTAAAAATCAAACTCAAAACAAATTTAAAAGTTAATGTATTCATGAATGCTTCATTAATTTTTAATATTTTAAACACAAGCAGTTTCACTACCTGAATGTACTCTTGCAGTCCCCGTACAGTGTAGCTCAGACTACAGAGAACAGCGGCACAGTCTGCCGCTTCTCCTTTAACTGTCCAATCCCAGGCTGGCGGAGGAACAGGACCTGTATTTGTTACTTAAAAAAAAAAAAAAAAAAAAAAAAAAAAAAAGACTTCCAGGCTCCCCCCAAAAAATGTAAAAGTCAGCAGCAACAAAAACACTATAGCTGCTGACTTTTAATATAAGGACACTTACTTGTCCAGGCGTTCAGCACCCTTATCACCCGGGCTAGTTTTTCAGTAGCCTCCATGTTCACAACACCGGCATTGCAGGTGAGGGAAACTGGAAGTGAAGCCTTGAGTCGCACTGTGCCTTAGGACACTTCACAGGTCCCAGAAGACTGTCGGGGAAATTGGGGGGGGGGGGGGGGCGAACTGAGCCGGAAGTGGGAACCTGTTAAACCAGATACCCGCTTCCCCCCCACCCTGAAAAAAAGAGCCAAACGTGGCAGTGGAGGGTGGGGGGAGGAGGCAGACATCTGGAGCTTCCCCTTTTGGGTGGAGCTCCCCTTTAATGTCAGAAGAGAAAAAAAACCTGATTTCCTTCCCTGCTAGACAGGGCTGTGTTATGTGGTAAAGCTGTTCAAAGAGGAACTGAAATTCCACTGTAGCAAACAGCGAGCAGGGAGGCCCTACCTACCAGCTCACTGTCTCTTTGGAGCTGTAAACTGAGCTGTGCATGCGCAGCTCAGCTTAAGGCACTAGGACAAACTCTGCATGCCACAATGACAGGCTCCTGTGCATGCACAGGAGTGATGTCATCCCACGCCAGCCAATGAAGACGGCCAAAGACTGGCACGCAAGAGCAGCTGCTTGCAAGGGACCGATGGAAAGGTGATTATTAACCCCTTTAGTTCTGCTTTAAATCTCAGAACAGAAGGGACAAAATTACAAACCCTTTGTCAAGTATACCAGCTCCCATGCGTGTTTTTCCTCTGTGTACTTTGCTCTCGCATTGAGTTCAGCTTTACTGGTAAAAGTAAATAATCTTTAAAACACCTTCATTTTTTTTTCCAGGGCATTCTTTGTTTCTAATAAACTAAAAATTGCCTAATGAGCTGAACAAGAACAGACCCATAAATGGGAACCTTAGAGCTATTATCATCTCAGTCCCTGTGACAGTACTGTGGGTTGTACCATTAGGACAACCACAGAAATGAGACAAAACAAGCAGCATTTCTTGTGAACAGAAAAGCCACAATATAGATATGAAGATATGATATAACCATACACTCTGGGACCTGAACAAATTCATGGTATAGAAAGACAGAAAAATGCTGCATGACCCATTTTGAAAGCAGTATTAAGCCCCAAACCAAAAAATACTTTGCAGCTTCCAATCATTAGATGTGGTAGCTGCATTCATTATCTTTTTTAGGCCTTTTTTCCCCCCTGTGGTCCCTACAGCCCTTCGCAATCATGTTCTAGTGATCAACGGTCTTCATTTCATGAAGACTGATGCAGACTCCATAGTGCTGCATTGGACATGCTGCCAACAAGGGACAGCCATCCAACAGAGAATAGGGGAACATTGTCTGCTGGGGAGCAGAGGATCGGGTTAGTAAATGTGCTTTTACTTTACCCAAGAATAGTCCCCACTGCAAGGAAGAATTTTCATCTTTCCCAGAGTTGGGCTTTAAATGAGTGTTTGTGACCAGAGCTCAGCTTTGAACCTTCCCAATCACTCACCTTTAAAGTGGAACTTCACTCTCCCAATCAACATTGATTATTTTTACTCTTCATGCTGCTATCATTAGTAGATAAATAGGAAAGTATATTATATTTACTTGTTTTAAACCTTTTTTTGTTTTTTTTTTACATACTTTTTCAGCTACTTCCTGGTTTCTTGTCTAGGCAAATAATGTCATACATCCCAGGAGGCTTCAGGAGAGGAGCAGAGGTTTTCTCAGCTAAGCACACTTTCCTGTATGCATGCCCATGCGAAGGGCAGATAGATTCCAGGAAGTAAATGCTACATGAATCATTTGTTATGGCCAGAAATGCTGGGGGGTTGTTTTTCAAAGTGATTTCTCAACAAAATAGAGTATAGAGACATGGACAGATAGGGGGAGTGTGCTTTGGATATTAAAAACACTTTGTCACGCTTAGATACAGTGTAGTTTCAAGTCAGATTCTTTTTCCTTATTCTTTGTTGAACAACAGATGATGTCTGCACCTGAAATGCCATTGTCCCACCCCACGAAATTCTTTCAAGGAAAAAAATGCCCCTAGAAACAGCTGTAAAAATGTCCAGTGTGCATGAGGCCTTAATTTCTCTTCCTAGTAATCCCAGGCCATTGCCTTACAGTTGCCCCCTCGGAAGGCTACTTCATCAAATCTCTAAATTTCAAGATCTGAAGAGATTTAGGCTGGCCATACATTATACAATTTTCTTGAGAATTTTGGTTTAGATTTACCAAAAACCATATAATATGAGGTCAAACTTAACACTGTCAATTGTATCCAATTAGGCAGGCTCTTGCACTACATAGTTGAAGGTAAATCTAAAGGAAATTGGGCAGATATTGGACAGAAAATTGTATAGTGTATGGCCAGCCTAAATCTCTTCAGATCTTGAAATTTAGAGATTTGATGAAGTAGCCTTCCGAGGGGGCAACTGTAAGGCAATGGCCTGTGTTAGGATCCGCCAGGCGGAGCCCTCCGTCTGCCAGCTGGTAGACCTACCCAGAGCGTGGGGTCTAAGCCCGGGCTGTGCTTTCACCAGGGCCCCTGATGGTGGGGATGGACTTGAAACAGTCCCGGGCCAGGTCACGACCTCTGAGCGGGCCACCAGCGGCCGAGGAGGCCTCCGGGGATGTATGTAGGTACCAGGAGAGCCAGCTGTGAAGAGGATGGCGGCCCCAGCAGGGTGGTACGGATAGTGGCCCCGTGGGGTAAGCGGGGTACCGAATTGGCGGGCTAGGAGTAGTCGGGTCACACGCAGGGTCAGCCAGGTAAATCAATCCGTAGGAACAGTCGGGATAAGCCGAGTCAAAACGCAGGAGCAGGCAGAATAGTCAGAACAAAGCCGGGTCAATCACAGGAGCGGGTAGAATAGTCAGAACAAAGCCGGGTCAATCTCAGGGGCACGCAGCGTAGTCAGGGTCAAAAAACAGGGTCACAGCAGGAGCAGGTATTCAGGATCACATATAGACCTTGCGGCAATTTGTGACAGTGCAGGGCATCTTTAAATAGTGCGCCCTGCACTGTCATTGGCTGGCTAGGACGCGCCCCCGGCTGTCATTGGACGCCTGAGGCGCGCCCGCGGTTTCTACTGCGCATGCGCGGCGTCCTGTCAGCCGCGGCTCGCCGGGACCTAGTTCCTGTGTCCCGGCGTGATCTGCCGCCAATGCGCATGCGCGGGGGACAGAGCCGCGATTGCGGCAGACGGAGCCGGGATCCCTGACATTGCCCCCCCCCCCCAACGGGCACCCTCCGGGAGCCCCACTGATCTCTCCACCGCGGGTGAGCACGACAAAACTCCCGGATGAGCCTGGGCGCGTGAACGTCCTGGGCGGGTTCCCAGGAGTTCTCCTCAGGACCATAACCCTTCCATTTTATCAGGAACTGAGTCTGGCCCCCCCTCCTTCGGCAACTGAGGATAGCCTCCACCTCAAATTCCTCCTGGTCACCTATGGCGATTGCCTCGGGAGGTCTGGATTCTCGGTCTGGGAAGGGATCCGGTCTGGACGGCTTCAGGAGAGATACATGAAACACAGGATGTATTTTGAAAGTCTGCGGAAGCTCGAGTTCGTAGGTCACCTCGTTGACCATTCGTTTAACAGGAAATGGGCCAATGTACTTGGGTCCCAGCTTCTTTGAGGGGCACAGCATCTTCAAGTTGGCTGTTGCCAGCCAAACCAGATCTCCTGGTTGAAGCAGTAAATCTCCTCTTCTCTTTCTGTCGAAAGCCTTCTTACTGTCCTCCTGGGCCTTAGCGATGGCTTCCTGAATAGTCTTGTTGTTGACGGAAAAGAAGTTCAAGATGTCTTGCGACGCCGGTACCAGATTTTCAGGCATTAGATCAGGGAGGAATGTGGGGTGATACCCGTAATTAGAAAAGAATGGCGATTGACCCGTAGCTGAGTGACTTGAGTTGTTGTATGAGAACTCCGCAGAAGGCAACAACGTCAGCCAGTCATCCTGGAGATAGGAGGTGTAGCATCGTAAATACTGTTCCAGCGTTTGGTTGGTCCTCTCGGTTTGACCGTTGGTCTGCGGGTGGTAGGCGGATGAGAGCGACAGCTTGATTCCCAGCGCTTTACATAGGGCGTTCCAGAACCTGGAGGTGAATTGCACCCCCCGATCCGACACAATGTCTTCGGGGACTCCATGAAGCCTTACCACTTCCCGAATGAAGATCCGTGCCGTTTCCGGTGCCGATGGGGTCTTCTCCAGGGGCACGAAATGCGCCATCTTCGAGAAGCGGTCGACAATCACCATTATCGCTGTGTGGCCTTGGGATGGTGGGAGTTCGACCACAAAATCCATGGCTATCATTTGCCAGGCCCGCTTGGGTATAGGTAATGGACGTAACAATCCCCATGCCCTACTCCTGGAGGGTTTGTTCCTTTGACAGGTGGGACACGTCCGGACGTAACGCTCACAATCCTTGATCATGTCCGGCCACCAGAACGAGCGCCGTAGCAGTTCTAGAGTCTTCGTCACCCCGAAGTGACCTGCCATTGGATGGTCGTGGCAATGCCCTAGGACCAAGGTTCGCACCTCTTCTGGGACCATGATTCGGTCTTCCTTCCAAAACAGGCCACCGTGGCTCTGGAGGGGTGACCCAGACGGAACGGGTAGTCTTACCGAAGCATCAAGAAGCCGGGAGCGCAGTTCCGTTTGTAGCGCGAGGAAGCTTCCAGAAGGCAGGATGGTGTCTGGTACCGCAGCGTCATCGGGGTCCTCAAACATGCGGGACAGGGCGTCTGGTTTGGTATTCTTAGTACCGGGTCGGTACGTTATATGGAATGAGAATCGAGAAAAGAAAAGAGCCCATCTCGCTTGGCGTGGTCTCAGTCGTTTTGCCGTCCTTAAATATTCAAGGTTTTTGTGATCTGTAAATATTAGGATTGGGTGAGTGGCCCCTTCCAGTAAATACCTCCATTCTTCCAGAGCGGTTTTAATGGCCAGGAGCTCCCGATCTCCAATGTCATAGTTGCGCTCCGCTGGTGTCAGCTTCCTGGAGAAGAACGCCACAGGGTGCAGTAGTTCCTTGGTACCATTCCTTTGGGACAGAACCGCACCTACCGCGTTTTCGGAGGCGTCAACTTCCAACACATATGGGAGCAAAGAATCCGGATGGCAGAGAATGGGAGCAGAGGTGAACAGTCTCTTGAGCTTATCGAAGGCCGACTGAGCTTCGGAGGTCCACTTAAAGCGGACCCCTTGTTTCGTCAGTTGCGTGATCGGGGAGACCAGGCCGGAGAAGTTCCTAACAAATTTTCTGTAAAAGTTAGCAAAGCCGATGAAGCGCTGTACCCCCTTTTTGTCGGCGGGTATTGGCCAATCTAAGATCGCCGTGACCTTCTGGGGATCCATCGCGACCCCCGCGGAAGAGAGAACCAGTCCCAAGAATGTGATCTCGTGCTGTTCAAAACAGCACTTTTCAGCCTTAGCGTATAGCCCGTGTTGGCGCAACCGTTCTAAGACCCGTGACCCCGATGAACCTCCAGTGAGGGGGAAAAAATCAGGATGTCATCCAAGTAAACTACCACGAAAATATCAAGAAAATCGCGAAAAACATCATTGATAAAATGCTGAAAAGTCGCCGGGGCATTACAGAGCCCGAACGGCATCACCAAATATTCGTAGTGACCGAATCTTGTACGGAACGCCGTTTTCCACTCATCCCCCTCCCTGATACGAACAAGGTTATAGGCCCCCCGCAGGTCTAATTTAGTGAATATCGTTGCTGATCTCAGTCTCTGGAGGAGCTCGGGGACTAGGGGTAAGGGATAACGATTCTTTACCGTAATTTTATTTAGGTCACGATAGTCTATGCAGGGCCGTAACGATTTGTCCTTCTTCTCTACAAAGAACAACCCGGCCCCGGCTGGGGATGTGGAAGGACGAATAAAGCCCTTCCGAAGGTTTTCGTCGATATATTCCCTCAGCACCCCCGATTCCATTTCGGACAAGGGGAAGATACGGCCGAAAGAGATTTCCGACCCGGGTAGGAGGTCAATGGGGCAGTCGTAGGGATGGTGTGGAGGTAGAACGTCAGCTCCCCGCTTACTAAAGACGTCCAAGAAGTCATGATAGGCCGGAGGAATCACCTGGGATAGATTGGTGTCTCCGTCCAAGCACAGGAGGAACCGGGGAACCATGGGTCCTGTGACGTGGCAGTGACTCAAACAATAGGGTGACCGAAAATGAATCGTTCCCCTTTCCCAGTCAATCTGGGGGTTATGGGCCCTCAGCCAAGGGAGCCCCAGAATGACTGGAAAAAGGGGGGAGGCGATGGCGTCCAAACGGAGGAACTCCTGGTGATGGTCTGCCATAGTGGTGAAAATGGGTGGTGTCTCCTGGTCCACCACCCCAGATTTTATACTGGACCCATCTGCCAAGAAAATGTTGAACCCCCTTTCTTTGGTCTGGAGAGGGATTTTTTGCCGGTGGGCAAAAGTCAGATCAATAAAACAGCTACAGGCTCCTGAGTCAACGATCGCGGTCACCGACAATATTCCTCCGGGGAGCTGTAAAGACACAGGAATGGCCAGGTAACTAGACTGATCATCCCTGCCTGCAGGTAAGGAACAAGAAACGGGCGTGGACTTACTCGTTTTTGCAGGACAGGAGCGCACCTGGTGACCAGCTTCCCCGCAGTACAGACACAGGTTCAGTGAGCGCCTCCTCTGGCGTTCCTCGACCGATAAGTGGGAACGGGCCAGTCCCAGTTGCATGGGTTCCGAGTTGTCTCCCATCTCCGTGTTTCGCGGATGGTTCCCTGGGGCTGGAGTTGTATCTCTTGATGGAATCCATGCCACCCTTTGACCCTGGCCGCTCCTTTCCTGTCGACGTTCCCTTAGTCTACGGTCAATTTGAATGGCCAATTCAATCAATCTTTCCAGGGAGTCAGGTAGGCCTACTCGTGCGAGTTCGTCCTTGAGAGGCTCAGACAGTCCAATGCGGAACTGGTGACATAAGGCCGCATCGTTCCATCTGGTGTCTCCCATGCTACGCCTAAAATCGGACGCGTATTCTTCCGCTGCCCGGCGGCCCTGTCGCAGAGAGTATAGGGTAGCCTCTGCGGAAGCAGCCCGCTGAGGGTCGTCATACAAAACGGCCATGGCCTGAAAGAACTCGGTCACGGAGTCAAGATGGGGGTCGCGCTTCTCCATCAGACGGTGGGCCCAATCCTGGGGCTCATCCTGAAGGAGAGAGACTAGAAACCCCACCTTGACGGTCTCGGAGGAGAATGTGCGAGGCTGCAAGTCAAAATATAGTGTGCAAGCGTTCCGAAAGGCTCGGAAACGGCTCCGGTCCCCACGGAACCGCTCCGGCAGGGGAACGCGGGGTTCAGGAGCTAAGGGTGTGGCAACCGCTCCGGATACCGGGGTAGCGGGAGGTTCCACAGACGGGGAACTCTGAGCAGGGGGAGTCTGGGGGGCTAATGTCTCCATGCGGTCTTCCAGTCGGGCGCAGCGACTGTGGAAGTTCTGGAAAGCCTGGGTCAAAGTTGCCAGGTGCTGGCAAATATCCTCTAGGGACGCCGGTCCACTTCCTGGCTCTGTCATGGCCGCAAGGTACTGTTAGGATCCGCCAGGCGGAGCCCTCCGTCTGCCAGCTGGTAGACCTACCCAGAGCGTGGGGTCTAAGCCCGGGCTGTGCTTTCACCAGGGCCCCTGATGGTGGGGATGGACTTGAAACAGTCCCGGGCCAGGTCACGACCTCTGAGCGGGCCATCAGCGGCCGAGGAGGCCTCCGGGGATGTATGTAGGTACCAGGAGAGCCAGCTGTGAAGAGGATGGCGGCCCCAGCAGGGTGGTACGGATAGTGGCCCCGTGGGGTAAGCGGGGTACCGAATCGGCGGGCTAGGAGTAGTCGGGTCACACGCAGGGTCAGCCAGGTAAATCAATCCGTAGGAACAGTCGGGATAAGCCGAGTCAAAACGCAGGAGCAGGCAGAATAGTCAGAACAAAGCCGGGTCAATCACAGGAGCGGGTAGAATAGTCAGAACAAAGCCGGGTCAATCTCAGGGGCAGGCAGCGTAGTCAGGGTCAAAAAACAGGGTCACAGCAGGAGCAGGTATTCAGGATCACATATAGACCTTGCGGCAATTTGTGACAGTGCAGGGCATCTTTAAATAGTGCGCCCTGCACTGTCATTGGCTGGCTAGGACGCGCCCCCGGCTGTCATTGGACGCCTGAGGCGCGCCCGCGGTTTCTACTGCGCATGCGCGGCGTCCTGTCAGCCGCGGCTCGCCGGGACCTAGTTCCTGTGTCCCGGCGTGATCTGCCGCCAATGCGCATGCGCGGGGGACAGAGCCGCGATTGCGGCAGACGGAGCCGGGATCCCTGACAGCCTGGGATTACTAGGAAGAGAAATTAAGGCCTCATGCACACTGGACATTTTTACAGCTGTTTCTAGGGGCATTTTTTTCCTTGCTCTAAAATCTCCTGCATGTTATCCTATGTGTCCATGCACACAAACTTTTCAGAGCGTTTAGTAGCAAGGGCTTTTAGAGGTAGAAAAAAACCTCACTGCCAGCAAGTCCAGGAGCAGCAGAGTTTTGGCAGAAAAACTACACGTGTAAATGTGTCTAAATACCAGGTGTGTTTAGCACTTGAGCGTTAATTCATTTTAATGGCCATAATACACTATTATTTGGGCCAATGAAATGGTTGCCTAAGCGATTGACGCCTGTAAGCGCACCTAAACGCTTGTAGAAGCCTTTGACACTTTTACAAGCGTCAAGCATTTTTTTCTGCCAAAATGCTCTTGCCAGGAGGAAAGGCTTCTAAGAAGAGTTTGCAAAATGTCCTGTGTGCATGAGGCCTAAGAATAATGTAAGTAAAGAAATAAAAATTGTTTATTGTACATAAGACTTGGAGATGTTCAGGCTTCATTCACACCTGAGTGTGACGTTTTTGAGCATTTTGTCACAAATTTCTATGCACATTTTTAAAGTGCCTTTGAGTTTTGGAGTTTTTTTTTTTTTATTATAATAGCCAATAGAAAAAAATAATCAATTTGTTTCATCATACTTGCTAGGTTTTTTTTTTTTAGCTGTTTTACGTTTTCCATCAACTTTCATTTAATGTTTTATTAGTATTCATTTTATTTATTTATTTATTTTTTTAGGGTAAAGGGGTTAGAGTTAGGTTAGGTGTTAGGGTTAAGATTAGGGGTTGGGGGTTAATATTTTAATTACGGTCTTATTATTTTATAGGGTGTTAATACTACTACTACATGTATTTTTGTTAGGATGTTAAATTTATTATTATTGTATTATTTTAATTTTTTTAGCATTAGGGGGCTAAAGTTAGGGGTTAATTATTATTTATTGCTACATATCATTTATTTTTTTACATTTATGATTATTTTAATTTGTGTATTTATTTTAACATTTATCTTTTTGTTTTTCCATTTGAGCAGAAAAATGAGCAAATTGCATGTTTCCATTCATTTCTATGTAATGCTACATATTTATTTTTTTACATTTATGATTATTTTGATTTGTATACTTATTTTATTTAACATTTATTCATTTATCTTTTTTTTTTTCCATTCGAGCAGAAAAAATGCGCAAATTGCGTGTTTCCATTCATTTCTATGTAATCAAAACCACGCAAATCTGCCCGATTTGAGCGACAGAAAAAAGCTCCAGAACGTGTTTGAACTTCAGACCAGCATTGAGAATAATTGATTGTCTCGCCTCAAGCGTTTTTGGAACTTCGAGCTACAAATCGCTCAGGTATGAATGGGGCCTTGGAAATCAGAATGCAAAGCTCCAAGCACCAGAAATCTTTATCATTGGAGGGAAAGGTCCATTTTAAAGGAGATTCATGAAATGCATTCAGCAAAGTACATCTGCAATGATTTACATAGGTGGCCCAAGCAACGACAATTATAAAAAGAAAAAAAAAAAAAAAAAAAAAAAAGGGCAGACAAGCTAAATCATATATGTAGCAGTGTAAAGTAAACCTAGATTTTGTGAGATACTGATATGAGATGAATTGACATTTATAAAAACTTACAGGACCACAAAGAACCAAAAAATATAATGTATACCAAAATAAAAAGAAAAAGCCATATCCAGCCACACTACTTCCTGTTTGTGTGAAGAGTTTCCTAATTTAGTGCCTGAGGTTTGACACAGAATATTGGCACAGTAGGCTTAGATCATTTCCACAGAGACGCTTGGGAATAGGCACCACGCCAAGAAGAACTTGACAACGATCATATCAATGTGACCTGAATGTACAACACAATACCTGAGCCTAGAATCTGCTGACTGCAATGCACAACTTGCAGAAATCTGTGCTGCCAAAATGTTTTATTAATGTTATTATGCATCTCACACAAGCACGTGTGAACATATTGCATCTTAAATGAACTGAAAAACCCTATAGAAGTCTTATACTGGAATAAAATGGACAGATGAGGTTAAAGCGGAGGATCACCTAAGGAAAAGGAAAAAAAAAAAGTCAGCAGCTACAAAAGTGGTAGCTGCTGACTTTTAAAATACAGCCACTTACATGTTCCTCGGTCCAGCGCTGTCCTCACCATGGCTGGTTTCACCAGCCGCCTTCTCTCCCTGGTGTTGGCATCTTCAGTGTGGGCACCCGGCTGTGACAGCTTGCGGCTTCACAGCCGGGTACCCACTACGCATGCGCGAGAAGCGCTGCACTTTGTGAATGGCCCCGTAGTCTTCTGGGACCTGTCATGTGTCTCAGAAGACTACAGGGAGGGAGGACAACTTCTGCTTCCGATCGGCTAGGCGATTGCAGCGGAAGTGGGAGAAGGTACCTGTCAAATTCGGGTACCTGCTCCCCAAAAGGTGCCAATCCTTAATGGGGAGCGGGGGACAAGGGCTTAAAGCGGAACTTCCCCTTTTGGGTTGAACTTCGCTTTAAGAAAGCCAGGCATATATGAGGTGTGACAGTTTAATTCCAGGAACAGACGGTTAAAAAAAAAAAAAAATGTTTGCCCGCGTATACCTAGGCAGTTCCTTTGTCGCGGCATGCTGGATGTCTGGAATATCATCAAATTTGTGTCCTTTTAAGACATTTTTTTACATTTTAGAAACATCCAAAAGTCGCAGGGTGCTACGTCAGGATGATAAGGTGGTCGGTTAAGTTTTGGAATGGATTTCTGGGCCAGGAACTCGCGTACACCTAACGCATCACGTGCAGGAGCATTGTTGTGGTGGAGAATCCACTTGTCAGGCCAGAGTTCCAGACTTTTCCTCCAAATAGATTCCTTTAACCTTTTCAGAATTTACAAGTAACAATGTTGGTTGACTGTTGTACCATGTTTTATGAACTTGTAAATAATAAAAAGCAAAAATAAAAACACACCAGCATTGTTTTGAAATGAGAATGAGATATGCGTGTTCTTCATATGAGGTGAATTCTTAGTTTTCTCACTCTTTCTTAACACCGTCTTTGCCATTCAAAAACACTTGATTTCTTCATGAATGTTCACCATAAGTCTATTGTAACAGGATTAAAGTTTCACTCGCACTTCTTGCAATTTGTTAATTTGATGTTCATACGCGGCTCCATATTTATTCATTTTCCTCAAACAGCACAACGCACATACATGTTATTTTTTTCTACTACTCCATAAAGACTGAGTCAACTGGTCTGCAACACAGGTAAGTGCAAGTTAGAACATGTCAGAACACGCTCAAATGTGAATGGCTGCATTACCTGCCACCATAGTGCCTTGCCACACATTCCGGAAGTTAAATTGTCACACCTTGTAATGACCATTGAGGGACAGGGCCTCGGTTAATATCACTCAGTGTTAGAAATATCCCATATTATGCACTTCTGCCCCTTAATCCCTTGCTGCCAGTCCTTGAAATAGGCCATGATGCCAGTGGATAGCAGGCAGGGCTCCTGCTTATGCGGTTACTGTGACTGGGGCCTAGTGGTGGTGGCAAACAGAAGCCCTGCCTACCAGCTCCCAATTGTCAGCACTTGATGGTGAACTAGCCCAGAAACCTGGTCACTGTTCTGGGGGCACCAATCAAGTGTAATGCAGAATATAGTGACGCACATATGCGGCAGCTTGGCATTAAGGCCTACCTCTGTGCTGCTGCATATATGCATGATACCAGGGAGAAGAGGTTAACTACAGAGACCCTGTTACCAGACAATTCAATTTTAGAAAAAAACTTCCCATTAGATTGTGTGCGCTTATCTTACGGTATGCTCCCAATGTCATCACTGTGACAGCCAATCATAGTGTTCAAAATGACCAGGAAGCCCATGTAACGCCACTTCTCTCTATAGGAAGCCAATATGTAGATACTCAGTTTTTGACTTCTTAGGCCCCATGCACACCAGGTGTTGAAGGGTCCTTTCACACGGGCGTTCTGGTTTTTTCCTTTGAAAAAACATGACTGAACTGATGAAAAACAGATCAGTTTACATCTGTTTTTTCGCCCGTTTACATCCGTTTTTTCAGGGTTTTTTTATGCTCAAAAAAAAAAAAAAAAAAAAAAAAAAAGATGTTAAAAGGATACCGACATTAACGTATGTAATCAGATAATCATCCATTTACATCTGCTAGTCCACAGAAATACATGGGTGTCCATTTTTCATCCGTAAACGGACAGATGAAAAACGGACATACGAAATGCCCGTGTGAAAGAGGCCTAACTCCGCTGGACGTGGTTCTGGCATTACGTTGTAGGCGGAGGGCACAGGTATACTGCCCAGCCCTGTTTTCAGCAGCATATTAAAGTCTACAGTTGCAAGAAAAAGTATGTGAACCCCTTGGGATTACGTGGAGTTTTGCATGAATTGGGTATAAAATGTGCTCTGAACGTCATCTAAGTCACAACAATAGAAGAACACAGTCTGCTGAACATAATACTACACAAACATTAGATGTTGCCATGATTTCATTGCACATAACATGTAAACATTCACAGTGCAGGGAGAAAAAAGCATGTGAGGCCCTAGCTTAATAACTTCTCCCAGAACTAATTGGAGCCAGAAGTGAGCCAACCTTGACTCCAATCAGTGTGATGATATTGGATGTGTTGCTGACAGCTATCCTGCCCTTAAAAAACACACACCTGTTTTGGGTTTACTGGTTTCAAGAAGCACTGTCTGATGTGAACCATGCCTCGCAGAAAAGAACTCTCAGAAGACCTACGATCAAGAATTGTTGACTTGCACGAAGCTGCAAAGGGTTACAAAAGTATCTCCAAAAGCCTTGATGTTCATGTGTCCACGGTAAGACAGACTGTCTACAAATGGAGAAAGTTTAGCACTGTTGCTACTCTCCCTAGGTGTGGTCGTCCTGTAAAAATGACTGCAAGAGCACAGTGCAGAATGCTGCATGAGGTAAAGAAGAATCCCAGAGTGTCAGCTAAAGACCTACAGAAATCTCTGGCACATGCTAACATTTTTGTTGACACATCTACAATAAGGAAAACATTAAACAAGAATGGAGTACATGGGAGGACACCACGCAGGAAGCCATTGCTGTCCAAAAAGAATATTGCAGCACGTTTGAAGTTTGCAATAGAGCACCTGGATGTTCCACAGCACTACTGACAAAATATACTGTGGACAGATGAAACCAAGATTGAGTTGTTTGGGAAGAACACACAACACTATTTGTGGAGAAAAAAAAGGCACAGCACACCAACATCAAAACCTCATCCCTACTGTAAAACATGGCGGAGGGAGCATCATGGTTTGGGGCTGCTTTGCTGCCTCAGAGCCTGGACGGATTGTTGTCATTGATGGGAAAATTAATTCCAGAGTTTATCAAGACATTTTGCAGGAAAACGCACGACCATCTGTCCGTCAACTGAAGCTCCGCAGAGGATGGGTGATGCAACAGGACAATGACCCAAAGCATACAAGTAATTCAACAAAACAATGGCTGCAACAGCACAGAATACGCCTTCTGGAGTGGCCCAGTCAGAGTCCTGACCTCAACCCGATTGAAATGCTGTGGCATGACCTTAACAGAGAGATTCACACCAGACATCCAAAGAATATTGCTATACTGAAACAGTTTTGTGAAGAGGAGTGGTCCAAAATTACTCCAGATCGTTGTGCAGGTCTGATCTGCAACTACAGGAAACGTTTGGTTGAGGTTATTGCTGCCAAAGGAGGGTCAACCAGTTATTAAGTCCAAAGGTTCACATACGTTTTCCTCCCTGCACTGTGAATGTTTACATGTTATGTGCAATTAAACCATGGCAACATCTAATGTTTGTGTAGTATTATGTTCAGCAGACTGTGTTCTTCTATTGTTGTGACTTAGATGACGTTCAGAGCACATTTTATGCCCAGTTCATGCAAAACTCCACGTAATCCCAAGGGGTTCACATACTTTTTCTTGCAACTGTATGAGAGGTTGACAGCTGCTGTGGCTGGACACTCCAACTACAGGTACATATGTTTAGAGCTGTGTTGTCCCGGGGACAAATGCACAGAACTTAGACTTCTTGCGTTCTGGCCATTTATCCCTGAGCACATACTCCCCTAGGCATTCAAGCTGCTAGGTGCACCGTCCAGCCACAACAGCTGTCAGCCTGTCAGTGCACACTGCGCCTTTGGAGCTGGTGCATGGGGCTCTGGTATTTAGCTGTGGAGAAAAGACACAGGTGCTCTATCCAGCTCTGCTATTGGCAGCCTGTCAAACTGTAGGAGAGGATGACAGCTGTCGTCGCTGGATGGTGCACCTAGCAGTATGAGCCTGGGTTCACACTGATGCAGTGTGGAATTTGCAGCGTTTTCTGTGCGAATTTCGTACCGCATCACAATCACACCCCATTCATGCGAACCGCTGCGGGTGTGTATGTTAAGTTAACAACACCCCGAAATCAGTCCGCAAAACGTGGTGCGATATGCAGAATCGGATCGCATGGATGTGAATACCCATGTGATCCGATTCTAGTGCGGACCAAAAAAAGGGTCCTGCACCTTTCTGGTGCGGGTGCAATCAGAGTTATACAAAGTGTATGGCTCCAATCGCACCGCACACAATTTGCATGTTATTTGTACAAGAATGCAGTGTGGTTCCTGTGCGAATCACATGCGATATACCACACAAGTGTGAACCCAGCCTGAATGCTTAGGGTAGTACGTGCTCAAGGAACTTCTTTACAGACTATCCATTATTTGATGGACAGAGGGATAAAAAGCACATTAACATCTAAATGCATAAAAAGGTTTATGTGGTTGTAAACCTCAAGCATGAAATATGAACAAAGCATATCCCTCTATAGTGTGTACTTGTTTCAGTTAAGAGCACTAAGTGGCATTTTTCTCTGCTGCCTCATTCCTCTGCTATCAACATGAGTCTCTTTTGACATGTTTTCCTGATGCAAAGGAAAAAAAAAAAAAAAAAAGGTAACAGGAGGGATCTCCAGCACACAGCTCTGATCCTGTGTGCTGTTTGCATGGGAGTGTACCCTTTCCCTCCAATCAGGGATCAGAGCTCTCCCCACTGAGCTCTGGGGAGGGTAACTTCAGCTGCCTGCACCCTGCTTTCTGGAAGTTAAGACAAGCTTTATAAATTCTGCACTTCAAAACAGCTGTAGAGAAGATATCGCTACAGATAAACAGGTACAACTTATGTAGGAGGATTTCATCTTTGTGTATCACCTGAGGCAAGTCACTTCACTGGGTATATGTAAGGGTCTACAACCACTTTAAACAGACCTCAGAAAATATTTTTACAATGTACATACATGCGAATTGGCTAGGATAGCATCAGTACGCTTACATTTAATCCATTAACTTAGCAGCTCACCTACTGAAAAAAGGATATATACTGCCTACTCAAACCTTCCTTGTATCACCTTCTCTGACTCTTCGTATAAGATTTGCTATATACTGCAACTCATTTAAAAAAAGAAAATAAAAAAAAGCTAAATTAAATAAAAAATTATTAAAACAAAAAAACAAATTAAATTGATTGAAAAAAAAGATGAAAGGTTATCTTTGTACCACAATCCAGGCAGTAGTACGATCCTAGGTATCTGGACTGAGGCCAGCCCGTTATTATCAGCCAGAAAACAAATGTAAACATGCGGACACAAATACTATTTTTAAACCCATCAAAACAATTCAATAAAACCATCCTAGGAACACACATATGTCCATCAGCCAATCCATCCGCCTTCTAAATCAGCATAGTTTTAATGAAAATAAAATCATGTCCGGCTCTCTAGCAGCTTTTCTTTTCCTGTGTTTCATAGGACACACCAGCAGCGTTCATATTGGAAATGACAAGAATGGCCATCATCCAGAGTTGTGGGTAGGGTGGAATCTCCCTGTGGCATTTTGCTAGGAATACTGCATTACAAGCACTAACACACAGCCAACCTTTGCAGCAGTTGATTATCTCTGCCCATAGACTTCCCTTTTCCTAGAATAAACCTGGGTCCTTAGCAACACTGAATCCAGACGTCTCTCTGTATGGCCAGGGTGGCTGATCCCATTAATGAAAGCTTCTATGAACTGACTGATCGGGGGGACAGGGCGTGCAAAGACACAGAGGGAAGGATTAATCGCTCCTTGCAATGTATAAGGGAGGTAGCTTATGTATACAGTTATGCCACTAATGAAAGCTTCTATGAACTGAACAGAGACAGAATGTGCAGAGATGCAGACATACGGGTCAGTGATTGCAGTGTAGAAGGGGGTAGCGCATGTCTACATACAATGATCCAGTAATAAAAGCTTCTATGTACGGATCCGGGACAATGTGTACAGAAATATAGAAGGAAGGGTTCATCAATCCTTGCGATGTATAAGGGGGGTAGCTTAAAGTCGGCCATACATGGATCGAAATTCGGCCAGTTCAGCAGGGATCAATGTATGGGCTCCCTAAGTCTACATACAATGATCCTATTAATGAAGGCTTATATGAACTGATCAAGGACAGGGAAGCAGACAGAAGGGTTAATCGGTAATTGCAACGTATAAGGGGATAGTTAGTTTCAACATACAATGACTATAATAGCAGGTGGATGGGATCAGGGACAGGGTGTGCAGGGTTCAGTGATCATTGCAATGTATAGGGGGGATATCTGAGTGCTTCTACATACATTGACTTTAATAGCAGAAAGACATGATGGGGACAGGGTGTGCAGGGATGTGGAAGGGTTAATCGGTCCTTCAGGGTTCAGTGATCATCACAACATCATGATCCCAATAATGAAGCTTCCATGAACTGATCAGGGACAGGGTGTGCAGGGTTCTGTGATCATCAAATGTATAGGGGGATAGCTTCTGTCTACACACAATGATCCCATCAATGACGCTCCATGAACTGATCGAGGACAGGGTGTGCAGGGTTCTGTGATCATCGCAATGTATAGGGGGGGGACAGCTTACGTCTGCACATCATGATCCCAATAATGAAGCTTCCATGAACTGATCAGGGACAGGGTGTGCAGGGTTCTGTGATCATCCAATGTATAGGGGGATAGCTTCTGTCTACACACAATGATCCCATCAATGACGCTCCATGAACTGATCGAGGACAGGGTGTGCAGGGTTCTGTGATCATCGCAATGTATAGGGGGGGGACAGCTTACGTCTGCACATCATGATCCCAATAATGAAGCTTCCATGAACTGATCAGGGTTCTGTGATCATCACAATGTATAGGGGGACAGCTTATGTCTGCACATCATGATTCCAATAATGAAGCTTCCATGAACTGATCAGGGACAGGGTGTGCAGGGTTCTGTGATCATTGCAATGTATAGGGAGATCTTCTATATACAATAACAGGTAGATGTGATCAAGGACAAGATGTACACAGTTCAGTGATCACTGCAATGTATTGGGAGATCTTCTACATATAATGACTATAATAACAGGTAGATGTGGATTGGGGACAGTGAGTGCAGGGAAGCAGAAGAAAAGGTTAATCAGTCCTTGCAACGAATAAGGAAGGTAGGTTATGTCTCCTTACATTGATCCTATTAATGAAGCTTCCATGAACTGATGCATAGGGTTCATTGATCATGGCAATGTATGGGGGGGGGGGGGGGGTAGCAAGGTGTTTCTACATACAAAGACTATAGTAGCAGCTAGATGTGATCTATCTGGGACAAGGTGTACACAGTTCAGTGATCATTGCAAAGTATAGGGGGATCTTCTACATATAATGACTATAATAGCAGGTAGATGTGATTAGGGACAGTATGTGCAGGGAAGCTGAAGGGTTAATCAGTCTTTGTATAAGGGAGGTAGTTGATGTCTCCATACAATGATCCCATTAATAAAGCTTCCTTGAACAGATCTAGGACAGGGTTTGCAGGGCTCAGTGATCATTGCAATGTATACATACAATGACAGGTAGATGTGATCAGGGACAGTATGTACAGGGAAGCAGAGGGATGGGTACATCAGTCCTTGCAATGTATAAGGGTAAGGTAGGTGATGTCTCCATACAGTGATCCTATTACTAAAGCTTCCATGAACTGATGTGCAGGGTTTAGTGATCACTGCAATGTATAGGGAGACTTCTATATACAATGATTATAATGCAGATAGATGTGGTCAGGGACAGTACATGCAGGGAAGTAGAGAGAAGGGTTAAATCGGTCCTTGCAATGTAGAAGGGGAGGTAGGTCATGTCTCCATACAATGATCCTATTAATGAAAGCTTCATGATCTGATCTGGGACAAGGTGTGCAGGATTCAGGGATATTACATTGTATAGGGGGATCTTCTATATGCAATGACTATAATAGCAGGTAGATATGATCAGGGACAGTATATGCAGGGAAGCAGAGAGAAGGGTTAATCGGTCCTTGCAATGTATAAGGGGGGGGGGATTAGGTGATGTCTCCATACAATAATCCTATTAATGAAAGCTTCATGATCTGATCTGGGTCAGGGTTCAGCGATCATTGCATTGTATAGGGGGACTTCTATATGCAATGACTATAATGACAGGTAGATGTGATCAGGGACAGTATATGCAGGGAAGCAGAGAGAATGGTTAATCAGTCCTTGCAGTGTATAAAGGGGAGGTAGGTCATGTCTCCATACAATAAACCTATTAAAGAAGCTCCATGATCTGATCTTCTATATGCAATGACTATAATGACAGGTAGATGTGATCAGGGAGAGTATGCGCAAAGAAGCAAAGAGAGGGGTTAATCAGTCTTTGCAATGTATAGAGGGGGATTAGGTGATGTCTCCGTACAACGATCCTAATAATGAAAGCTTCATGATCTGAACTGAGACATGGGTGTGCAGGGTTCAGTGATCATTGTATAGGGGGACTCCTATATGCAATGACAGATGTACAGGGAAGCAGAGAGAAGGGTTAAATCGGTCTTTGCAATACATGGGGGGGAATTAGGTGATGTCTCCATACAATGATCCTATTAATGCAAGCTTCAAGATCTGATCTGGTGTGTAGTGCAGGGTTCAGTGATCATTGTATAGGGGGGCTTCTGTATGCAATGAGTATAATGACAGGTAGATATGCAGGTTAGCAGAGAGAAAGGTTAACCAGTCCTTGCAATGTATAAGGGGGGATTAGGTGATGTCTCCATACATTGATCCTATTAATGAAAGCTTCACGATCTGATTTGGGTCAGGGTGTGCAGGATTCAATGATTGCATTGTATAGGGGGCCTTCTATATGCAATGACAGGTAGATGTGCAGGGAGGCAGAGAGAAGGGTTAATCGGTCCTTGCAATGTATAGGAGAGGGGGGGGGGATTAGGTGATGTCTCCATACAATAATTCTATTAATGAAAGCTTCATGACCTGTCTTGGGACAGGGTGTGCAGGGTTCAGTGATCATTGTATAGGGGGACTTCTATATGCAATGACTATAAAGACGGGTAGATGTGCAGGGAAGCAGAGAGAAGGGTTAATCGGTCCTTGCAATGTATAGGAGGAGGGGGATTAGGTGATGTCTCCATACAATGATCCCATTAATGAAAGCTTCACGATCTGATCTGGGACAGGGTGTGCAGGGTTCAGTGATCATTGCATTGTATAGGGGGACTTCTATATGCAATGACTATAAAGACAGGTAGATGTGCAGGGAAGCAGAGGTAAGGATTAATTGGTCCTTTCTACACCGTATGTATATAACAATCCTAATAATGAAGTTCCATGATCTAAACTGGACCAGGGTTTAGTGATCACTGCAATGTATAGGGGGATCTTCAACATATAATGCCAGGGAAAATATGTGTGGAGGGAAGGGTTAATCGCTCCTTGCGATCTATTCCTCATGTACACAATGATGCCATTAATGAAGCTCCATGATGTGATGGTGTATACAGGGTGTGCAGGGCTCAGCGATCATTGCCATGTACAGGGGATATACGATCCATACGATGGCTGCTCTCCGGCAGACGTGATCGGACAGACAATGATCCGTGCGCCCACAACCAGGCACTGATTGCCCCGATGTGTCATCAGATCCCGGGCTCTGGGTGTCCCCTGTCCCCGGACTGTCACAACAAGCCGGCTGTCATTTTGCGCAGTAAACACGATGAGAGCAATGCAGAAGGAGCGGTGGGGAGGGATGAAGAGCCCAGAAAATCGAGGTGATTAATGGTGATCTGGGGACATCTGACCCCCCCAATCCAGTCCCCCCATCTCCGGGGTCACTCATCATCCCCCCCAGGCCGGAGCCACTCACCCAGAAGACGAAGGAGTAGATAATCAGGAGGGTTTTCAGACACGTTATAACTGGCTTGGTCTCCATTCTCCTTGATGCCATGCTACTGAGATCCGGTAGCCGGGTGTTACTGTTGCTGCTCACAGCCCCTCCTGCTTGCAGTTTATCCCCAATCCGCAAGAGGAGAGCCAGGCGATGGAATCACCTCCCCAGTAAGAAGTGTTATATGAAGGGCGGCATCCCCGGCATCCCTCTACCTGAGCCATAGCCTGGCCCCGCCCCGCTGTCACTGGGCGTACACCATGGGATCATCGGACTGCTGTCAGTGTACACCGACTACAGCCATGAATTATTCCCCATTCACACCGCAGGCCTCATACATGCTGGCCATTTTGACAACTCTCCCAGAAACCTTTCCTCTTGGCAGAAAAAAGCTTGACGCGTTTAGGTGCGTGTCATATCAAGCCTGGGGCATCAAACACCTAAAGTGATACTAAATCCACAACAGTAAAATCAGTCTGTATATACAGTAAAGCATGCTTGTTATACTCACTGTGAAATCTAAGGGGTTAATCCTCTGCATTGTGGAAAAACACTGTTTAAGCCTGACTTTTCTGACACCCCCCCCCCCCCTCTTCCAGTATTCCCTGCTTATCTCCTGATAAGACATATCGTGTGAAGACACTCTGCACATGCTCAGTTTGGTGTGTATTGCTAGAGAGGTTTTTTTTTTCTTGGGAGAGTGCACGTGATCAGCACAGGGCCAATCAGCACTGTCCAGACAGAGGTCAGGGGTTCTGCATCCTCCTGGAGCAGAAAGAAAACTCCTCCTATTAGCGTTAACCAGTGCTCTGCTGAATACTAAGAGAAGTCACAAGACTGTTCTAACTGCTGATGTGGAACCTAAGGGGTTAATCCTCTGCATTGTGTAAAAACGCTGTTTGATCCACACTTCTCTGATCCTCCTCTTTTTCCAGTGCCCCCCTCTTATCTTCTGATAAGACATATTGTGTGGAGTCACTGACACTTTTTTGTTTCTTGTGCACGTGATCAGCACAGGGCCAATCAGCACTGGCCAAACAGAGGGTTCCTGCATCTTCTTAGAGCAGAATGAAAACTCCTCCTACAAGCTATAACCAGTGCTCAGCTGAAAACACAAGACTGCTCTAACTGCTGATCAGAAAAGGTATTTAGCAGTTTATATTTACTAAAATAATTGCACTTCCAGGTAGTGTGTACTGTGGGGGAGCAGATATAGTGGATGCAGGGTCCTGTGTTTAGTAACACTTTAAAACCGGAACTTCACCCAAAAAGGAAAGGTCTGCTTGTTTACATCCTCCCCCCTGCACTGCCACATTTTGCATTTTTTGGAGGGGGGAGCGAGTACCTGGTTTTGAAAGGTACCCACTCCCACCTCTGGTCAGATGCACCACCTCAGTCTGAGCCAGAAGTTTAGCCCCCCATTCCTTCCCCAGCAGCCTTCTGGGACACATCGTGGTCCCAGGAGACTGCAGGACCATTCACAAGTATATAAGGGGGTTTAGGCTAGTGTATGCGGGCAAAGCTTGGCTCAGTCCCAAATTACATTGTACATAGAAAAATAAATGCCATGGGGACTTTACTGAGTGAGATATGTATACTATGCCGAGTCTATGACTACCAATAATATATGGGTATCACATCATATTGCTTTACACAAGGAGAGGAACAGTAGGGTGGGATTCTTCAGGTAACAACACAATAGAGTTAAAAAAATACAATGATTTTATTAAACAAAGTAAAAAATATACACATAACACAAAATGGACCAATCTATATTTTGACATCACTTATTGAGTAAGTTGGTTGGCTACCAGGTGTCTTTCATACAGGTAACAAACTGAGATTAGAAGCAATCTCTTAAAGGGAGTGCTGGTAATCTAATTTTGTTACTTGTATAAAAGACACCTGTCCAAGGGAGCAATAATGTCAAGATCTGCCCAGATGCCTGACCTGCAGCTGGCTCAGCATCTCAACATGCCCCCTCGATAGCCTGATGCTCCAATACACGGACCCTACTCACGGGCATGCGGATCAGTATGGCTTTGTGAATGGGCCATAGGTCTTTTGCTTTTATTCAGCTCAAAGTCTCCTGAACATGGAGTGCTGAGATCTGTAGATCCGGCTGTAGTACAGATTCCACAGGAGGTCGCTTGCTTGGTACCTCCTCCATTCAGAAAAAGCTTTGCATACCTTTCACAGAATGCGAGGTGTTCTGTGATCAGAGGAGGTGCAGATGAATGTCACAATCCACGTCCACTGCCAACATACTTCAAAGGACTTATGCTCTTTTGGGGGAAGTTTCAGTGATCTCCCTGCAGAGATCCAACACATCCTTTACTCATTCAGAGCCAGAGTTCTCCAATTACAGGGTGGCCTCCAGGGTGGAAACAAATGTCACTGGCAGGACCGGGGATACGGGGCACTGAAAAAGCCACCAGAGAGCAGGGGCGGACTGACAACTCATGGGGCCCCCGGGCAATAGGGGATCATGGGGCCCCTGTGTCCTTGCCCACACTCAAAGCACACCCAAAAAAAGCCTATAAAAGGTACCGGGGCATTTCATGGGGCCCCCTACTGTCCCCGGGCCCTCGGGCAGTGTGCTCGAATGGTCAGTCCACCCCTGCCAGAGAGGTACAGTAAATGTTTGACTATGTATGCAGTGCGTGTAATGTATGTTGCATGTATGTGTATGCAGTGTGTATGTATGTTGTGTATACAGTATGTGTGTATGCAGGGCCAGTATGGGTGGGGGTGGGGGGGCAAAAAGGGCATATGCTAGGGTGTAATTTTGTGTTGGGGGGTGCACTGGGAGATTCCTCCTCCACCTTCCAATATCAGCATGCTAGGGGCAGATGAGAGCCAGCGCTGAGACTAAGAACACACCTCAGTCTCAGCATGGTTCTGCTGGGGAGTAACCCCTGGTTCACATCTGTGCTAGTGGTGCCGCTGCTGATCCACCCGTACAGAGGAATGTGGACCCGCGGGCGGCTGCCATTAATGGCACACCGCCCGCACTGGAAATCGCAACCGCACTAAGAACCTCAGTTTCCATGCGGGCTGCGGTTTCCAAAGTAGTGCAGGGACTTCTCCCCTGTGTGTCACGGGGCATGGGAGTCCATTCAACTGAATGGGCTCTTGGCCCACAAGAACGCACATATGTGAACCAGGGCTTAGGGCCTCAGGCAGCCCCAGGTGTCAATTGTTGGCACACAGAGAGTAGGGGACAACTCAGCCCTACACCTTCCCTTGTTTCCTTCCAGTGACACCACTAATGCCGGGACATTTTTTCTTTTCAAAGATACCACCAAGAAACAAAATGATTTACTTAACAGATGAAAATGAAACAAAACAACATTTTCCATTGCAGTATGTACGTTATCCACACCAGACCCCTGCATTATGCGCCTTACCAAAACCCTGCAGTATGTATATTACCCAACCTAGAGCCCTGCAGTATGTGTGTTACCCAACCTAGAGCCCTGAAGTATGTATGTTACCCAACCTAGAGCACTGCAGTATGTATGTTACCCAACCTAGAGCACTGCAGTATGTATGTTACCCAACCTAGAGCCCTGCAGTGTGTATGTTACCCAACCTAGAGCCCTGCAGTATGTATGTTACCCAACCTAGGGCCCTGCACTGTGTATGTTACCAAACCTAGGGCCCTGCAGTGTGTATGTTTCCCAACCTAGGGCCCTGCACTGTGTATGTTACCCAACCTAGGGCCCTGCAGTGTGTATGTTACCCAACCTAGGGCCCTGCACTGTGTATATTACCCAACCTAGAGCCCTGCAGTATGTATGTTACCCAACAAAGAGCCCTGCAGTATGTATGTTACCCAACCTAGAGCCCTGCAGTATGTATGTTACCCAACAAAGAGCCCTGCAGTATGTATGTTACCCAACCTAGAGCCCTGCAGTATGTATGTTACCCAACCTAGAGCCCTGCAGTATTTATGTTACCCAACCTAGAGCCCTGCAGTATGTATGATACCCAACCTAGAGCCCTGCAGTATGTATGTTACCCAACCTAGAGCCCTGCAGTATGTATGTCACATAATTTCCAGCCCTGTACTCTTTACATAGGCTCAAGTTTTAGGACCCTCCCATTGTTATCTCAGTTTTGCTACACTCACCATTGGCTGATGGGTGACCAGAGTCAAGTGTGGTATATGGCATTCATGCTGTATCTCAAAAACTAGAGCAGATAGAGAAAAATTGTAATTTTTGGAATCAGCGGGTCAGATATACCCAGGAACAGGTCTAACATTCAAGGCACCAAAATGTGTGTTGGCCTGTGATGTCTACATGATCGCTTAAAGGATAAGTTCACCCGTTTTTAGGGTGGAACATGTAATGGTCCCATAGCCGCACCCGCCCAACCCCCGACAGATAGTACGGGGCTCCGCCCATACTGCTGTGTCACTCATTCACAGTGTTGTGTGAATGAGTGCCTTCAAATTCCAGCAGCCTTAGCGGCTGTTGGCTTGTAGTTTTCAATGAACTACCATGGCACTGTGGAGCACTGTGGTAGTTCATTGAAGCTTCCTGTTAGAATATCTGCTTGTTCATACATCCTGTACAGCAAGCAGATATTCTGACAGGTCTGCAGGAGACCTGCATGACATCAGTGATCTATTAATAACTGGTGCAATGCTTTATAGCAGGGGTCCTTAAACTTTTTATACAGGGGACCGTCACACTGTTGGGGGGCCGGACTATAGTTTGAAAACAATATGCACACCGCACATATCTTATTTGTAGTGCAAAAAGCAGGAAAAAACAATACAATACTTAAAATTCACTGTACACTGTAATACACTGGAAACCGCAATGCACTGTACACTGTAATGCACTGGACACCGCAATGCACTGTACACTGTAACGCACTGGACACCGCAATGCACTGTACACTGTAACGCACTGGACACCGCAATGCACTGTACTCTGTAACGCACTGGAAACCGCAATGCACTGTACACTGTAACGCACTGGACACCTCAATGCACTGTACTCTGTAATGCACTGGAAACCGCAATGCACTGTGCACTGGAAACCACAATGCACTGTACTCTGTAATGCAGTGGACACCGCAATGCACTGTACACTGTAAAGCACTGGACACAGCAATACACTGTACACTGTAACGCACTGGACACCGCAATGCACTGTACACTGTAACGCACTGGACACCGCAATGCACTGTACTCTGTAACGCACTGGAAACCGCAATGCTCTGTACACTGTAACACACTGGACACCGCAATGCACTGTACTCTGTAATGCACTGGAAACCGCAATGCACTGTACTCTGTAACGCAGTGGACACCGCAATGCACTGTACTCTGTAACGCACTGGACACCGCAATGCCCTGTACACTGTAATGCACTGGATACCGCAATGCACTGTACACTGTAATGCACTGGACACCAATATGCACTGTACACTGTAACGCACTGGATACCACAATGCACTGTACACTGTAACACACTGGACACCAATATGCACTGTACACTGTAACGCACTGGACACCGCAATGCACTGTACACTGTAATGCACTGGATACCACAATGCACTGTACACTGTAACGCACTGGACACCAATATGCACTGTACACTGTAATGCATTTGGCATTGCAATGCACTGTACACAGTAACGCACTGGAAACCCGCAATGCACTGTACACTGTAATGCACTGGACTCTGTAATGCACTTGTCACCACAATGCACTGTACACTGTAACAAACTGTACTCTGATACACTGGACACCGCAAAGCACTGCACACTGTAATGCACTGGACTCTGTAATGCACTTGTCACCGCAATGCACTGTACACTGTAACACACTCTACTCTGATACACTGGACACCGCAAAGCACTGCACACTGTAATGCACTGGAAACCGTAATGCACTGTACACTGTAACGCACTGGACACCCCAATGCACTGTACTGTAACGCACTGTACACTGACACACTGGACACTGCAATGCACTGTACTGTAACACACTGTACACTGACACACTGGACACCGCAATGCACTGTACTCTAATGCACTGTACACTTATACACTGGACACCACAATGCACTGTACATGGTGCCTGGTGTGCGCTCCTCCTCTCCTGTTGGTCTGGCTGCAGCAGGTGAAATCCTAGTCTTCCAGGCTGCCGCTCGCTGGGTCCTCATGGCCGAGGATCCAGCGAGCAGTCTAGCTACTTGCTGGCCGGCGCCGGGTTTTTTTGTTCCAGCGGGCCGGATAAATATTTTTGGCAGGCTGTATCCGTTCTATGGGCCATAGTTTGAGGTACCTTGCTTTACAGGCTCCTTTGTACAAAAATCATAAATTCACATTTTTTTAACCTACAAAAAAAATGTACATTTATTATTTTTGTCCAAACGGGGAACTTATCCTTTAAAGCAGTAATAAAGTAAAAACGATTTACCTCTTTTCCAATGATCTGATGCCCACGAGGTGCCTTGTAGCTGCTGGCATATTTTTCCTGGCTTATTCCAGTGCAAGGTCCTGCCTGATTGGATACTTTAGATTTGCCAAAAGTATGGAATAGGAGGACCCACCTATCTATTCATTCACTCTGTATCCAATCAGGCAGGCCCATGCACTACACCAGTCCAGATGCGACCCCAGAGAGTTTAGTATGCGGCCCAGGTCTGTCTGGAGGGATGCCGAGGATAAAGTACAAACATAGTTGATGGGTGTAGGGCAGGGGTGGGCAACTGTGGCCCTCCAGCTGTTGTAGAACTACAAGTCCCATGAGGCATTGCAAAACTGACAGTTACAAGCATGACTCCCAAAGGCAGAGGCATGATGGGACTTGTAGTTCACCAACAGCTGGAGGGCCACAGTTGCCCACCTCTGGTGTATGTGTGCTAACAAGGTCAGCTGGTGAACTGCTTACTGTGTGTTACTTGTTTTCAGGTCTCACATCTACCTACTAGGAAGTCATGAAGTTTTCACAAGTTTTGAAAACAACAGGGGTTAAGGTAAGGCCTTGTTCTAAAAACCAAAGAAAGTTTTTCTTTTTCTACAACAGAGGTACATTAATGGTATATTGGTACAAAGGGGAGCTGGAATTTGGAAAAAAAAACTGAACTTAGCCTTTAACGTGTGGTAAAATATATGTCTTACCATGTGTTACTGCGAGGCATGATAACCTGTGCACAGTTGTGCGTACAGTATTTGGTGGTGCCAATTATTTTGAATGCCATGCAAACTGACTGTTATAGTAACAGATAATGCATATGCTCTGCAGGTGCCATTACAAAGGAGGATTGTACATTGTAAGGTGGCCAGTTTAGTAAAATTTGATGGAATGATTGTAAAGTTAAATCTTCTATATATAATGATTTCCAAACACAGTTTCATACAACCTTGTGCAATTGTTATTAATACATCTTGGGCCCGACACATATTTATTTTTCAGTTATATTGTAACATGTATTGATCAGCTTTATTGCATGTTGATAAAAGCGGTGATGGTACACAGTGACATTCCATGGATTATATTCAGAAAACTATGTCTATGAACAAATGGAAAGGTGATTCGGTACATGTCCTGTGGCAGCTCTCCTGGGATATGAAAAGAAACATTAAAGTGATTCTAAAAGTTGGAATTTTTTTTAAATAACAAACAGATGTAACACCTTCTAGCTTAGCTAGATAGGATTTCGTTAGAGAGAGGCTGGGTAGCAGTCTGGGATTACTCAGCCTGGGAGTTGAGTAGTGAGTGCACCTCAGTACAGGCCGGGAGGCTCTACAGGTCAGGGCTCCCGAAGCCCTCCCACCCTTTCAGAAACTCAGAGAACTTTCTGGAAGAGGGGCTGTGGAGGGGAGGAGGCCCAGATCTGAATGTTTGAGGGAACGTGGCCAATCCGCTGGCCATGTGGTGGAGCCTGTGCAGCAAGGAAGAAGCCAGCCCAGCGAAAGGCCTGAAAGCAGCTACCAACCCACCACACTGACTGGACAGGATAGTGTGAGTACTTCTACACCCCCTGGGCCAGATAAAGGGAGAGGGCGGTAAGGTGCAAGACCCAATTAGTTCTCATCCGAGACTACTTAATTGCTAGATCTTGGAATCATTTGCCCAGGGATACTCTCAATGCAGCTGGGTGAAGAGGAAGGATGCATCTGGGGTCTGAGGAGGTACACCAAGGGGACGTTAGTGCTCCTTAACAAGACAGTGCTATTTTTTCTGGATCCACATCTTTTTCTACAGTGTACAGGTTGCTAAGAAGTTTGTCCTCAAATTTGCAGTTCCTTGGGCATCCTATATACCCCTAGACCCCATCCAAGTTGTTAACCCCTCAATAATAACAACTAAAAACCAGCTCAAGGACTGTATTACTGACTGTGTGTTGCCTGGTCGTCCAGAGCTTAAGGGGGCCCCAAATAATATCCAGAGCCTTCAAAGGGTTAGTGCTACACATGTTATACTTACCTGCTATGTGCAATTGTTTTGCACAGAGCAGCCGTGATCCTCTTCCCCGTCCCCGGTGGTCCTGTCCCCTCCCCTAGCCGAGTGCCCCCCAATGGCAAGCCTCTTGCTATGGGGGTACCCAAGCAGGCTCGCTCCTGAGCCGCACTCCTGTGAGTGGACAATGCCCCATTTTCCCCTCATCAGCTCACTGGCAGTGATTGACAGCAGCAGGAACCAATAGCTCCTGCTCCTGTGTGAGCCAATGAGGAGAGGGAGAGACCCAGGAGAGCCGTGACTCTTGTTCACATTGCTGGAGTGAGATAGGGCTCAGGTAAGTGTAGGGGGGGGGGGGGGCTGAGGGGGGAGCTGCACCCAGAAAGTTTTTTTTTCTTGTCTTTTGGCTAATTAGGGGAGGCAGCTGGTGCCAGGCAGTGCAGGACAGCGAATTGTCTCTGCTGTCACTTAGTTGGGATGTTGGGGGTCTCCTGAAATACAGGGAGAAGCAAACCAGGTGACAGGGTTACTCAGTGAGCACCCTATCTCTTGAGGCACCTACAATGTAAACAAGTGTTATAGCAATGTTCTGCATTGTGCTAACATTGCCTGCTGCCTGAGCCAAAGCCCGCTGGACCACTGTCACTCAGCATGCGTCATATCTGATTGAGCCTGGGTTCACACTGATGCAGTGCGGAATTCGCACCGGTTGTCACTCAGCATGCGTCATATCTGATTGAGCCTGGGTTCACACTGATACAGTGCGGAATTCGCACCGGTTGTCACTCAGCATGCTTCATATCTGATTGAGCCTTGGTTCACACTGATGCAGTGTGGAATTCGCACCGGTTGTCACTCAGCATGCTTCATATCTGATTGAGCCTGGGTTCACACTGATGCAGTGCGGAATTCGCACCGGTTGTCACTCAGCATGCGTCATATTTGATTGAGCCTGGGTTCACACTGATGCAGTGCGGAATTCGCACCGGTTGTCACTCACCATGCGTCATATCTGATTGAGCCTGGGTTCACACTGATGCAGTGCGGAATTCGCACCGGTTGTCACTCAGCATGATTCATATCTGATTGAGCCTGGGTTCACACTGATGCAGTGCGGAATTTGCGCCGGTTTCTGTGCGAATTCAGCACCGCATCACAATCGCACCCCTTTCATGCAAAATACTGCGGGTGTATATGTTAAGTTAACAACATGCCGAAATCGGTGCGCAAAAGGGTGTGCAATGTGCAGAATCGGATCGCATAGGTGTGAATACCCATGCAATCTGATTCTAGTGTGGACCAAAAAAAGGGTCCTTTTTGGTGTGGATGCGGTGCGATTGGAGCCATACAAAATGTATGGCTCCAATCGCACCGCACAGAATTCACATGTGATGTGCACAGGAATGCGGTGCGGTTCCTGTGCAAATCACATGCGATATGCCGCACGGCAGAAGTGTAAACCCAGGCTAAAGGTCTGGAGCCCAGCAGGCTGCATGCTGGGTGGTGATGGGCTACATGTAGCCAGTGGGCTGCTCGTTGGGAGCCAAGGCTTTAGGTTGGAAGCTCTCATAAACAGGACCCTCCTAACCCTCCTGAATTGTATTGTAATCTCCCTTTATTTTGTAAAGCTCTGCTCAAACTATATATATATATATACAGCTATATATTGTAAATCCTGTTTAATAGAAATCGTTAGTCCTTATGGAGGTTTGTCCTTGATCACATTAAAGCAGTATTAAACACAAAAGCAGACATATTATATTGCAGCTTACCATTTCATTTTCTTTTGTAGGCTTTCTTTCTTCTATTTTCATCTAATCATCCTGCTACCAGATCTGTTGTTTTTCAAAAGCACAAGCTCTCCAGCAGAATTCATCAGTTTACATGGATAGGACAAACAATTTAACACTGACATTCAACACTGTTTTTATTTATTCATGTAAAACCTTTATCCCAAAAGGAGAAAAACGGTTTTCTGTAACTGATTATAAAGTGTGAACTGCAGTTTGGCTTCCATTTGTTAGTATATTTAAATCTGCTAATACATTTAACATTATATTGTAAAGCGCTGAACAAACTGTTGGTGCTATATAAATCCTGTATAATAATAATAATAATAACACTACCCTTTCCCCACAGACTGACAATGCTGCTGTGCCTCCTGTGCAGAGTAGTATCTCACTAATACAGGAGGTGTATTACTGGCTAGATCACCAGGTGAAAACAGAGAGGAAAAAAGCCAAAGAAATAAAAACTAATGCAGCCACCACATCTAATGAAGCTGCAATACTGTATAGTACATTTGTGGTTTTTGGTTTAATACCACTTTATCTGTCTGTTAGTCCCTGGGAGAGATGATTCCTTTGACACTTTAACAACCATTTAGTCCTTGGGTGAGATGTTTTTTTTTCTTGCAGACCTCCTACATAGGGGAGTGCTTGATGTAGGGATGAACAGATGTGGCCGTCTTAAACAATGTTAGCTTTTCATCTGGATCCAGTTTTTGTTTGTTAAAGACAAGGGACATTTGTTTTTCCCATGTTGAGCTGAAAAATGCGAGGTCAGGTCAGAAAGCTTGGACAGCACGCTTCCCCATCATGCAAGCGTAAGGCGAATCTCTTACCACTACATGCAATCTTTCCTAAAAATGGTCTTCCGCAGACTTGTATGAAACTTTGATGAGCTGATGTCACAAATCATAATTGCTTTAGCCCTGCTTCTTAGTATCAACAGCAAAAATGATTGAACATTTTCAGTGGTGGTTTACTGGTGACGCTCAGCGGTCATTCCACAATAAAAAGTGGAAGCATAATCGTAGTCACAGGAGCCGTTGACTCCAGATTTGAAGACTAGCACAGTTTTTGTCAATAAAGGGAACTCCTCTGTTCTTCTTTCTGCAAAACACGTCGCTTAAGCAGCTAAAAATGCAAATGCTGACTCTTGCCAAAAATTGACAGCTAAGCTTTCATCAACCTCTCCAACCACTGCCTTTGGCTGACATTGCTGATACTTTTTAAACTTTTGTGGAAAGAATTAAACTCTATAAGATGAAAAAACATACCCAACACAGAGTGAAAAACTGTGAGGGCATATATCAGGCTCCTATGTGCCACGACCGGGCAACGTCTGGCTACCTCTACGTGCGTACATTACTCGTGGCATGGTCCTGCCCTTCATGGTGGCGGGGACGTGCCGTGGTGCACATGCGCCGCCGTCCTTGGCGATGTCACATGCCCTAGCACGACACTGCTGGCGTCCCATAAGAGGGAGCTGCCTATCTCAATCCTGCAGCTATAGCAGGACTGAGAGTGGTGGGATCCTACCCTTGACATTACCATCACAGACAGTCTGGTCCTTGAATCAGCCCTGTGTGGGCCCCTATAACAGGAGGTGCTTTAGGTGGGACTGGCCAGGTATTGAAACTTTCAGTTTATGTGTGCAAGATCTATCTATCTATTCAGTCGTATCAGACCCTTGGCGATTGCATGGACTGTCACTCACAAGCAACCTTTTCCATTAATTCTCTTTTTCAATTATTTTACAGGGTAGGTTGCCAGGTCTTTCCCCAACCCCTACCATGCAGGAGATCCTGCATGGCCAGGGATGAAACTAGGACAATTTAGACAGGAGTCAGGTAACCTACCAATGTGTCTTTGGAGTGTGAGAGGAAACCAGCGTACCGGAGGAAACCCACGCAAACACAGGGAGAACATGCAAATTCCATGCAGGAGGCGGCGCCATGGTTGGGAATTGAACCCGTGACCCAATTACTACAAGGCAGAAGTGCTAACCACTAAGCCACTGTGCCGCCCGTATACAAGATACATACTATCTTTTACATATTTTTGAACCTTGGTGATTCTTTTACTCTACTTTGCAGACATGAGTTGGATTAGTTATCCCATATGCCTGATTTGATCTTGATCTACACTATCATATTGGCTGTATTTCCTTGTAGCGTTTCCTCTGTTCTGTAACCTAACAAGGTTGGTACAGTTTTTACCACTCGATATTGGAGTGATTTATACATTGATGGGCCTTAATACACATGGTAATATGTCTAAATACCCGTCCCAATAAGAATTTTTAGTAATTCTTTCTCCCTCCCCTTCTTTTTGATCCTTTTAGATTTTACAAATGCTGACCAGTGACTATTTTGGCTGAGTGGAATCTCCTGAGGCCTTAACATTACCTTTTCTGCATTGTTTACTTCAGGGAATATTTTAAAGTTTAAAATCAACAATAATATCATGTTTTGCAGTCTTCAAGTTCGGAAGGTTAGCACAACACATCTTTTACCTTTATTATAATTGCTACCTTTCATTTTGGGTTAAGGGTGTACTTATTTCATGGTTTATATACCTTTTTTAGAATAAAGACCCCCCTTTCAAGGATTGCTTAGTGTACTATCATCCTTGTGTGATCCCCCTGCTGACTTGTCTGACACGTGGTTGTTCCATGCGTTATTACCATCTATCCTGACACACCTTCTGCTTTGTAGCTGATACCACAAGGTATTTATGGAATCATATTTATTTATTTAAGGTACTTGTATAGCACCGTCAATTTACACAGCACTTTACATATATATATATTGTACATTCACATCAGTCCCTAACCCTCAAGGGGCATATAATCTAAGGTCCCTAACTTACATTCATACATACACATACATACTAGGGACAATTTAGACAGGAGCCAATTAACCTAGCAGCATGTCTTTGGAGTGTGGGAGGAAATTGGAGCACCCGGAGGAAACCCAAACAGGCACAGGGAGAACATGAAAGCTCCAGGCAGGAGGTGCCGTGGCTGGGATTTGAACCAACGACCTTAGTACTGCCAGGTGGAAGTGCTAACCATTTAGTTACTGTGCTGCCATCACATAACCAATAATTAATAACATCATATTATGTTATATCATGTTATACTTGTGCTTAATCCTTCTTTTATGTAGTAACTCCTGAAGAAGCAATACTTTCGCGAAACATGTCGAGTAACTACAGAGCGATTACTAACATTGACATCTGATCTATGTCCTTTAATACTTTACCAGGCTATGGTATTTTTGTATTAATTTTAACCATTATTGACGAGTTTTTGTAATCTGCATAAAATGCCTCACCCCCTCTTGGGACTCTTACATCCTTAGCGGAGTAATCTGTATGTATTGTTATGTGATGGTCTACATTTAAACAATAAAGTGATTTTTGATGCAGTGCCTCTAAAGTCCGTAATTGGCATTTTTTATGTTTCTTTGGTTCAATTGATTAAATTCTATAAGAAATACATGGGGGAATATATTGTTGCCTCCATTAGACCAAAATACATTAAAGGTGCCTAAACCAACATTTGAAGTTATATTTTGTTTACTTGCCTATTTTTTGTTTATGAGATGGGCTGATTTTTCTCAGGTGGACATTTTGGGCGTCTTTTGTGTCATATCAGGTTTACACCTTGGGTTGTGTCTTGGAAATGCACTCATCCTATTCTATGCTAACCACTTTAAGACCAAGCATTTTCTGCCACTTTTTGTCTAAAAATCAGTATTTTTTGCTAGAAAATTTCTTAGAACACCCAAACATTATATATTTTTAAAGCAGAGGCCCTAGAGAATAAATTGGTGGGTGTTGCAATTTTTTATGTTGCACAGTATTTGCACAGCAGTTTTTCAAACGCAATGTATTTAAAAAAAAACCAACAATTTTAATGCTCAAATACACAATATAATACCCAACTGTTTGGTAAAATTTAAAACATGATGTCACGCCGGGTAAATAGATACCAAACATGTGACGCATGCCGATGCACCGGCAACAGCCAACGTACATTTTAATATCCATAGGCGACATTTTGAAAGCTTTCACATTACCACTTTAGATTTACACAGGAGGTCTCGTGCTAGAATTACTGCCCTCAGTCTGACATTTCTGGTGATTCCTCACATGTGTGGGACGACTGATGTTTGCATGGGGGCGGAACCAACGCATGCGCTCGCCTTTGCATTTTTTTTTAAGTATTTATTTTTCAACCGCTGCTTTTAAAAATTGATAAAATATATAAATATCCCATGTGATAACAATAGGCAGTGCCATGTATTCTTTATAGAGAGATCTGAGGTCTGTTAGACCCCAGATCTCTGCTCTGCCTTCGGTGTAATCAGATACTTTCCCTATTTAAAAATGCCGCTGTTTATGAATGCTCATTGCTTCCGGTTTCTTACACCACAGAGGTGATCAGAGCCCTTCTGGTCTCTGATTACCTTTGTGGTCAGCTGACGGAAGAGAGAGCCCGAGAGAGCTGCAGAAGGCGGTGGGAGGGGGGGTGCGCCCCCTTCCACTGCTTGTAAAAGCAATCAAGTGGTTAACTAGCTGCTAGTAATGTATTTATACAAAAGCTGACCATTGGCTCTAAAAAATTATACCGGGATGACGCTTACGGCTGCAGGCATTATCTCGGTATAACCACCTGAAGTCCAGCAATGTACAGGTACATCGCTGGTCTGAAAGAGTGTAATTGTGAGTCATTTGATACATTATTTATCATATCATGACCAGTGCTTTATTTGCTGGTCTTGTATTTAAATGTATTTATGTTGCAGATTCCACCACCTGATCCCCCTGAAAAAGACTCATACCATTCAAGAGACGAAACGCGTTGGTGCTTATTCATACTTCAGTTGTTGAAGACATACTTGTGGTATGTGTGGTACGAACCCTGTTTACATATGCGTGCGTGACCTACATGTGTTCACCTTTGCACGTGAGCATGGGGGAGACGGGGGCGCGTTTTTATTTATTTAATTTTTTAATTATTTTTACGATGTCTCTTTAATTTTTTAAATAATTTTTCTGGCTTTGACAAGAGATGAACAACCAAAGCCCCCAAACAGGGCTCCTAATAAAAATTGTAAAAAAATATTAAATGAAATTTAAAAAAAAAATTAAACAATATAAAAAGAAAACACTACTGGCACCATCCACTGCCCTACTAGCACCAGCCTCTGCCCTAATGACACCATCCACTGCTCTACTAACACTGTCCTCTGCCCTACTGTCAAAGTCTACTTGCTCTACTGACACTGTCCACTGCTCTACTAACTGAAACTGTCCACTGCTCGATTAACTGACACCATCCACTGCTCTACCGACTGACAACCAACCTCTACCCTACTGACACGTGCACTACTCTACTGACACATCCACTGCTATACTGACACTGTCCACTGCCCTACTGACACTGTCCACTGCCCTACTGACACCATTCTCTCAAAGAAAAGGAAAAAAAAAAGGTGCCCCACCCAGGTGGTCTTTAGACTTTTTTTAATGTTGTTTAGGTAGATCCTTACCTTTCAAAGGTTGCCAACCCCTGCTATAGCGAACGAGGATGCAGATAAACAAGTACAACTCACAGTCCATAGGAAGAGTTATTTCATCTCATGTATCACCTGAGGCTTTTCACTTCAGTGGGTATATGCAAGAGTTTACAACCACTTTAAGCACCCATTCACACTACTGTAGCATGCTTCAGGTGTCGCGCAAAATACATGTTTTTTGCATCCTTTCTGCACTCTTTTGCAATATTTCAAGCAGTTGGTTTGTTTCAATGGGCTGGCCTACAAGTGACAAATGTGGCAAAGAAGCTCACGCACCTTTTGAGCTTTGTGCTGTATATATTTTCTACTTTAGTACATGCAAAACTGAGCTTCTTTCTTGGAGGGTTTGGGGAACCAGTAACAATGGCACAGCAAGTGCGATACAGTTTTCATGGACTCGAGCAAAAATTGTGTGATTGTGCGGACATGCTACACTAGTGTGAGCGATAAATCGGCATTAGGCCTCATGCACACTGGACATTATAAAAATGCCAGTAGCATTAGCTGTAGCATGCTGAATTAAAAATGTGAGTTTTGTTGTGTTTTTTAACATATTTGCATTAGCTTTTTTCAGCTTTTTTTTTTTTTAGCGGTTGTCAGCATTTTTATTAGCAAAATTATACTCCCACAAAAGCTAGAGGCTCAAAAAGACTTATAAACAGTGGATAGCTGCATTTATTTTAGGATTCTTCAGCTTTCATCAGTGTTTTTCAGCTTTTATCAGTGTTGGAGCATTTTTAGGCTCCATGTACACTGCAGCTGATAAACTCACATTAAGGAGCTTTGCTGCGTTTTTTTTTCAGCAGCCCCTGAACCCTCCCTAATGTTTTCCTATGTGTCCATGTACACATCATTGTTCACAGGCAGTTGAGATTGCAGTCGTTTTTCTAATGCACCAAGCTTGCGTTCAAGAGTAGATTTTATCAGCGTTTCAAATGCCAAACGCTTGTAAACATGGCTAACCGCGTTATTTCTTCCATTTCCAGATGCTGTCCAGAGCCTTTTTTCATCATGAAAAATGCATGCAAAGCAAAATACTTTGAGGTTTTGCATGAAAGAAAATAAGTTAGACACTGCTGCAATAATTTCTGCACAGAAATGAGCTGGAACACATCCAAACACCACAAAAAAAAGACAGCTAATCTCAACAAATACTGCTTTCTCTCTATTTCTCTCAAAATATCTGAAATAGTTAATTTTTTACTGTTTTTCAGTGCATTCTGGGCATTTTGGAAGGTCTCCTGAGGTTATCTTAAAAAAACGATTTTAAACGCAAGCACTCATAAACGCGGTATGCAAATGCGGCTAAACAGACGATTTTTAACCTACGTTTTCCAGCAGTTTCCATCGTTCAGAAGTGTTTTGCAAACATCCCGTGTACATGGAGCCTTACAGCTACAAAATTTCTAGGTTTTTTTCCCAGCCAGAAAATGCCCCTGCCAAAAAAACTGATTAAAAACTATGTGTGCATGGACACATAGGATAACATGCTGGGGAGTTTACTGGCTGTTGAAAAAACACCAGAAGCCAAAAACAGCCGCTGTAAAAAGCCCAGTGTGCACAAGGCCTGAGAATAAAAATGGATGTGACAATCATTTACTTTTTATATGTTTGGGCTTAGATATATTTTAATATGGGATGATTGTATAAAATGTATATATTGGTACAGGGGCGTCCCTAGGATTGGTGTCACAAGGTGCGATAACACTTGGTGACACCCCCTCCGACGATCCCCGCAGAATGGATTGGATCTGCGGATTGAGCATAATGGATCGGACTCCGATCCATTATGCTCCCCAATCCGCAGATTCGATCCATCCTGCGGGGATCGTCGGCTTTCTTTACAAGTTATTTTTTCGTGGAGCAGGTCCGGTGTCACCCCATATAGGTTGCATGCCGACGATCCCCACAGGACGGTTCGGATCTGCGGATTGAGCATAATGGATCAGAGTCGGATCCATTATGCTCCCCAATCTGCAGATCCGATCCATCCTGCGGGGATCGTCGGCATGCTACCTATATGGGGTGACATCGGACCCGCTCCACGAAAAGGTAACTTGTAAAGAAAGCCAACGATCTCCGCAGGATGGTTCGGATCTGCGGATTGAGCATAATGGATCAGAGTCAGATCCATTATGCTCCCCAATCTGCCGATCCATCCTGCGGGGATCGTCGGCATGCAACCTATACGGGGTGACATCGGACCCGCTCCACGAAAAGGTAACTTGTAAAGAAAGCCAACGATCTCCGCAGGATGGTTCGGATCTGTGGATTGAGCATAATGGATCAGAGTCAGATCCATTATGCTCCCCAATCTGCCAATCCATCCTGCAGGGATCGTCTGCATGCAACCTATACTGGGTGACATCGGACCCGCTCCACGAAAAGGTAACTTGTAAAGAAAGCCAGCGATCCCTACAGGATGGATCGGATCTATCCTGCGGGGATCGTCGGCTTGCTTTACAACTTACCTTTCCGTGGAGCGGGTCCAGTGTCACCCCGTGCAGTAGGTGTCACCCGCTGCAGCGCTCACCCCCTGCACCTGCCTCGGGACGCCCCTGTACTGGTATACCAGTGGATACAAGGTAACTGAATGTCACGTAAGATGCTTGCACAACTAAAGGGAGTCCAGAGATGCCTTGTGCGACATGACAGCTGCCTCTCAGCCACACAAGTCCCTGCCTCATATGCAGATGAGGCTTAAGGTGACAGCCAATGATTTGCCTGGTGGGTGACATGGTTGGTGCTCTTTAGTTGTGTAGGAGCCGCTCAGACATGTTGCTGTCCAACCGCTTTTGCAGCAAGCTGTGATTTTGCTTTTGCTAAACCACTTAGTGGCAATGTTATAAGCAGCACTTTTCCTAAAGAACCTGATATGCCAGTCCTTGATGAGCTGCATCTGCCCAGCACAGAAATGAGAGGACATTGCTCCCCTCCATCACACAAGCCTGGGAAGAACATTAGCTCATTAACTACTCATTGCTGATGTTTACCCCTGGTTCACATCTGTGTGGGTGGTGCCGCTGCGGATCCACATGAAAATCCGTGCAGCCTCACCACCCGCACAGAGAAATGTGGACCCGCGGGCGGGTGACATTAGTTCTAATGGCACGCCGCCCGCACTGGAAAACGCAACCATACTGGAAACCAAGGTTCCCGTGCGGGCTGCGTTTTCCAGAGAAGTGCAGGGACTTCTTCCCTGTGGGGCACGGGAGTCCATTCAAATGAATGGGCTCTCGGGACCATGCAAAACGCAGCCTGTACGGCCGCATAGATGTGAACCAGGGGTTAGTCCTCATGTACACTGGACGTTTTTTCAGCGGCTGTTTTTGCCTTTTGACATTTTTTCTACAGCTAGTAAACCCCCCAGCATGCTATCCTATGTGTCCATGCACACATAGACTGTAATCAACGTTTTTTGGCTGGAAAATCCTCCCAAAACTAGCGGGTTTCTAAAGGAGCTTTTTAGCTGTAAAAACACTCTAATGCTGAAAAACATGGTAAAACGCCACAAACCGTCAGGGCCACTTCCCCACACTTGTCAGATTAAAACCTGTGTTCATACAGCTGCTGTGTCCCCATAGTGTAACAGGTGGCTCCAGCCACGTGAACAACCCACTCATTCATGCTATACAGCCCACAGAACCTGTGTGTATGTGGCATTTTAGACAATTTTTTTTTTGATCTAAAAAACACAAACGTGGGAAAACGCCACTAATCGTGGATGCAAAAACGCTAAAAAAAGCTGAAAAACTAACATTACCAGCGTTATAAAAATGTCCTGTGTGCATGAGGGCTTTCGCTGATCGCTTTCACCAACATTTGCGATAGGACGGCAGCCATCTCTATTTAGTATAAGAGAGTTTAGTATTGTCCTGTGCATGGGACAATTTTGGAAGAGTCCCATTACCTTTCCAAAAAGTACATTTAGGCTCAGTTCACACTAGCGTTGAAAGCAGGAGTTTGAGGGGCGTTTTTAATGCTCCTCAAACACTTACGAAAATGATACACATGGCAGCAGGGATGCTGTTAGATATCACGGGGCCCCGTACAGCCTACCTGACAGGGCCCCCCACCACCAGAGAAAATATCCAAATTATATTTATGATAAAAATACACTAAAAACATTATTAATGGACACAATCCCAACCATATTCCTGTGAAATCTAAATGATAAAACTGTACTGAGTTAATAAATAAAGCTGTGTGTGTAATTGAGGTCTTGGGGCTCATTCACATTGGTGCTGTGGCCTGTAGAGTGGGAATCAGTGGTTTGTCGCTGTTTGCAGGCAACCTATGTTACACTATGGAAATGCTGCAGGTCCTAATTTGACAAGGATATGGGTGCAGGTGTACAGCCCTGAACACAGTGAGCATTCAGGGCCACTTCCCCATGCCTGCAGACCTGTCAGATTACAACCTGTGTTCATACAACTGCTGTGTCCCAATAGTGTAACAGGTGGCTCCAGCCACGTGAACAACCCACTCATTCATGCTGTACAGGCCAGAGGACCTGTGTGAATGTGGCATTTTTGACATTTTTTTTCCTCATCCCATTAATTTCAATGGGCTGCCTAACGTGTGGGAACATGCAAAAATACTGCAGGCATATTATTTTAAAAGTGTGTTACACCTAACCGCACAGTAGTGTGGTGCCCAGGGGCAGACTGACCATTGGGGAATTCGGGCACTGCCCGAGGGCCTGGGGTCAGTAGGGGGCCCCATGAGATGTCCCTGGCACCTTTCATTTGGGTGTGATTTGAGTGTGGGGAGGACACATGGGCCCCATGATCCCCTATTTCCCGGGGGCCCCATGAGTTGTCAGTCCGCCCCTGGTGGTGCCATGTGTTTTGGTGGCTGTGAATGCATCTGTGTTTACTAGACATGAGGTGCAATTCAGTATTCATGATACCTGCGCACATCTGCAGAGAACATTGCGTTTCTTTGCTGTGCAGGAAAATGCGTGCTCTTGCATGCGTTTCTGCACCACAAATGGTGTGAACAAGTCCTAAGGGCCAGTTCACACTATAGAAACAGTCTAGATGTGTTCTGGATGCGTTTTTGCATGCACATTTTTATGCGTTTTTAGCTGTTCTGGTGCATTTTTTATTAGTTGCAGCGCATTTCTTATGCATTCCGGTTCATTTTTTTCCCCTCTCTTTTTCTTCAGTTTAATGTTTTACTGTGTTACAGTACAGTTCTGTGCAGAAAAAAATGCAGCATGTTCTACTTTTTTTTTTCTGCATCCGGACCGCACTGGAACTGCGATCACTGATGTGAACTATGACATTGCCAACCGTACAGTATAACCTACATTCTGTGTGTTTTGGATGCAGAAAAAAAGCAACTGAAACACATGTAGTGTGAACTGGCCCTAAGGGCTTATTCACATTTGACTTCTTCCCAAACACCCCTATAGCGTTACACAAGCATTAGACAGGCATTTTCCAAGCATTAAAAACGCTCCCCAAACTCTTCCCAAATGCTCCCCAAATGCCCTATGCGCAGTTTTGAGGCATTTTACAAGTGTTAACACCGCACCACAAACACTAATGAACTTAATGGTAGTAACGCCCCGCAAACACCCTGGAAACGCCTGGCAGGCATTTGAGGAGCATCACCATAGACTTGAATATGAGACATTGAAAGGCTTCAACTCCCCCTGACTCAACATAAGGCATCAATTTTGATGTGACACAACGCTAACGCTTCAGTGTGAACAGAACTGTGTGCTGCCATGTGCATCATTTTCATAGGCGTTTTAGGAGCGTAAACGCCACTCAAACGCCTGCTTTCAACGCTAGTGTGAACTGAGCCTAAAAGTTATTATAGGTAAGGGAACGGGACCGATCAGGAATTCTGAATTCAATCAGACTAGTGGTGAGATACAATTAGGAATCGTATAATAATGCGAGATCTGAGCTGGAGGTGATAGGAAATGAGACACATTAACTAGATCAGTAAATAAAGAGTTAAATAAAAAGTTGGGCAGTGATACATAGATTTGCAGAGGGAACAAGTGATGTGGGGGGGGGGGGGGGGTCAAGTTGTATAAGGAGGAGAGGTCTGTAGCAATGAACAGGAAGGGATCAGCAGTCTTGGGGAGAGGGAAGAAACAAAGTTGCAATCAAATGGAAACAGAAGGAAACTTGAAGGTGTCAATCTTGAGGAGCAGAGCAGAAGCGCCTCTAACATCACAACACTGAGCCGCTGTGTCATAGAATGACAGGAGGCTAACAATGGAATTTAGCAGCTGCAGATGGGCTTGTCAGCTGCCCGGGCCCCCCTCTGCATCTGATTGGGCAGGGTCCACTACAGGAGGGCCAGGGGTACCCCCTTATCAGCGGCCCTGCATGGCAGCACACAGTGCTGTTCACACTGAAGCGTTAGTGCCGTGTCACGTCAAAATTGACACCTCATGTCGAGTCAGAAGGAGTTGAAGCCTTTCAACGCCTCCCATTCAAGTCTATGGTAACGCTCCTCAAATGCCTGGCAGGCGTTTGCGGGTCGATATTACCATTCAGTTGATTATAGGCGTTTGTGGTGCGGTTTTAACGCTTTTAAAACGCCTATAAAATGCCTCAAAACCGCACATAGGGCGTTTGGGGAGCATTTTTAATGCTTGTAAAATGCCTGTCTAACACCTGTCTAAAGCTATAGGGGCGTTTGGGAAGAAGTCAAGTGTGAACAAGCCCTTAATTTATTACAGGTTCTTATATGGTGCTGTCCAGGACTTCTTTTCAGCAAGAACGCAGGGGAACACAGTCCTGGTACCATTCAGCACTGGATGTATGCATTGGCAAGGGGTGCTGTGGTGTGCTGAAGAGTCTATTGATGCTGGCTACTGAGAGATATATTGTTGCTGGAGAAGATCTATTTTTGCGGAGGGGTTCTATTGTTGCTGGTGGGGGATCTATTGATGCTGTGGATGCGTGTTATATAGCTGGGTGGTCAGTTGTTGCTGGGAGGGATCTATTTTGCTGAATGGGTATTTTGTTGGGTGTGGGGGGGGTCCATTGTTGGTGAAAAGGTCTATTTGTCACTGGCTGCAAGGGATCTATTTTTTGCTTTTCTTGCTATCATTACCAAATTCCATACAAATGACTTAGCACCACAAACTGATATCTTGGTCTGCATTCTATAAAAGGGTCAGTACTGGGAGGTGGGTAGGAGGTTGAACCAAGGAATGGTGCTTGGAGGCAGGTAGGGGGCGGAAACAAGAAACGACTCAGAAGGGGGGTGTTCCTGCACCTATTCTCTGAGAAAAAAAAGCCTTGGTGCCGTCAATTTACATATATAGTATAAGGTGCATTCACATCAGCCCTGTCCTCAAGGAGCTTACTGTCGAAGGTCCCTAAGGGCTCGTTCACACTTGACTAATTTCTAACTCTTCTCAAACGCCCCTATAGCATTTGGCAGGCATTTGGGAAGCATTTTTAACACTCCCCAAATGCCCTATGCACATTTTTTAGGCGTTTTATAGGCATTTTCTAAGCGTTAAAACCGCACCACAAACGCCTATAATGAAGTTTATGGTATTAACGCCCTGCAAACGCCTGCCAGGCATTTGAGGAGCCTCACCATAGACTTGAATGGGAGGCTTTGAAAGGCTTCAACTCCTCCTGACTCAACATGAGCCGTCAATTTTGCCGTGTCGCTATTGCTTCAGTGTGAACAGCACTGTGTGCTGCCATGTGTATACTTTTCATAAGCCTGCATACAAAGCTAGTGTGAACTTAGCCTAACTCTCATTCATATGTACATATACTAGGGCCAATTTAGACAGGAGTTGATTAACCTACCAGCATGGAAACCCACACAAGCAATGGAGAACATGCAAACTCCAGGCGGGTAATGCCATGGTTGGGATTTGAACTGACAACCCTAGTGCTGCAAGGTGGAAGTGCTAACCACTTAGCCACTGTGATGAAATGACACATTTGTTTCTTAGTTTTAAACATCACACTGATTAAAATTGCATTTAAAATTAATTTTAACGTGGAGCTCTACCCAAAAGGGGAAGTTCCGCTTTGAGGACTGGTCCCTGGCTCCCCGTTAAGGATTGGCACCTTTGGGGAGTGGGTACCCGAAATTGACAGGTACCTGCTCCCACTTCCACTGCAATCGCCTAGGCAATTGGAAGAAGCGGAAGTTGTTTCCCCCCTCCTTCACCATAGTCTTCTGGGACAAGTGACAGGTCCCAGAAGACTACGGGACCATTCAGAAAGTGCAGCGCTACTCACGCATGTGCAGTGGGCACCCAGCTGTGAAGCTACAAGCTGTCATAGCCGGGTGCCCACACTGAAGATGCCAGCGCCAGGAACAAAGGATGGCCAGTGAAACGGGCTGTGAGGAGGACACTGTGGGATTGAGGGACAGGTGAGCGGCTGTTTTTTAACCTCCCTAGCAGTCTGATTATGTCAGTATTTCTGTGCTCAAAGCGGTACATTTTTTTGCATGGAAATATGTAATTTCTTTATTGTAGGCCTGTAATTTTTAGGAATAACTCACTGAAATCTGTCCGAACAAGACTCTAGTAAACATCCCGGGTATGTTAAAATTTAAACATGAAATCATAAATTATAATTTAATAAATAAATAATCATAAAAAATATTAATATAATAATAAATTTAATTCAATAATATAATCAAACCAAAAACACTGAAATTTGAAATAGAGCGCAAAGTTCGCACATCACTGAGCAAAGTCACAAAATCGTTTTCAGTTTCTGATGATGAATTTCCCCACGAATCATTATCACTCAATTCTGCAAGTAGTTCTAATTTACTATCGCTGTTCTCTAGCTGGTCTAAAACCACTTTTGACCTAAAGGGACGCTTTTTGGACGCCATGGATGTTTCTCAGTTTCCAGGCAGAAGGAACGGTAAAAATGTAGGCACAGGACAAAGCACTCGGGACAAAATGTATGTGAAATGGGTTGATACAGTAATGTTTTACTATGTGATTTTAGTGTATTTTGTGAATGTCACTTTTTCACATTTTTAAATTTCCCGCCGTTCCATCCCCCGTACGTCGGCCAGAGGACATTGCCGGGGACACTGCAGGGGGGACTTCGCAGGAGCGCAGGACAAGGTAAGTGAAGAAGAGGTCCCGAAGCAACACTGCAGGGTATTCCCGAGTATAGCTCTGGGTTACCGCTTGTGGTGCTGAAACTTTACCCCGAGCTACACTCGGGAATACCTCCAGGGAGGTTAAAAATCAGCAGCTACAGTTTTTGTATTTGCTGACTTTTATTTTTTTTTACAGTTTGACTGGAGCTCCGCTTTAAGTAATCCAATAGGGGAGATTTACTAAAACTGGCACACACAGAATCTGGTGCAGTTTGTTCAATTAAATGTTGAAAATACCTAGAAGCTGATTGGTTACTATGCACAGCTGTGCCAGATTCTGTTTGCACTAGTTTTAGTAAATCTCCCTCACTGTTAGACATGTTTTCAAAATTTGGTTAATAAAAACCAAGAAATTTTCAAAAACATGAGAGGCAAATTGTTGTGGCCCATGTGATATTATATTCAATCCAAAGCTGATGGTAATCACTACCTGGAAAAAGTGCAGGTTGGAATCAGCCAGACAACTAGCATACTCACAAGGAGATGGGAAATGGTAGCCTTCATATTTCTCTCAGTACAGGTCTCTTTTAAGCGCCGGTCACACATGTGCAACTTTGAATGCGACTTTGATGCCATTTTGATGTGACTTTACACTCCCTGGCACTCAAGATGCATCAGAGTAGTGCAGGAACCTTTTCAAAATCGCTGCAACTTTAAGTTGCATAGATCCGAATGGGTACCATTGAAAACAATGGGCTGCGACTTGTCCATTGACTTTATGTGTGTAAAATTGCATGACAAGTCACGCAAGTGAATGGAGCCTAAAAGTTGAAGTTTAGGTATGGCAATTTTTACATAGTTACATTAGTTCAAATTGGACCAACATAAGTATGCATGTGGCAAAGCTGTGGGATCCCAGTGGAAAATGGAAATTACTGTAGTAGGCACCAGGGGCGGACTGACAGCTAATAGGGGTTCATGGGGCCCCTGTGTCCTTGCCAAAATTAAAAAAAGCCTATGAAAAAGGTACCAGGGGCATCTCATGGGGCCCCCTATTGACCCCAGGCCCTCGGGCAGTGCCTGAGTTTCCAAATGGTCAGTCTGGTAGGCGCCCTTACTACACTGATCTCCACTAGTGCCAAGCAGCTGCCCTGATGCACTGTGAACATGAGGTCACTTGCTCGGCAGGATTTCCATTCAGGAACACTTTGCATTTTGTCAATGAATGCAAAGTGTTCTCTGATTGGACAAGGTGGAGAGGCGAGGCAGGGTGTTGATGTCACGATCTCCACCTTGTCCTATCAAAGAATACTTTGTAATCACTGAGAAAATGCAAAGTGTTCTCTCATGTCAAGCAAGTGACCTCCTGTGTTCAGTAAATAGAAGTGTATCTGCTCAGCACAGGACCTGGAACCAGTGGCAATCGCTGTGGTAGTGGTGCCTACTTCAGTGGTTTTCATTTTCCATGGGAATCCCACTATATAGCACATACATACACATTGGTCCAAGCTGTAAAAATTGCCATAGCAAATTTTAGCTTTAATGCCCAACTCCGGACCAGGGGCGGACTGACAACTCATGGGGCCTACGGGCAATAGGAAATCATGGGGCCCCTGTGTCCTGGCCCACACTCAAACCACACCCAAGAAAGCCTATGAAAGGTACCAAGGGCATCTCATGGGGCCCCCTACTGACTCCGGGCCCTCGGATAGTGCCCGAGTGCCGGAATGGTCAGTCCGCCCCTGCTCCAGACTAAATTTTGTTTTTTGAGCAGGAGCTGCCCCCTGCGGTGCCTTTTTTTTTGCCACTAGGTGTTTTCGCTTTTCTCAGGCCATTGTCACTCAACCCAGAAGACAGAGTGCAGAATGTAATGGCCCTGCCCTTTGAACATGATGCCCTGATCACAGGGAGACACAGTGGTCTAGCTCTGCAGCTGCTACTTTAGCCTGGACCAGCTAGGCCACACTCAGCCCTCTGAAACACTGTTGGCATATTGCCTCTTGCTGCCTCTCTGCATTTGAACTGAAGTGTGAATGTTTTCCTAGTGGTGCTTGTGACAATCACGGCGTCAGACCCCAGCCCTTCTCACCAAACTCTTGACCAAAGGACTAGCCAATCTAAAACCGCGCTGTCACGTGCATAACAATGCCATGCCTAGCTGCACTCTGCACAAAGATTTTCCAGCTAATGGACCACAATCTGTGTACCTGCAGCCTGAGAGCAATTGTTACTGGGTCAGGTTAATTATGCAATTAACCCTTCACACTTCAGTGGGGATGGACTTGGAGTACCCCAGGACCAGGTCGTGACTACTGAAGACACCCGTCAGTGGTAGGGGTATTCACCAGGGGCTCCCACGGGAGAGAGCCAGGTATGAGGAGGTCTGGAGACCCCGTAGAGAGGGACGGATGGATGGCTGAGCAGGAGCAGGGTCATACAAGCCGGGTCGGTAACTATGGGGACGGTGCGGTACAGAGCAGCGGGCAAAGAATAGTCGGGTCACACACCAGGTCAGCAACAGCAGGTCAGATCCAATAGGGGGCATTCAGGAGAGAGGTCAGGCAAGCAAGGGTCAAGAACAGGAGAAGACAGCAAGGTCAGGGCACAATCCGGGTCAGCAACTTACTTTAGACAGGTTCACAGGTTCACAGGATACAAGAGACCAAAAGGCACTGAATGACAGCTCAGGGCCGTTTAAATATCCCGCCCTGCGCTGTCATTGGTGCCAGGCGCGCGCCCGTGGACACTACTGCGCATGCGCGAACCTGATTGCCGCGGTCGGCCAAGTCCCGGCGCTCGCGTAGAGGGAGGTGTACTGCGCCTGCGCCGAGCCCAGCGGCGCGGCGATCTCCGACATTGCCCCCCCCTACGGGCAACCTCCGGATGCCCACCCGATCTCTCCACCACGGGTGATCACGAAGAAACTCCCGGACGAGTCTCGGTGCGTGAACATTATGAGCCGGTTCCCAGGAATTGTCCTCAGGACCATAGCCCTTCCACTTCATTAGGAATTGGGTCTGGCCCCCCCTTCTTCGGCACTTAAGGATCGTTTCTACCTCAAATTCCTCTTGTCCTTTGACCGTTATGGCCTCTGGGGGTCTGGATTCTCGTTCTGGGAAGGCATCTGGGATCACTGGCTTCAGCAGGGATACATGGAAGACTGGATGAATTCTGAACGTGTCCGGAAGGATAAGCTCGTATGCCACTTCATTGACCATCCGCTTTACCTGAAAAGGCCCCACAAATTTAGGTCCCAATTTTTTCGAGGGACAAAGCATCTTCAAGTTGGTTGTGGCCAACCACACCTTCTGCCCAGGCCGCAACGCCAAATCCCCTCTTCGTTTCTTGTTAAACTCCTTCTTATTGTCCTCTTGGGCCCGAGCGATGGCTTCCTGGAGTAACTTGTTATTGACGGAGAAGAAGGTCAACGCATCCTGCGTTGCCGGAACTGGGCATTCAGAGACCAAATCAGGGAGAAAGACAGGGTGGAACCCATAATTCGAAAAGAATGGGGACTGCCCCGTTGCCGAATGGCTTGCGTTGTTATAAGCGAACTCCGCCAGGGGTAAAAGTGACAGCCAATCATCCTGCAGGAAAGACGTGTAGCAACGCAAGTATTGCTCCAGGGTCTGGTTCGTCCTCTCGGTCTGACCGTTGGTCTGAGGGTGGAACGCGGAGGAGAGGGACAACTTGATATCCAGGGCCTTGCACAGAGCCCTCCAAAACTTAGATGTAAACTGGACCCCTCGATCAGAGACGATGTCCTCAGGTACTCCATGAAGTCTAACGATCTCCCGGATAAATATTCGCGCCGTCTCGGTTGCTGACGGAGTCTTTCTTAGTGGCACGAAGTGAGCCATTTTGGATAGGCGATCAATGACCACCAGAATTGCCGTGTGGTCTTGTGACGGTGGGAGCTCGACTATGAAGTCCATCGCGATCTTCTGCCAAGGCCGTTCGGGAATCGGCAAAGGTCGCAACAGCCCCCAGGCTTTGCTCCTTGATGGTTTGCTCTTCTGGCAGATGGTACAAGATCTCACGTAGCGCTTGCAATCCCTAGCCATGTTTGGCCACCAAAACGAGCGCCGGAGAAGCTCCAGAGTCTTGACTGGGCCAAAGTGACCTGCCAGCGGGTGATCGTGGCAATGCCCCAAAACCAGGGTCCGGACTTCCTCAGGTACCACGATAGAATCCTCCTTCCACAGGAGTCCCCCTTTGTTCTGGAGGGATACCCCAACTGGGGTTGGTGTGGCCGTAGATGCTTCTATTAACTTGGAGTGAAGGTCCGTCTGGAGCGCCAAGAAGTTTCCTGAGGACAAGATAGTGTCGGGTACCAGTTCTTCTTCGGAGTCCTCAAACATACGAGATAGTGCGTTTGGCTTCGTATTTTTAGATCCGGGCCTGTAAGTAATATGAAAATTAAATCTGGAAAAGAACAGGGCCCATCTTGCCTGCCGTGGGCGTAGACGCTTGGCAGTCCTCAGATATTCCAGATTCTTGTGGTCTGTGAAAATCAATATGGGGTGTGAGGCACCTTCCAGCAGGTATCTCCATTCTTCTAGCGCTGCTTTGATAGCCAGCAGCTCTCGATCCCCGATATCGTAATTCTTCTCCGCTGAGGTGAGTTTCCTCGAGAAGAATGCTACGGGATGGAGTAACTCTTTGGTGCCTTTCCGCTGAGACAGGATGGATCCTACCGCATTCTCCGATGCATCTACCTCCAAGATGTAGGGCAGGGCCGCGTCCGGGTGGCCCAGGATGGGTGCCGAGGTAAATAGCTTTTTCAGAGCTTTGAAAGCTCTTTGAGCTTCTGGTGTCCATTTGAACCGGGTTCCAAGTTTGGTTAGTTGAGTAATGGGGGAGACCAGACCCAAGAAGTTCTTGATGAACTTCCGATAAAAGTTTGCGAACCCTATAAACCGTTGGACACCTTTTTTGTCCGTGGGTTCAGGCCAATCTAAAATTGCAGAGACTTTCTGGGGGTCCATCGCGACCCCCGCAGTGGAGATAATCAGGCCTAGAAACGTGATGCTAGATTGCTCGAAGCAACATTTCTCCGCCTTAGCATATAACCCATGCTGCCGCAATCGCCCCAAAACTTTTGCCACATGTATCCTATGATCCTCTAGAGAGGGTGAAAAAATTAGTATGTCGTCCAAGTAGACGATAACGAAGACATCCAAAAAATCCCTGAAGATGTCGTTCACAAAGTGTTGGAAGGTGGCTGGTGCATTGCACAGCCCAAATGGCATGACCAAGTATTCAAAGTGGCCAAACCGGGTACGGAAAGCAGTTTTAAAACTCGTCCCCCTCTCTTATGCGTACCAGGTTATAGGCCCCCCTTAAATCAAGCTTTGTGAAAATAACCGCAGCCTTTAGGCTCTGAAACAGTTCTGGTACCAATGGCAATGGGTAACGATTTTTGATCGTGACCCTGTTCAGCTCCCGGTAGTCGATACAAGGTCTCAGGGTTTTGTCTTTTTTCTCCACGAAGAAGATTCCCGCTCCTGCTGGAGAAGTGGAGGGGCGGATGAATCCCTTCTGGAGGCTGTCCTCGATATATTCCCTTAGGGCCCCCAATTCAAGCTCAGATAGGGGGAAAATACGCCCAAAAGGGATTTCAGAGCCTGGTAACAGGTCGATTGGACAGTCATACGGGCGGTGGGGGGGCAGAGTATCGGCTCCCCGCTTACTGAACACATCCAGGAACCCATGATAGGCTGCGGGAATAACCTGTTTCAAATCGGAGTCTCCTTCGGAGCAAAGGAGAACTCGGGGCCCTGCGGGGCCCGAAGTGCGACAATGTTCCCGACAGTATGGGGAAGGGAACGAGATTGACCCGGTTTCCCAGTCAATCTGGGGGTTATGGGCCCGTAACCATGGGAGCCCCAGAATGACTAGGAAAAGAGGTGATGCAATAGCGTCCAGGCGGAGGAACTCCTGGTGCTGGTTGGCAATGATAGTGGCAATGGGGGGAGTTTCCTGATTAACTACCCCCGATTTTATCTGGGAACCATCAGCCAAAAAGATGTTGAAGCCCTTCTGTCTGTGTTGGAGAGGGATACCCTGCTGGTGAGCAAACTCTAGATCCAGGAAACAGCTGCATGCCCCCGAATCAACTATGGCTGTCACCTCCACGGTCTTTCCTGGAAGCTGAAAGGAGAGGGGCACTACTAAGTATTGCGATGGACAGGTATTGCTAATAGACAAAGAAGAAAAACGGGTGCACTTACTCATTTTCTGAGGGCAGGATCGCACCATATGACCAGCTTCACCGCAGTAAAGGCAGAGGTTCTGGGCTCGTCTGCGCTGGCGTTCCTCCGGTGATAATTTAGGCTGTGCCAGACCTAGCTGCATAGGTTCCGGAACATCTCCTGGTGGTGGGTTCTGGATGCTTTGTCGGGTTGGTGGGCTGGGGCCTAGGAATGGACCCCAGGTATTTCCGCGACCCTGGCCGGACCTCTCAAGCCTGCGTTCCCGCAGTCTTCGGTCAATCTTAATTGTCAGGGCAATAAGGTCTTCTAGAGACTCGGGAACCTCCACCCGGGCCAGCTCATCTTTCAAGGGATCGGAGAGCCCCATACGGAACTGGTGCAATAGAGCGAACTCATTCCAGCGTGTGTCCCCCATCCACCGCCTGAAATCAGAGGCGTATTCCTCTGCCGCCCGCCGGCCCTGTCGGAGCGCATATAAGGTCGCTTCGGCAGAGGCTGCCCGCTGTGGGTCATCATACAAGATGGCCATTGCTTCAAAGAAACTATTGACCGATCCCAGGTGAGGATCATTGTTTCCCCTTAGCCGGTGGGCCCAATCCTGGGGTTCACCCTGTAGTAGTGAAATAATGAATCCTACCTTCACATTTTCGGTCAGGAAGGTACGGGGTTGTAGCTCAAAAAACAAGAGACAGGAATCACGGAATGACCGGAAGCGTGTGCGGTCCCCGTGAAAACGCTCTGGTAGGGGTACTCGGGGTTCTGCCATAGGGAGCGGGGCGGAAGCCCCTGAGACTGGCTCCTGAGCTACCAGGGCAGGGGGTGCAGAAACCGGGGCCTGTGGGGCAGGGTCAGAAATAGAGCCAGTCTGGATGCGATTCTCCAGCTGCATGCATCTGTCCTGCAGGGCCGTTACGGCCTGCGTCAAATTAGCTAGGTGCCTGCAAATTTCCTCTAGCGGGGAGGGCCCTCCTCTAGGCTCAGTCATGGCCTTTTGGTACTGTAAGGGACCGCCCGGCGGTACCACTAGCACTCCACTGATCGGATGTTCCCAGCGCACGGAGTCTAAGCCCCAGAGTACTTGTTCACCAGGGCCCCTGATGGTGGGGATGGACTTGGAGTACCCCAGGACCAGGTCGTGACTACTGAGGACACCCGTCAGTGGTAGGGGTATTCACCAGGGGTTCCCACGGGAGAGAGCCAGGTATGAGGAGGTCTGGAGACCCCGTAGAGAGGGACGGATGGATGGATGGATGGCTGAGCAGGAGCAGGGTCATACAAGCCGGGTCGGTAACTATGGGGACGGTGCAATACAGAGCAGCGGGCAAAGAATAGTCGGGTCACACGCCAAGTCAGCAACAGCAGGTCAGATCCAATAGGGGGCATTCAGGAGAGAGGTCAGGCAAGCAAGGGTCAAGAACAGGAGAAGACAGCAAGGTCAGGGCACAATCCGGGTCAGCAACTTACTTTAGACAGGTTCACAGGTTCACAGGATACAAGAGACCAAAAGGCACTGAATGACAGCTCAGGGCCGTTTAAATATCCCGCCCTGCGCTGTCATTGGTGCCAGGCGCGCGCCCGTGGACACTACTGCGCATGCGCAAACCTGATTGCCGCGGTCGACCAAGTCCCGGCGCTCGCGTAGAGGGAGGTGTACTGCGCCTGCGCCGAACCCAGCGGCGCGGCGATCTCCGACATGATGTCTGTTTTACGGGTTATCTGGAATGTCTTTGAAGCTCAGTGAAGGACTTGGTTTATGGCTTTACGATCCTTTTCCAAGCAAGAGTCTCGCAGACATACGGGGGGGGCAGGCTAATTGAGGTTTATAACCATGAAGCCCTCCCACTGTGTTTGCTGCCTGTGATCTCTGCATCATACAGACCACATTCCTGAGGGGGGGGGAGGGATTGGAGGGAAGCTGATTTGGGAGTAGTAATTATACAAGATGGAGGATCCTTAGCAAGATGTGTGACCACGTCCATCTCTGTATGCACAATTGCTACAGTGCTCTCCCTCACCTAGTGGTGTTTGTAATTTGGCATTCTCTTCAATACAAGTTCCACGTGTAGTATCGCCCTCAAAAGGGCTGTTGCATTTGGTTTGGGTCCCCCTGTGCTCTGCACAGTCAGGCAACAGGCATTTTCCACACTTGTACCCTCAGGGTCAATAAAATGTCCTTGAGCTGGTTTTTAGTTGTTTTTATTAAGGGTTAACAACTTGGCTGGGGTCTAGGTGTATATAGGGTATATGGGATGTCCAAACAACTGTAGAATTTGAGGATGAACTTAGCAACTGTGTCCAAAAATGTGGACTAGCAAAAATATAGTTCGAGAATCAGCGCTTAAGGACATAGGCTTGTCGTTGTAATGACCAAGCAATGTGCTCCAATAAAAAATATTGCTTTATTCCAGTAAAAAACAGTATTTTCATCCTATAACAGCAGTATTAAATGCTCAATTGCAGTCGTGATGGAATATCCACTCACCTACGGCCACACAAGTCCCCGAACCAGAGTAGATGGTGTGTACAGAGCTAATTCCTTGATGGATGGAAGCAAGCTGACAGGAACGGAGACCATGGTGCACCGGAACTGACGTCACGGGTCCCAGGAGGAAGCAGAAGTCGGTCACCCGAGTTCCTTTTTGGTGTACCTCCTCAGACCCCGGATGAATCCTCCACTCCAGTCTCCAGCCAGCTATACTGAGGGTATCCCTGAGCAAGAGGTCCCAGAAGCTTGCAGTTAAGCAGTCCCAGATGAGGACTAGTTGGGTATGGCACCTGATTGCCCTCTCCCCTTACCTGGCCCAGGGGGTTTAGGAGTATTCACACCATCCTGTCCTGTCAGCGTGGTGTTTTGATAGCTGCTTTCAGGCCTTTTGCTTGGCTGGCTCCTTCCCTGCTGCTCAGGATGTCATCCCTGGTAGATTTTGGGCAGTGGATATCCTCCTGTCCAGCAACCAGCCGGTAGGTAGGCTTACCTCCCTGGGGCCCCCCTCCCAGGCTCCAAACTCCAGCCTTCCTCTCAGTCCATCTTCCAACTTACTCCCCTTGGTCCCCAGGTGCTGTCATATTTTAGGGTTGCCCTGGTCACCATGCCTAGCCTCCTGCTAGGAGATTGGCCAAGGTCCCTCAGACATGCAGATCTGGGCCTCCTCCCCTCCTCCACCCCTCTTCCAGTAAATTCTCCTGCTTCTGGAAAGGTTGGAGGGCTTCAGAAGTCCTGACCTGTAGAACCTCCCAGTCTGTCCTGAGGTAAACTCCTGCCTCACTCCCAGGCTGACTCATCCCAAGCTGCTACTCAGCCTCTATCTAGAAAACAACAAACCTAGCTAACCTAGAGTGCGTTACATATGTTTGCTCGAACCAGACTCTGTTTCATTACTGCCGAAGCACCACGTTGCTCCTTCTGACCAGTATTTTAATGCAAGGTCTACTAAGTAGACAGAACTCCATCAAACACTGCAGCCTGCATTTTATGAAAGGCACATAAAATGAAGGTCATGGTGTTGAGTTATACTGCAGTATCCAGTGAATAGTGGTATCCAATCTCCATTTTAAATTGGTATGAGTGGTGTTTGTATCTTGAAAGCTATATTTCTGTCCCAAAACACTAATTTTATTCTACAGTCTAGTTAACCTAGACAAAAGCCTAAGGGTTTTTTTACATAATGTCTGTTGAGCTGCACTGATCTGCATTGATCAACACAGGTTCAACACAAAGGCATGTTGAAAACAATTGTTTATGTGCCCCGTTCACACTATAAATGCGCAGCAGTGTGCGTTGCGTAACAATGCAGTTTTTATGCAACGCAACCCACTGCACTGTGCTGTGGAATTGAATGCAGCATCATTTTGTGACACTTCAATATGGCCTCATGGACACGGATGCTTACACACTCTTGAGTCTTGTAACAAACTTTATGGCACTTTCCTGTGCCTGGGGTGCCATGTACAGCTGCCCATACAAAAGAATGGCAATATGCAGTTGGCTGCTTGTAAATAACGATGTGCATCTGACGTATTTCCCGGATGCACCACTTTTATAAGCAGCTGCTACAAGACAACAAAAAGGAAATTACTTTAATTACTTGAAAGGCATCATACTTAAAACTAACAACACAATTGAATAAAACAATATTTATTCAAGTCCATTAAAACAAATGGTGGAATGATACATAACCACCACACATGAGTTACAAGCATTTATGATACATAAGATCAAAAACAATACAAATGCATATGTAGTGCCCTCTAGTGTAGATAGTTATTTAGTGTAGTTAGATGCATGCTAGACGCCTGGGTGTGAGACAGAAGGGTTTTCTTCAGGTAAGGCTGGAGGACTCAAAAGGTCAGTCCTCTGATACCTCCCTCTGTTCTAGAAGCTTGGAGAAGCTTCTAGAAGTTAGTAGGAGGAGGTTGAGGAGGAGCTGATCTGCATATTTATGGGAGTTTGACCAATCCCAGGCAGGAGGCCTGGTTGTGTGGCAGACTGGCCCATAAATATGACAGAGCCAGGCAGCCAAGGGAAGTCGGGTGGAAAATGGAGGTTTGAAGTGCTGCTGTGTAGTCTGGGAGGGAGCCCCGGAGAAGGGAGGTTTGGCCTCCAGGCTGGAGGTTGGGGGAAGGAGGAAAGCTGAAGGAGGGAGCTCTACTGCCACCCTGTCCAGCAGGGAAGGACAGCCTGCATAACCTGGAAAAGAACCAGTCCAGCGGAAGGCCTGAAAGCAGTTCTATCCACAGCTACAGGACAAGGACAGTGTGAGTATCTCTACGCCCACAGGGCCTATAAGGAAGAAGTCTGTTGGATGTAAGTTCTTGGCAAGTCTTCAGAGGACAGTTTATAGCTTACCCAATCCCTTGGGATCGGATTCCGTGACAAGGTCGGCTGGTATTTTGTCATTAAGGGGACCGAGAGCTCCTACAAGTTGGGTACTTTTCTAAAGATCCACTCAGGGGGGACACCAGACTTCTAGGAGGGGATCATTTTTCTAAAGACTGTTGCTGTTTCGGAGGCAATACTTGTTACTACAGTATGCCAGAGAAAGAAGTTGTCCTCATTCTTGTTGTTCCTCAAGTCAAATTGGGCATCCCATATCCAAGTTGAAATCCCCAATAAATACAAAAAAAAAACAAGCCCATGGACTGTTTCTTTGTGTCTGGATATAAGATGGAAAATGCATGTTGCCTGGCTGTTCAGGGAATAAGGGGGATCCAAAACCAGCGGCTCTCGAGGGGGTAGCACTACACATAGAATAAATTCTGATATATTCTGCTGGTCTGTGCCAATGCATTTCACAGACCACAGCTGCTTCATCATGGACATTGTGGAAGCATCACAGCATTTGTCACATGTATCCTGTATGTGGCATCCTCCCGAGAGTTAGTGGTTGTTATGCATGTGACAAATGCTGTGATGCTTTACGGTGTCTCTTATGAAGCAGCTATGGACTGCATAATGCATCACGCAGACCTTCGGGATATATCTGCATCTATTCTATCTATGCATTTGTATTTTTTTCATCTTATGTATTATAAGTGCTCATAACTCATGTGTTGTGGTTATGTATCTTTCCACTACTCTTTTTAATGGACTTGAATAAATATTGTTTTTATTAAATTGTGTTGTTAGCTTTAAATATGATGCCTTTAAAGTCCCCTATTTTTGGAAAGTAATTTCCTTTCTGTTGTCTTGGTACTATTTAGGATGTGGCATTGTTCGCCTATTCCCTGAGATGCGGTTATACTTTTTGTGAAGCAGCTGCTACGAGATTCTAGAACACATAAAACGTGCATGTGCATGAAACGTAAAGTTAAAAAGAATGAGATGCGTGTAACAATGCATTATACCGCCCCTACAGAATGCACACCAGTGCGCATCTGTTTCTGTGTGCAAGACCTAAGGGAAAAGATATACAGTATGTTATTATTATTATACATGATTTATATATCGGTTACAGAGGTATGTAAGTATTACACTAGTACAACACATCTACATTTAATAAAATAAAAATAATTTAGTATAACTAATTTTCGGTTGTTCTTGCAGACATATTTTTACTGGCCTGTGACAATTTCATGCACAACAGCAGAGACATGCTTATTATTTTCTCCCACGCAGTTTCTGAACCGCTAGCATCTGAAGGGTAATTGAAACACACCAAGGTACTTAGTAAACATTGACTGTTATAAAGGGGTAGCTTAGTTTAATTACACAGAGAAACAATGTCCTACAAGATTCATAGCCCTCAACACAAAACCATTTTTCTTTTCAGCCTCAATAATACCTTATGAATCCCCCTCCACTGCATGTAAAATGTTAAAAGCATTAGGATTGTTATCGGCATAGAAGATGAGTGACTTACTGTTTGGACTAGGAGAGGGTGTGCCATTTGTCATAATTTGTAGATCTTATTTCATCTTTAATTTTGACCACAGCAGCTTCCAGTATCATCAGACTCCTATTTATCCTTCCCACTGTTTTCCATAACGTATGACGCTAATTTGACAGCCAATGCACAATGCTTGCTTTGCAGTATTTGCAGCCTTTATTACGCTCATCATCTAGCACTACCATCGATGAAACAATAACAGTGATGGGGATCAGTGGGATCCAAGAGTAAGGATCAGCAATTTTCATGAATCAGAGTTTGCTTTAAGTGGGGTTGATTCCAGCACGATTACTAGTGATCCATACTACCGATGATCAGGTATGCATTCTTTGAGACAATGGTGGGCCACCTTTTCTGACCCAGAAAACAGTTCTCCAGCTTTCTGCAACAGTCAGCCAGAAGGGGAGAATTGAAAAGGTACTTTGCCATATAAAACCTCTGCTGTTTGTTATACTGTGGGCAGGGAAGATTAGTTTCTTCGGAAAGTGGTTAATTGTGTGGTTAATAAGCAGTATCAGCATTTGTTAAAGTATAGGAGAGAGAGAAAAGTGGTTATAAAGACATGAGTGTTTTTTACCTTCATGCACAGTGGCGTCCCGAGGCAGGTGCGGGGGGGGGGGGTGTTATCGCACCGGATGAGACCAACCCTAGGTAAGCCCCTGTTCATGCATTCAATGCATGAAGGTAAAAAACCTTCGGTATGCAGCCCCCCCAAAAAACGTACCTGAGCCGATCCTAATCCAAGGATGTCCACAAGGGCAGCGGCCCATCCGGCTCTCCATCCTCATTGGCTCAGAGCAGCATTGTCTCCTGCTGCTGTCAATCACAGCCAGTGAGGAGGGAACGGGGGCAGGGTTGAGCTCCTCTCCGTGTGTCTTATGGACATAGAGAGTGGGGCTCGTGAGTGAGCACACACATCTGCTTGCTATGGGGGCACTCAGCAGGGGGAGGAGCCAGGGGAGTCGGACCCAAGAAGAGGAGGATTGGGATTGCTCTGTGAAAAAAAATTCACAGAGCAGATAAGTATGACATTCTTGTTAAAAAAAAAAAAATCCTTTAATATCACTTTAACTGTCTGCGTCCAGGGGTGCACATCTGTCCATAACTAAATGCTCAATGTGCAATTACATGCAAACAGCTGCAGACAATGTCAGCCTATCAATGATTTTTTTAGGTTGTCTGCGGCTGATCATCAACACCTGGCCGAAGCTGCTGCAGAAATATGCTGATGTGGGCGGTGAAGGGCCCTAGTTAGTCGTGTACACAAGCTCTAAGTGCTCTTAGGCTAGGTTCACACCTATGCGTCTTACAGTGCGTTTTTAGATTTGCAGAAACGCACTACAGTCCATTTAACATTAGTCCCTATGGGTCACATTCACATCTATGTAGTTTCCTCCGGTGCATTTTTTGGAAAATTGCAGGGATTTTTGGATCCATAGATTTCAATGGAATCGCATCAAAAGTGCACGCACATGCATTTTTATGTGTTTTCTTGCATGACAATAGACACCTCCTCTTCCTAGCAACCTTAACACATCCCCAAACGCAAAACACATTAAAAATGCATCAAAACAAACATGAAAAATGCTAAAACACAATAACAGTCCTCAAAAACGCATCAACCGCAGATACATAGATGTGAACCCAGCCTTAGTGTCATTTCTGTCTTAAACAACTACAGGTAAAAAAGGTCATTTTGCATTACTGAGACTCACTGAGACATAACTGTCGTGCAGTGTTTTTGCTAAATTGCTATGGTAGAAGACTTACATGCTCAATTTTTTCAGCACCATTGCTGACACTTGTTTTTTGTTTTTCTTTCCTGGAATTATGTAATAGAATTTGATATTAACACTAGTAACCACTGTGCAGTATTCTTGACAAACTGCTTAAAGAGGATAGTGACAACTCACTTTACTTTTTATTTATTATTTGGCACTAGAGCTCACACCTACTGTATTTTTGTTTTTACTCTGGATAAAAATATGTAGTTGCAAACACTAGTCACATCAGTGCAACTGCGTTTGCCACATTTCTAAGGGAAACTGCAACTTTTGAAACGGTACATTTTTTTGCATGAAAATATGTATTTGTTTTATTGTAGGCCTGTAATTTTTAGGAATAACTCACTGAAATCTGTCCGAACAAGAGTCTAGTAAACATCCCGGGTATGTTAAAATTTGAAACACGAAATCATAAATTATATTTTAATAAATAATCATAAAAAATAATATAATAATAAATTGAATTCAATAATATCAAACCAAAAACACTGAAATTTGAAATATAGCACTGACCAAAGTCGCTAAATCGTTTTCAGTGTTTGATGATGAATTTCCCCACGAATCATTATTACTCAATTCTGCAAGTAGTTCTAATTTGCTATCGCTGTTCTCTAGCTGGTCTAAAACCGCTTTTGACCTAAAGGGACGCTTTTTGGACGCCATGGACATTTCTCAGTTTCCAGGCAGAAAGAACAGTAAAAATGCAGGCAGGGCACAGGACAAAGCACTCGGGACAAAATGTATGTGACATGGTTTGATACAGTAATGCTTTACTATGTGATTTTAGTGAATGTCACTTTTACAACTTTCAAATTTCCTGCCAGTTCCGTCCCCTATACGTCCCGACATTGCAGGGAACGGAACCCGGAAGACAGATGCCGGCATCGATCGGAAGAGATGGCTGGGGACACTGCAGGGGGGACATCGCTGGAACGAAGGACAAGATAAGTGAAGAAGAGATCCCGGAGCAACGCTGCAGGTTATTCCCGAGTGTAGCTTGGGGTTACCGCTTGTGGTGCTGAAACTTTACCCCGAGCTACACTCGGGAATACCGCCAGGGAGGTTAAAGCCTAATTATTAGTTGCTTTCACTTTTTAAGGCCTCTTGCACACTGCAGCTTGAAAACGCTGAATACAGCATTTTTTGTGTAGCCCATTGTTTAAAATGTCCCTGTACACACAGATGAGTAAACCTCAATAGCCTCAGAAATTGCAGAAATACATGTATGAAATATATATACATGAAATATGTATTGTTTAAATGGCTACAGATCCCAGGATCCACTGCTGTCAGAAGAACTGGATCCACTCTGCTAACAGGAAGTGATGTAGCAGTCCCAGTACTGGGCAATAGAGGGAAAAGAAGTTACCACAGTGTCATCTGTAAATGTCCCTGAATGGCATAATGATATAGCCATCACCTGGCTACAGTGGTAATATTCATCTCTAGGATGTACAGGATTTGCTCAGATCCCAGAATATAAAGGCACTGGAGCATGCAAGTAACAGGCATCACTGGTCACATGGCTGCACTTTAGTGCAGTTTTAAGTTATTTGGCCAATTTTTACAATAAAAGGGGGCAGGAGATTTGTAGGGAAGGTAGAAGAAAACGGCTGTAACTTGTGGAAATAATCCTTTGGATGAACTTTAAAGTAGGCTAGTAGACTCAGGCAACCTTGTCCTGCAAACAGTGTGGAGTCAGTCATTTGTGAACTGATATAGCACTTGCAGTAGGCATTCTGCAGCTGCTCTTTTTCCAATGCCCACTTTATCATCCATTGCACAATGTCCCTGTAAAACCCTATTTCCAGACTCCAACACCTGATGGCACCCTCATTGTAACCCAGAAATCAGAAGCAGGAATGGGCAAAGTAAGCCTAATAAACTCTTGGTAGGTTCCTGTGAGACTAGAAGAACAGAGCATGCTGAGGTACCGTCCCATGTGTGGAAGATCTCTTTTTCTTCTAATCGGAGCTAATTGTTTTTCAGAATAACCTGTCTTTAATAAAGTCCTGTTAGATAGCTGCACATTATATTTTCTATTTAAGTTCACTTTAGGTCTATTCCGTTATCAGAGACTGAGCCTTAGGCTCATCAGCAACAAGTTTGAAACAGAACTGGACCCACCTTCTTCCACCTGCACATGATATTGGGCATTAGAGCGAATAATGTACAGTATCAATATTATAATTTTTTGTTGGTAGGCAGATCTCTTTTCAGTTTCTTAGGTGTGGTAAGGAAAAGCTACAGTATATTACTGAGAAGTGCCACAGTGCTGAACTGCCCCTAGACCAATGGAGGGCAACAAACTAGTCACTGATATAGCTTTTAGACTCCCTGCAGCTGATTATTTCCCTAGGACTGGCTAGTAGTAATTAATCACATTCAATCAAAAGTGTTTTGTAATGTTGAAGATGTTTCTCCAGTAGCTTACTGAGCTCAGATAAGTCTCAGGGACATTTACTGACCATGCATTGTTGTCCACTGTGTCTTTGTGTGGTGATAACTATCTTCACCGAGGAGCAGGACTTTGCTTTCTCATGTCAAAGCTGACTTATCTGTAATAACTGGTGATTTGATGACTGAAAGGGTAATGAAGAAGAAATGGAAGGAACACAGATCCACAGAACCGATGAAGTAGGAGCAGGGAAATACTTACACTGTAGGTCCTTAGTACAACTCCCTCTCCAGCAAGCCCTCAGTAGAGGAGTTAGCACAATAGTGACGTCACCAGATCTCATGAGACTTGCAGTCTGAGGCAGCAGAAATGGAGATCCTAGACACAATCAAATGCCATGAAGTGCACTGCTATTTTTCAAGAGGAATTCAAGGCAAAATGTATAATTTGTTCTGGTTACTGCTTTGGAAAAATGAAGTCTGTCTATGTACTATATTCCCTATAAAATACCACATCTTACATGTTACACGTGCATCAATGTTCTTGGTTTTCATCTGTCTTTGTCATGTATCGCTCGAGTCTTCTTTTTGACATGTGCAACTCCTAAGTAACCAATCATCCATGCCTCAGTTCTCAGTGGAAAAATTTGTCTGTAATTTTGTTTGGGTGAATGCTAGATTCCATGTTTTCAATGATCCTGTCAATGCAATAAAACAGGGTCCAAATATTTATCTCAAAGATTCTAAAATTCAATGAAAATTAATTGAAAAAAAACCTTGTTTTTGAGCATTTATTCACTTTAACCATTTTACTGCCTTCGACATAAGAGTTATGTTGGTGGCAGCTGGGCATGTGTGTACTATATACAGTATTTCACAAGCCAGCTGTCAGCTTTGTGACAAAAGTGATCACTTTCAATTGGGTAATATTGCATTTATGAGTCTTAGGTCCATTCACATCTGGTGTTTTGGGATCCCACAATCGCACTGCAATTGAAGCAAAGCGCACCACGCGTGTTTTGGTGCCATTTATTTTCATAGGCACCTAAATGCGGTGCTGTTCTGCTGCGATTGCAGCACAGTTTATTTATACAAAGCATGACACCCAAAAAGGAGCAGGAGCAATTTATCGTGCAACAATTGCAGCAGAACCACACCGTGTTTAGGTGCCACTGAAAATGAAAGGCACCCAAACACACATGGTGCATTTTGTTATGATTGCAGTGAGATTTGGGATGGCAGTCAGAATCTCAGCGATTCTGCCCGAGATTCAAAAATGCCAGATGTGAACGGAGCCTTAACGTGAAAAAAAATTAGGTTTTAGAGAAATGTCATCAGCAAATAGCGCCAAATGCATAATTGTATCTCCTACCGCCTGATAGTTTAGAATGTTTATTTATATATTGAGAAAATGGTTCTATGGCTGGATTAAACAATAAAGGAGATAAGGGGCAGCCTTGTCTAGTTCCTTTTGTACGTTTTATAGTGTCCCGAAGTACATAATCTTGCTGTAGGGGAGGAGTACATATTCTCGATAAGATTTATAATAGGTCCTGCAAATCCCTTTTCCCTTGGTACTTTAAATAGCCATTGTAGGCTAATATTGTCAAAGGCCTTTTCGGCATCTAATGTTGTTATGGCTGTATCTAATTCAGAATGTGATCTAGCAGATTCCAGTGGCATGATGGTTTTTCTAATATTTAAAATTGCAGATCTGCCTCTAATAAATCCCGCTTGTGCAGAATGTATACGTTTTGGGAGCACATCAGCCAATCTAGTAGCTATTATCTTTGACAATATCTTAGCATCCAAATTAACCAAAGAAATAGGTCTATATGAGGGTGGGTCAGTTGGATCTTTCCCCTTTATTCCCCTTTTTTCCCAATCAATTTGATATAAGCTTGAAAAGCAGTTGGAAGATAAGGGCCTCCCTGCCATATTGTTTAGAAGACTCTCAATAAGGTATCTTTTATATAATTTTGTGAGATCTTAAAGAATTCCGCAGTGAACCTTAGAACCACTTTAAACAACAATGTTTTAAAGAGGTTCTGAAGGCAGAAAGCTTTTTACATAAATGCATTGTATAAGTTATTCTCTGCTACATTGACACAATGGCGCTTTGCTATGGTATGCTGGCTCTCCTAATTCTCCTAAAATGTACAGTTTTACTTTTTTTTTTTTAAAAGGTTACCATTTTGTTAGCATCAAAAAGAAGGCTGTAAATATATTTTAATTATTTATCTAGTACATAGGTCATCAATACCTTTATACATCTGTGATGTGTATGCAGCAGGAAATGCTATAACAGATGAACTCAATAGAAAAGTTGAGATTTTTATCTGATTCATCATTGTTCTCTATTGTTGGTGATGACATGTGACATGGAAAACATAGCTTAGCATCTAAAGCTTTCAACACTGTGACCTTTCGGTTAATAGAACCGTTAGAATTCTAAGCCTAGAAAACACATACAGTTACAAGAAAAAGTATGTGAACCCCTTGGGATTACGTGGAGTTTTGCATGAATTGGGCATAAAATGTGCTCTGAACGTCATCTAAGTCACAACAATAGAAGAACACAGTCTGCTGAACATAATACTACACAAACATTAGATGTTGCCATGGTTTAATTGCAGATAACATGTAAACATTCACAGTGCAGGGAGGAAAAAGAATGTGAACCTTTGGACTTAATAACTGGTTGACCCTCCTTTGGCAGCAATAACCGCAACCAAACGTTTCCTGTAGTTGCAGATCAGACCTGCACAATGATTTGGAGTAATTTTGGACAACTCCTCTTCACAAAACTGTTTCAGTGTAGCAATATTCTTGGGATGTCTGGTGTGAATCACTCTCTTAAGGTCATGCCACAGCATTTCAACCGGGTTGAGGTCAGGACTCTGACTGGGCCACTCCAGAAGGCATATTCTGTGCTGTTGCAGCCATTGTTTTGTTGAATTACTTGTATGCTTTGGGTCATTGTCCTGTTGCATCACCCATCCTCTGCGGAGCTTCAGTTGGCGGACAGATGGTCGTACGTTTACCTGCAAAATGTCTTGATAAACTCTGAAATTAATTTTCTCATCAATGACAACAATCTGTCCAGGCAAAGCAGCCCCAAACCATGATGCTCCCTCCGCCATGTTTTACAGTGGGGATGAGGTTTTGATGTTGGTGTGCTGTGCCTTTTTTTCTCCACACATAGTGTTGTGTGTTCTTCCCAAACAACTCAATCTTGGTTTCATCTGTCCACAGTATATTTTGCCAGTCGTGCTGTGGAACATCCAGGTGCTCTTTTGCAAACTTCAAATGTGCTGCAGTATTCTTTTTGGACAGCAATGGCTTCCTCCGTGGTGTCCTCCCATGTACTCCATTCTTGTTTAATGTTTTCCTTATTGTAGATGTGTCAACAAAAATGTTAGCATGTGCCAGAGATTTCTGTAGGTCTTTAGCTGACACTCTGGGATTCTTCTTTACCTCATGCAGCATTCTGCGCTGTGCTCTTGCAGTCATTTTTACAGGATGACCACGCCTAGGGAGAGTAGCAACAGTGCTAAATTTTCTCTATTTGTAGACAGTCTATCTTACCGTGGACACATGAACATCAAGGCTTTTGGAGATACTTTTGTAACCCTTTCCAGCTTCATGCAAGTCAACAATTCTTGATCGTAGGTCTTCTGAGAGCTCTTTTCTGCGAGGCATGGTTCACATCAGACAGTGCTTCTTGAAACCAGTAAACCCAAAACAGGTGTGTGTTTTTTAAGGGCAGGACAGCTGTCAGCAACACATCCAATATCATCACACTGATTGGAGTCAAGGTTGGCTCACTCTTGGCTCCAATTAGCTCTGGGAGAAGTCATTAAGCTAGGGCCTCACATACTTTTTCCTCCCTGCACTGTGAATGTTTACATGTTATGTGCAATTAAGCCATGGCAACATCTAATGTTTGTGTAGTATTATGTTCAGCAGACTGTGTTCTTCTATTGTTGTGACTTAGATGACGTTCAGAGCACATTTTATGCCCAATTCATGCAAAACTCCACGTAATCCCAAGGGGTTCACATACTTTTTCTTGCAACTGTAAGTGTGATTTATTGGGTTACCCCTATAATTAATCTCTTGTGTTATTTTGTGCCTCCTTCTCCTAAAAGAAGATAAAGATAATGTTGAAACAAGTACTTAAAGTGGAAGTAAACTGTATCTGACCACCACAAACTAAAAATGCTATATTTTGCTGAAAAACACTCCCCTAGCATTTCTAGCTGCAGCCATCTTGAGTAAGGGCAGAAGATTCACGTAGATTTTACTTCATGGAATTCCTCTGCCTTTATCTTTGGCATGCACACAAGAGGGTGTGCTTAACTGAGCCCCTCCTCCCCTTCTCCAGATGACAGAATAAAAATGCCCATGAAGACTCCTGGGATATATTACATCATTTTGGACTAGGCCAGAAACCAGGAAGCAGGAAGAGCTGCTAGGGGCCCTAGGGAGAATTGGCTGGGACTGGGGAGCAAGCGGTCTGCAACACAGAAAAGGTTGTGGGAGGACAAAGAATTTGAGGCAACTTCTGCAAAGAGTTCTGTGTAAAAAACAGGTAGATGGCTTGTGCTGTGTGAGCCAGAGGAGAGAGAACAGCTGAGCAGGGAGGAGACAAACCACGTGGAAGCAATAGCAGAGCCTGGGGACACACCGAGGTAAGCAGCTCTGTCTGTACACAGTCCAATAAGCACAATTAGCCAGGAGCCTGCAGCTCAGCCCAAAGTATAAAAACAGTCCCTGTGTAAAAAGCCTGACAGACTCACCTCTCCATTGTCTTATAGGGATAGTGTGACCTGCCCTTTCTGCTTCCATCCAGCCTTAAGGATTGACCATCAAGACCCAGCTTGCTAAGCCAGAGGGCCACGTGGATTTCATTTACCATGGGACAGTGTTCATGGGACTAATCACTTTTAAGCAGGCATCTGCAACAATGGTGTGGTGAGAGGCCTTTGCCACCCTTATTGCCACACTTGACGTTTTGATAACGCTTGTAACGTTACCTATGTAAAGTCACGTTAAAAACGTGAGTTTTTCAGCTTTTTTTAGCATTTTTGCATTAGTGTTTAGTGGGCTTTCGCTGTGATTAGCGGCCTTTTTTTTGCGTTTTCCTGCATTTGCATTTTTTAACATTTTTTGTAACAAAAGAATTTTTTTTTTCTCAAAAAAAGTCCAAAAATGCTGGTTTGCAGTGTTTTACTGTGTTTTGCCACATTTTTCAGCATTAGAGCGTTTTTACAGCTAAAAAACTCTAGAAACCCACTAGTTCTGGGGTTTTTTTTCAGCCAATAAACATCCCAGCAAAAAAAACATTGATTACAGTTTATGTGTGCATGGACACATAGAATAACATGCTGGGGGGTTTACTAGCTGTAGAAAAAAACATCCAAAGCCAAGAAACAGCAGCTGTAAAACGTTCAGTGTGCATGAGGAGTAAAGGTTCCTATGTCTAAACAGGTCCCAAATCTAGCTTCTGATGCACAAGCCTTCATTGGCATATTGCATTCCCCCCACCCAGACATTGGAGCTCATAGTGCGAGGGTTTCAGTAGCAGAGGCAGTGCTCCAAGTCTAGAAAACAGTGGGCAGGACTGAGTTTGGCCAGCTGATGACAATGCCACTCCCACTGCAACCTCTTACCATCCCACTGCAGTACAAGCAGGCACAGCCTACACAATGGTGACAATGCTGCTCTGAATTCAGGATCAGTGTAGCAGTGTTGTCACCTCATCTCAACATGCTACAGGAGGTTAACTTCACTGGCAGGATCAACAGGTATTTGAGACTTTGCAAGAGCACTATGGGAAAACTGTACCTGCAGTACATGCACTTGCAATTAAGTGCTGCAACACATTTTTTTAAATTGTAGGCCAGAGTTGTACTTTAAGTTATCTAATACTACAGATAATACTATAAAGACCTGATTAGTGCTGTAAATGAATTAAACTCATTGTAGGGCATTTAATACTCTGATTTATGCTTTCCATTCTGGAGTGAATTTGACAGCTGCATCCTGCTCTGTGATCTTCCCTGTACCATATATTGGGTCCATGTAAATGTATGAGGATAAGGAAATCCCTGACACCTAGGGAAATCACCCAGCAGGACACAGCTGCTATATGTCATTACAAGACAGTTTAAAGCTACAAGACTAATTAACCCTCTACACTAATCCCTCATGATACCCCAAATGTGTGCTTTTAGGTTAATCAAAGGTATAGCATTAAAGTGCTACTTCAGAAAAACATAAAAACCTACCCGTTAGTCTAACTGTTTAGCTATGCAAAATCATTCATTCTAAACTCCAGTAAGCTATAAAAGGCACACATGAATGCAGCTCTGTACATCACCGAATGCATTATTAAATGCAAGTAGGTTTAAGCAGTGTACCTACCTAAACTTGACTTGATATCACCCCCCCCCCCCCACCCGTAGCCTTCTTTTCATCTGGTGATTTAGCCAGTTTTCAACAAAAATAGATTGTCCTGCAGATACAGCAGTTAGAGGGTTCCAGTTAACACTGACAGGGTTGCTTACAATGATCAGCTTATATTTATTTATATAAAATCTTTATCCCTAAATGAAAAAACCTGTTTGCTGTAACTGCCTATAAAGTGTTAGCCGGAGTTTGGCTTCAATTTGTTAGTGTATCTAAATCGACTAGTACATCTAACACTCCCTCCACACCCCAGTTTGGCAATTCTGATGTCCAAAGGCATCTCTGTGCACCTGCATCCAGAGTGGTGGCAGTCTATGATTAAGCATGAGATCGTGTGAAACGCGTTAACAGGTCCTGTATGCATGTCCTGGTGTTTTGTGTATCCTATGGATTAATAAATACACACTATATTCATCTATCCTTAGGTGTGCGGCTGACCCTTCTTCCTATTGCATCCTGTGTGATGGCGAGCCATAGCCTGCACCTGTTGTGGATTGATCTGGATTGTTTATAAGTGGTATACCTTTTTTCTTTGGTGGCAGTCTAATACAGGAATTATGATCCTGGATAGATTGCCAGGTAAAAACAGAGGGAAAAAAGCCTAAAAAAAGAAAACTAATGCAATCACCACATTTAATGATGGGCGAGCTGCAATATATTACATTTTTGGTTTTGGGATTAATACTGCTTTAATTATTAAAAAGGGTATGTGTACTTTTAGGCTCCATCAGAGCCTCTCTATCCTTGCTGTCCATTTGACAAACAGGATATACGGTACTTGCCTAACCTAGGTGGTTTTAGCAATCCTAATATAAAGAAATTGGTGTATTTTACTGATACCACAGCCTCAGTTAATTTTCAAGCCTGCATTAATGGAGAGCAGGATAAGCTGTTTCTATACTGATATGTTAGTGCTACACAAGCATACAACCACCAGTGAATTGCTGAGTAGGAGGTTTTTGAAATGATGTCTGGTTGCATGAGATGGCTCGTCAGCTGTTATGATAGATGGCGGGGTAAGACTGATGGCAAAACAAAACAACATTTTTCAATCCAAAGAAAAATAAAAACACCTTGTCAGCAATGTCACTTTTCACCACCTTCTGCCATTTATCAATTTGGTCACTATGTTACCATTTTGGTATTCATCATACATACTGTATATAAAACCATGCATTGCTAGGAACCTACCCTTAGGAGAACAATAATGTTAGTTTATTAATATTAATATTATTACGGTAATATAGCCAAATCTATACCAGTCCCTGGAACAGAAAAAATAGAAGTAAGATAACTCATTTTTCTGAAACAAGATTTTACCCAAATTTTACTTGATGGAAAAATAAGAAAACCATAGGTTGCTTGTACCATTTTAATATCAAATAGAAACCCACCCTTATATAGGAAGAAAGTAGAGTGTGACTTTCAGTGTACTTCCAGGGTTAATCTGTAACACATATAGTATAATACATAAAAATGGTGCAAACATTATAAAACCAACATTTATTGTATATATACATTGAAAACAGTATGGGATTTATTTACTAAAGCTGGTGTAAAATTAGGCTACCTTCTTGATAGAAACCAATCAGCTTCCAGGTTTTATTGCCAAAGCTTAATTGAAGAAGCTGAGGTTAGAAGCTGATTGATTTCTATGCAGAAGTGAGCCTGATTTTGCACTCTCCAGCTTAGGTAAATAAAACTCTTTATGTCACTAAAACATATAGTTAACCAGACTCTATATAAGATAAATTGCGTCAGCCTACAATCTCATAAATTTTAGCAGCGTTCAAAATCTACACGTTTTACAATAACTGATCACTTCTTCAGGATAAATACTAAGATGTGGGCTTAGTCACATCATCCAGTCTGAAGCTGAAATTTTATATCTGCAGGTACTTCTATTAAAGAGCATTATACATAAGCAAGCAAAAAAATAAAATAACACAAACAAATTCAACTGCGCACTTTAAGAAGACATCTCTTATAAACAATAAAACAATATTATAAACAATAAATGTTGCACTATGTGTGAAAGAATCAAAATAATTAAATAAACTTATATAAATGTGAAAACAGTCATAAATCTAAATAAAAACAGATTCCTGTAAAAAGACAGTAATGTGTATAGTCCATATACAGGACAATAAAGTCCACGTGAGTAGTGACTTCCACAAACACTTGTATAAAGGATTTTACGTTCCTTGGATATAATGTTGATAATATGAATCCCTTTTAATCCAATCAATCACCAACGTGAGCAAACCACCACCATATGAATAAATGGAGGCTTACCAGATGGAAAGTCCCTTTAATTATAGGGGGTTGTAGTTAGCTTTTTGTATTGATGAGTTATCATCCAGACTTCCATAAGCTGTCAGGACCCAAGATCTCTCAAGTCATATAAGGACCCAGAATCCACAGACATCAATGCACCATCCCCATTGCAGTGTCAGGATAATGTCATAGAAAATAAACCATGCCTGCCATAGTGCAATACAATCGATGTACCTTTATTTGCAGAAATAAAATCCTACATACAGGTTTACAGAAGAATAAAAGCATTAAAAAAACTCTTCCAAGATGGCAGACGCGTTGTCTGATGTCAAAGGGAAACTCCGCCCCAAAATAAAATAAAATCACAGAACAACCATTTTAATAATTTTATCATAAAAGTTGTTCCCAATAAAACTGATATGTAGAAATAAAAGGTAAGCAGAAGGAACGGGGATGGAAAAGGGAAGAACTAAACAAAACAAAAAAAAATAAGAACCTAACAGATTCCTCTATTCACAGCGGTCGATGTGGATGAAGAAATCTCTGCCAAAATTTTTTTTTAAAATTTCTACCGAAGCATAGGGGCCATCCACTCACTGGCCACCCGAGGCCCCCATGCTTCGGCATATATACTCCTTTTTTAACTGCAGATGAAAATCTCATATATTAGCACTGTACACACCTACTTATGTATATTCTGAGAGCAACACCCAGTTGCTGTCAGAATAAACAAGTTGGTGCTGTAGCTGAATGGCATTCCTTCAAAGAAAACAGCAATTGTTAACATTAAAACAGTAACTCAATAAAACAACTTTTTTATTGAAATATATGTCAAAAATATTATAAAATATATATGCCAAAGCATAGGGGCCATCCACCCACTGGCCACCCCAGGCTCCCATGCTTCGGCATATATGCTCTTTTTTTAACTGGATGAAAAGTCTCATCCAACAGCGCTGCACACACCTATTTATGTATATTCTGAGAGCAAGACCCTGTTGCTGTCAGAATAAATACGTTGGTGCTGCAGCTGAATGGCATTCCTACAAAGAAAACAGCAATTGTTAATAATAAATCAGTAAAATTGTTTGTATGGTCTCTCTAAATGGAATAGCCATTTTCATGACTACATAACATCTTTTGAGACCCTGTGCAAATATGTGCCCTGAACTGTGCCATGCTGTACGCTATACTAATACTCCACTAGTGTGTGATAGCAACGGAAGTAGTCCATGAGGCAGAGACCAGGTTGGCCAAGACAGAAGCGACAAAAAAGCGGGTGTCACACCTAATTCCATGTCTGTACAGACATCTTTTTTGGGGTACCAGGAATGGCATTGGGAAAATGCCTCTCATGCAGCTGGCTAACTGCATCTGGGTTGGGGGTTTGGGCCATAGCACCTTCTGGGTACAAAAGGGCCATGATAATCTCTTCCTGGAATTTTAGGAAGGATCCACTTCATCCATTTGCTTTGTAAAGCCCGAAAGCATTATATAGCGCCAATTGAAATAAATAAACAGACACTTTTTTGTTCAAGCGTCTGGCTTTTTGGGAAATTAAGTATGGCTTCATCATCTGGTCGTTGAAGTCCACCCCTCCCATGTTAACATAAAAAAATCTCATTTGTCCTTCCACTTCACTGTGAGCAATTCCTCATTTCTCAAGCAGACATTTTCTCCTTTCTAGGATGGGTATTTACAAGCCGTTGGGGGAAGCCTCGGCAATTAGGTCACACGGTGCCACATGCGCCAATTCCAAGATTGTACAAATGTCTAAATAGTGGCATGCTTGAATAAACATTGTCCACGTATAAGTGGTACCCCATATGGAAAAATAATGACACCAATCCCAGACTATATTGCCACTGCTCCCCATGTAGTCTGGGCATTCAGGGGCTCCTCGTAAATCCGAAACTTATATGTATAGCCTGTTGCCCTCTCACAGATCTTATACATTTTGACCCCATATCTAGCATGTTTGCTGGGGAGAAATCATTTGAATGCAAGGTGGCCGGAAAAATTAAGGAGTGACTCATAAATGCAGAAGTTTTGCTGGGGAGTATAGACATTTTTGGTTAAGGTGATTTACGAGGGGCTAAATTTTGTGGAGCCAGTCAAAATCAGGGTCACCCCAAGGACGACAGAGTGTGTTGTCATTGAAATGCATAAAACGCATTATACTCTCATATTGTAAGGGAATCCCGGTGAGACGATTGGCGAATAGAAGTGCGCATGCGCACAGAAATGCACACGCACAGTGAAGATTGGCACCAGATGGACTATTTAAAAGGTGCCTCTGCCTGTGCTGAGTGCTGACTGGTCTTCAGCTGTTCCCCGTTTCCTGCTCGTTCCTGTGTGATTTCCTTGTTGCTGACCCAGCTTGTTCCTGACCTGACTCTGCTTACTCTCCTGCTTGATACTTGTTCCTGACTTCGGCTCTGCTCCTGACTTTGGCTTGCTTATGATTTGGTACCTCGCTGTTCGCCCGTTGATGACCCCGGCTATTCCTATGACATTGCTCCTGTCTCCCACCCCAGCTTCCTGCCTTGCTCTGGTGCACACCTGGCGACCTACCATACCAGCTCTGAATATCACTAATGTTCCTGAATCGGAGGTTCATCAGTCTTCCAAAGTCTCCAGCTGCAAGAGCTGCAAACAATATCTGCTGGCGCTCTTGTCCCCCTAGTCCCTAGACACCCTCAGTTCCACTTCCAGTGGGGTCAGGGCTAGTGACACAAGTGAGGCTGATCTCGTCATTTCAGTCTCCAATCAGGTACGTGACACATATTTATGCTTGGCCATGGCAGCAGAGAACACGAGCATATGATGAATCGGGTCTGTGGACCAATACAACCGCAATTCATTTCTTTTAGTGATGCCCATGTTGAGGGTTAGGCCCAAAAGAACTTTAAATTTGGAAACCATAATGGGTTTCTATGTGAATGGTCTGGCAAGGTTTGAATTTGGGTTGTCGGCGATAAACTGTTGTGCATATAAATTGCTTTGATCCACAATCAATTCACACAGATCTTCCATGAAAAACAGCTCCAAAATATCAAGGGGAGTAATTAAATTTGCTGCTTCCACTTGAATTCTGGGTTGGGCAGTGAATGGGGGAAGTATGGGTGCTGCAGAATGTGTAGGCTGCCAATCAGGATTTGCAAGAACATCCGGAAGGATACTAGGGGCTCTACAGGCCTGTGTGCGAATTCTTGGTAACTGCGGGACACTACTTGTGCTTGCCACCGCACCAGCTTGTACTGCACTTATGGGACTCGCCACGTCACCAAGTGATACTACGGTGCTGGTATGTGAAAGACCAGGATGTACTAGGCTGCTGGTGCTTGCCAGTTCACCAAAAAGGTAGAGCGGCACTAGTACTGGCACTCTGCTGCATATGAGAGTCATCATGCGATTGTAACATCTCAGCAACCTGGGAACGGGGTCGGGTAAACCTGATCTTAGCAGGGACCTCTTCTCCATCATCTGAGCTACTTGTCAGGGTGCCGCTGCTATCTTCAGGTTCATATTCTGAGGCTGATTGTGTCACTGAGTCTTCCCCTTCGCTCTCATCTGACATGCTCAGAATCCTGTAGGCCTCTTCACTAGAGTACCTTTCCACTGACATTTTGGCCACTAAATATATAGGTAGCTACTACGACTCACGGGAAAGAGCACCTGGCTGTCAGAGACTGCTTGAACCACTAAAAAACAAAATTACCGGCAAGTGTTAACAGAAATTAGGCCTGATTCTGCAAACACTGCAGTTTTGTGTGCAATGTATCAAGTGACAGTGACCTACTGACACTGCACTTGCTGGGGGAGAGGGGGGTAAGCATAGGGGTTAAACGCAGGTGCTGACAGGCTAGTCCCACTAACTCTGTGTTTTTGGGGACACCATACTAATGTGAACGCTGGTATAGTGCTGATCTGATCAAAGATATTGATCTATAGACACTATACTAGCAATGGAGGTTTATTGTGTATGTGAGCGTATCTCTGGCAATCAAGGGGTTAAATGTGATTACTGGTGTACTGACGGGCAATCTGACACTATCTGGGAGGGATGCTAACTGACGCTAACACTATCTAAAGACATCGGTGACACTAAAACAGTGATCAGCAAAAAATCTGTACACTGTACTAATGACACTGGTGACAGGGCAGTGAATTGGTTAACTGGGAGGACAATCAAGGGGTTAAATGTGTCCTCAAGTGTTCTAACTTTGAAAGTGTGTTACTTGTACTCACTGCGTCTTGATTCTTCTCTCTCTGGGACATAATGTGCCCAGAGAGAGAAGATGTCATAATTTCCTGTACCTGTGTAAGTGTAAACACAAGTACAGGAAGATCCCTGATAGGACAGGGATCGATCATCCAATTTAGGACAAACATCACTGTTGTTGCATAAGTGTGCACACCCTCTTATAACTGGGGATATAGCTGTGTTCAGAATTAAGCACTCATTCAAAATCATGTTAAATAGGAGTCAGTACACACCTGCCATCATTTAAAGTGCCTCTGATTAACCCCAAACAAAGTTCAGCTGTTCTAGTAGGTCTTTCCTGACATTTTCTTAGTCGCATTGTACAGCAAAAGCCATGGTCTGCAGAGAGCTTCCAAAGCATCAGAGGGATCTCATTGTTAAAAGATATCAGTCAGGAGAAGGGTACAAAAGAATTACCAAGGCATTAGATATACCATGGAACACAGTGAAGACAGTCATCATTAAGTGGAGAAAATATGGGTCAGCAGTGACATTACCAAGAACTGGACGTCCCTCCAAAATTGATGAAAAGACGAGAAGGAAACTGGTCTGGGAGGGTGCCAAGAGGCCTACAGCAACATTAAAGGTTCTGCAAGAATATCTGGCAAGTACTGGCTGTATGGTACATGTGACAACAATCTCCCATATTCTTCATATGTATGGCCTATGGGGTAGTGTGGCAAGAAGAAAAACAAAGAAAAACATCCAAGCCCAGCTAAATTTTGCAAAAACATATCTGAAGTCTCTCAAACGCATGTGGGAAAATGTATTATGGTCTGCTGAAACCAAGGTTGAACTTTGTGGCCATAATTCCAAAAGATATGTTTGGCGCAAAAACAACACTGCACATCACCAAATGAACACCATACCCACAGTGAAGCATGGTGGTGGCAGTATCATGCTTTTGAGCTGTTTTTCTTTAGCTGGAACTGGGGCCTTAGTCAAGGTAGAGGGAATTATGAACAGTTCCAAATACCAGTCAATATTGGCACAAAACCTTCAGGCTTCTGCTAGAAAGCTGAACATGAAGAGGAACTTCATCTTTCAGCGTGACAACGACCCAAAGCATACATCCAAATCAAGGAATGGCTTCACCAGAAGATTAAAGTTTTGGAATGGCCCAGCCAGAGCCCGGACTTGAATCTGATCGAAAATCTGTGGGGTGATCTGAAGAGGGTTGTGCACAGGAGATACTCTCGCAATCTGACAGATTTGGAGTGTTTTTGCAAGGAAGAGTGGGCAAATATTGCCAAGTCAAGATGTGCCATGCTGATAGACTCATACCCAAAAAGACTGAGTGCTGTAATAAAATCAAAAGGTGCTTCAACAAAGTATTAGTTTATGGGTGTGCACACTTATGCAACCATATTATTTTAGTTTTTTATTTTTACTTCCCCCTACCTAAAAGATTTCAGTTTGTTGTACAACTGAGTTGTATAGTTTATAGGTTACTTTAAAGGTGTAAAAAGTTCTGAAATGATTTATCTTGTATTTTATTTGATTATGTAGGTATTATACTCTTTGATGTAACTACTTTCAGATATACAATTTCAGCTTCAGATTGGACTATGCAAATAAGCCCATATCTCAGCACTTATCCTGAGGAAGCAATCCGTTACGGCAAAACACAATGACTTTGAGCACTGTTGAAATGTTTGAGATAGTGGACTGCTTTAATTTATCTTATATGGAGTCTGGTTTACAGTATGTTTTAGTATGTTTATACTGTTTTTAATGTACTGTATATATACAATTTATTATTTTTATGTATTTTATGTGGTAAACTTTAACTCTGGAGGGACATTGAAAGTTCTGCTCTTTCTATTTGACATTGGATGTCTATGGAATGGTACCTCCAGGGGATTTATCATTATGGAATTGTTTTTGGTATACCACCACACAAAGATATTTGAAATAATATGTGTAACATTTTAAGATATAAGTGACCTTTGGTGAGCTCCTCTAGGTCTTCCCATTCTCCTCTGTGTTTGCTCAACCTGCCCACAGCTAATCAGCAGAAAGTGTAATACACATATCCAATCTAAAAGCATTGCAAGAACACAGTTGACATGTTCTCAGTGCCTTGGTGCTATAGATACTGTATTCTCTCTTTACTCTTCAGTACCATTATTAACCACATTGTATTGTTGGCTATTCAGACTATGCTATAATGGCCTCATTATTACCATTCATCACAGAGAGTACACGTTCTAATTGCCAGTGTTCACTACTAGTTCTCAGTAATTCTTCTCACTTCTTCATATCCATGGCATTATGAAAGAAACATTTTTGTTGTGGTACTAAGCAAATCAGTTTGAGAGTCTGTCAGTAAATGATAAAATATTATCTCTGTCCCAATGGGGACATTTCCCTTAATTCCTGTAGACACAACAGGAAGTGAGAGCAAATATCCCCAAGATGAGAGAAATACTTTCTGGTGACGACAGATACAAGAAAAGCTGTCCCATTTAAAAGATTTTTCCTCTATTCCAGTGTAGGTGACAACTGAAAATGTGGTATCTTCTTCCTCTCTCAGATGTATAAGAATAGACAGTGATCCTCTCAGCAGTGACACAGACAGTGATAAAAACCTGACCGGGGTTCTAATTTTTCACCACCTTCTAGCTTTAGATACAATTTATGCAGCATAAATGAAAATTGTAAGGACTAAGTTAGGGTATTCAGGGCTATACTGCAGCTTGACCCGAGAGCAATAGAGCAATCCTGTATAGAGGCTACATGTAAAAGCCAAAGAAAAAGGAAGTTTTAAGTATATAACCATTGTGATGAATTTTTTCTTTTAGACTTTAGGAAAATGAAATAATGGTTCTGGATGGTCACTCAAGACAAGTTGTCCATTTCTGCAGAGAATCGTCTTTTCTTTAAAGTGGAACTAAACCTCCAGGAATACTTACAGTACCTCCACCTTCCTGCACTTTGGTAGTTGCATCACTCAGCAGCTGCTGTCATCTTCTCCCTGTCCACTTTTGATTTGTGGCCTCTTGATTGGCCAGTGGAGGAATGACGTCATCCTGTGCATGCGCACAGGAGCGAGTTATTCTGGAACAGCCGAAGTGTTCCAGAATATATAGTTGTATAATAAGAGTCTAGAAGTCATTACTTTTTTTCAAAGTGAGTGTAGTATAGAGATGCATGAATAAAACCAATTTATTGTGCAACTTTTGGAGTTTATTCTTACACACTTATGTATTATGTATTATGTTATGTGTTTACTAGGTGCAGGGTGTGGCGATGAGGATCATATGTACTTCATCGCACACCAACATGTACCTGGGGAGATTGGAATATTGGCTGTTCAGAGGAGATGTCCGTATACCTTCTCCCTTCTTTTACTCCCACACAATGACTTTGAGAACTGTTGAAATGTTTGAGAATGTGGACTGCTGTAATTTATCTTATATGGAGTTTGGTTGACAATATGTTTTAGTAGCATATTCTGTTTTTAATGTGACAAGGTAGATCAGTGCGCTGTACGGATCTGGCAGCGAAAGGCATACGTTTGCTCAGGCACAGCAGCCTATTAATTTGGGCAGCACATAGCTAAATGGTTAGGACTTTTGCCTGGCAGTGCTAGGGTCGTTGGTTTGAATCTCAACCACGGCACAACCTGCATGGAGTTTCTATGTTCTCCCTTTGCCTACATGGGTTTCCTCTAGGTACTCCAGTTTCTCCCACGTTCCAAAGACATGCTGGTAGGTTAATTGGCTCCTGTCTAAATTGGCCTGTGTATGTATGAATGTAAGTTAGGGACCTTAGATTGTACCAAGAGGCTGCGTGGAGAGGAGGGTGGAGACAAGCTTCTGTTCTGATCTACTAGGTGGTCGGAGTGGAAGTGGGAGTGGGTACCTGTCAAAACCAGGTATCTGCTCCTCCCCCCAAAAAATATGCCAATTTTGACTGGGGGGGGGGGGGGGTGAGGAGGTACAGCTATTCAGTGTTTTCTGCTGCTATCAGTCTGATAGCTCCCTCTTCTTTCCAGAAATCAGTAGAACCTTCTGGATTATAGGTTTGGAGCTATGCAGCTGGCAGCATGGATATTATACAGTTATAGGCAATCCCAGAGAACTGGGCCCTGATGGCGTGCGTGATAACTGAGTAGCACTATCCCCTTAGGAGTTGCCGCTGAATTGGATCCCCTATAGTCCTGCACAGCCAGGCAATCTGCATTCTCCACACAAGCTTGCATCAGAGTGAGAAATCAGTCCTTGAGCTTTTGATTTGTTGTTTATTGAAGGGATTTTGAACTAGAATAGGGTTAGGGGTGTACAGGTTGCCGAAGGGAACTGATAACTGAGGACACACTTTCTGGAACTATTTACAAGCTTCTCTTTTGCAGCACAGTCTTTGCTGGAGAGCTAGTGAGTGTCTCCTTAGTGTACCCCCAGACCCTAGATGAAATTCTCCTCTTCACCCAGCAATCTGGAGGTATCCCTAGTTGAACAGTCACAAGTAAGGGGCTAATCCGGTTTACCACCACAATGCTCCTTCCCCTATCCGCCCAGGGGGTGCAGATCCTCTCCTGTACCGCTTGTGGGTTGGCTGCTGCAACCAGGCTTATCAGCTGGGATGCTCCTTCCCTGCCACACAGGTGGTCCTCTCTCAGGGGGCTAGGGAGTTCTAAGCTTTCTGCTTTTCCAGTTCCAGGCTCGCAGGCAGGCCTCATCCCACTGAGCCTCCTGGCAGCCTCCTTCCTCATAGCCTCACATCTTCCTCTCTCCTTCTTCCACCCACCTCCTGTTCATCACTCTTACCACTGAGCAGGCTCCAACACTTTTTAAGGGTGTCCAGCCTCCTGCCAACCTCCTGTAGGGGATTGGCTAGGACCCCTCAAGAATGCAGCCAGCCACTCCTCAGATTCACCCACAGTCTCTAGAGCCTTACTCCAAAAGCCCCAGAGCAGGGGGAAATTCCAGAGGGACTGGCTTGCAGAGCCTCTCAGCCCTGACCACAATTTGACCCCTCTCTGGCTATTACATTTGGGCTGCTGCTCAGCCCTGTCTAATCACTGGAGTCTAGCTCTCCCTAGCTAAACTAGGAGGGTTCTACAACTGTATATATTCTCTAAGCACACTGAGCTCTGGGTCTTTTCCAGTAGAAGAGGAACACAGTCTAAGGGGGGCTCCCCTGGGTTATCTTGTCATGTGCTCACTGTTTGAGAGGCCTCCGTTTGGCTACCTGAGGGTCTGAATGTTGAAGTTACTGAGAGCTGACTGAGAAGCCATCTGCTGAAGATCTAGTCCGGTATCAATGGAGGAAAGTGTTACTTGGAACGAGGCAATCAGCTGTCCCTGGACCTTTCGTGAGTACAGACTGCTGAGAGATCTTAGAGCCTTTTTGTGCTGCCGCCACCCTACCCCTCTGGTGCTAAAGAGTCACCTGTCTGTTTTGCTAAAGGGGGCATGGGCTGGTGTCCTGAAGAGCTTAGTCTGCCTAGTTCTCTGTGGAGGGACTCTGCTCTTGTTTGCCCTAGAAAAAGAAGCTGGTGTGCTTTACTGATCTTATTACTCTAAAGAAGGAAACCTGTGTGATTTTACTGTTCTACTACAAACCAAGTCCACAGTTTGTTATACACAAAAACTTCTGATTCAGCCTTACAGAAAAAGGTTCACTGCCCTCAATTAGTATATAGTTTCTGTTTTTGGGGTATCCCATTCAATTCCCCTCCAAGTTCTCCAAAAATGCAAAAGAACACCCCTAGACTGTACAAATATTTTTATTTTTTAGGGGGCTTCGGTCTGGTTGCTTGGTGTCATGGGTCTTCTTCCTCTGGATGAGTGTTGCAGAGAATGGTGCTATGACATTTCATGGCACTGCTCTCTGCAGTATTATATTGTGAGCCTATAGCTTGATGTACCCTGTGGTCCCACAGGAAGTGGGTTGAACAACACTGCCCATTTTCAACCCAGAAGAGGGCTGGCTCTAGTACCCCAAAAGTGAATTAGCCATAGTATTTGGTCCACAAAATACAGTACATGTTTCCCAATGAAGTTTATTTCTTGCATATAATTTCTAACAATCTGTGTTTCATAAAAATATTCATAGGACCCTGTTTCTTGTGACTTTTTAACTTGTACAACCAGGGGCGGACTGACAACTCATGGGGCCCCTGGGCAATAGGGGATCATGGGGCCCCTGTGTCCTTGTCCAAACTCAAAAAAGCTTATGAAAAAGGTACCAGGGGCATCTCATGGGGCCCCCTACTGACCCCGGGCCCTCGGGCAGTGCCTGAGTTTCCAAATGGTCAGTCTGCCCCTGTACAACTAGGTATTACAGAATAAAACATCAGATGCTTTATTTTAAACCTGAATTCCAGCCTTGCCTTAAAATGGTATTAAACAAAAAACTAAAAATATAATATGTTGAAGCCTATTATTCATTAGATGTGGTGGCTGCATTAGTTTTCGTTTGTAGTGTTTTTTCTCCTCTGTGTTTACCTGGTGATCTGGTCAGTAGCACAACTCCTGTATTAGGGTACCTACACTCCGGATGAAAGATCAACAGAGACACTTTTGGACAGCAGCATTGTCAGTCTGCGAAGAAGTAATGTTAGAAGTACTATCAGATTTAGATACAATAACAAAATGAAGCCAAACTTCTGCTAACACTTTTAATCAGTTACAGCACTTTTGATCCTTTTGGGATAAAGGTTATACATAAAACTGATCATTGCAATCACCCCTGTCAGGGGTTTGTCTCACCCCTCTAACTGCTACATATGCAGTACGTATGCTTGCTCTATTGTAAAACAGGCTCAAAATGTTACTAAACCCACACCAGTAAAATCAGTCTGTATATGCAGTAAAACATGCTTGTTATACTCACTGTGAAACCTAAGGGGTTAATCTTCTGCATTGTGTAAAAAAGGCTGTTCGATCCTGTCTTCTCTGTTCCTCTCCTTTTTCAAGTGACCATCCCTTATCTCTAGACTGAACCACATGCATGCACATGCTCAGTTTGGTGTGTATTGCTAGAGAGTTTTTTTTTCTTGGGAGAGTGCATGTGATTATCACAGGGCCAATCAGCACTGTCCAGACAGAGGTCAGGGGATTTCCATCCTCCTAGAGCAGAAAGAAAACTCCTACAAGCTTTAGCTAGTGGTGGGCTGGACACTGATAGAAGTCACAAGACTGCTCTAACTGATGATGAGAAAAGGTATTTATCAGTTTATGTTTACTAAAATAAATGCACTTCCATGTTGTGTGTGCTGTGGTAAACCAGATATAGTGAATGCAGGGTCCTGGGTTTAGTAACACTTTAATGGCAGCATCACCACCAGGTGAAAATTAATAAAATGAGAGCCTACAAAAAAACCCAAATGCAGTCATCGCATCTAAGAATTGGAAAGTGGCAAAATAATGTTTGCTTTTTGGATTTAATACCACTTTAAATCTTGCACAGTTGTACAGACTCTTCTCCTTTGCTTCAATTCTTACTCTGATTTCACTGCACACTGTGAGCCTCTCCCACCAACAATGATCTGCCTAGATTGCATAGAGAAAAATAGAGACCCAGTGTTGACACTGTCAAAAGCATGTAATGAAGAACTGATTAGCAAATTCCTGAAGGGGAAATAAGAAGACTCAATTTAAGCTTTAAAGTTCCAATAAAGCCCCTGTACATATGGTTAATTTTAGGTCTTGTTTTCAGTTACGGCCGGGGGCGCTGGTGGTAAAAACATGCAGTCAATCAGCATTGTTACCACCCCCAACCATTCCCCTCTCAAACTGCAAAGGCAACAGATGGGGGTGTACACATGCTGCTACTGCAATGCTTTCCAAAATTATCCTTTCTGTTACGCCTGCTGAACATGAGCCATTCACCTTAACCACTTACTTGCTGCTCTATAGCCGAATGAAGGCTACAGAGAGGTCGTCCAGTTCTTTGAGGGCATCATATGAATTCCTCCCAGAACGCATTATTCCCCCCCACCCTCAACGGCGCACACCTGGCGCTGTCTGTGATCGCTGTGTCCTTTGGACACAGCTGATCACATGACGTGGTAAAAGGACAGCTGCCTTTTACCACGTGATGAGCTGTGTCCAATCACAGCTGACCAGCATGTAAATACATTTGCTGGTTATTGGCAGTACTTTCCTCACGCTGTCACAACGGTAACCAGCAACTGTCAAAGACAGTTGCACTGATATCAGTGCAGCCCCAAAAGTGCCCAATAGTGCTGCCAATCACTGCCACCTATCAGTGCCCATCATTTCCGCCTATCAGTGCCGCCCATCAGTGCTTCCTCATCAGTGCCCACCAGTGCCGCCTCATCAGTTCAGCCTATCGGTGCCCATCAGTGCTGCCCATCAGTGCCGCCCATCAGTGCTTCCTCATCAGTGCCGCCTCATCAGTGCAGCCTATCAGTGCCCATCAGTGCCGCCAATCAGTGCCGCCCATTAGTGCTTCCTCATCAGTGCCCACCAGTGCCACCTCATCAGTGCAGCCTATCAGTGCCCATCAGTGCTGCCTATCAGTGCCCATCAGTGCTGCCTATCAGTGCCTATTAGTGCTGCCTATCATTGCAGCCTCATCAACGCACATCAGTGAAGGAGAAAAATACCTGTTTGCAAAAATATATAATAGAAACAAAAAAAAGTTGTTTGTTTTTTTCAAATGTTCACACTTTTTCATTTATAGTGCAAAAAATAAAAAACACAGTGGTGATTAAATACCACCAAAAGAAAGCTATATTTGCGCGAATAATAATGATAAACATTTCATATGGGTAGAGTGTTGCATGACCGCGCAATTGTCATTCAAAGTGTGACAGCGCTGAGCACTGAAAATTGGTCTGGGCACGAAGGGGGTAAAAGTGCCCGGTAGGCAAGTGGTTAATGGCGCAGAGTGATACCCATGTGCATCTTCTGAAGAGTGATCCACTGAAGATAGCACTTTGCAGGGCTAATGCATGCATAAACAAGCCCTCACAGCATCACGCGTATTGCAGCTGTTGTTTTCGCAGTGCAGTTCTACCAATACATTTGTAAATCTGTTTGCCATTTGCAGCAAAATAGTTCTTGTTGTAGATGCTTGGATATATTAAACCCACAGCAAACTCTAAAGTCATTTGCATGGTACAACTGCACTTGCTGGAGGTAACAAAACGTTTAATACTCTGCTGTCAGATAGAAAGATCCATTTATTGATACGGACACAGTATAGATTTATAACATCATTTAATGGGCTTTTAATTGAACTGCCTAATTGAAACAAATGATTTAATTGATAGCTAGTAGTCAATCTTCACTGGTTCATTTGCAAACACGTTTACACGGCCAATGGCATAAATGAATCTTCCTAAAAGGGTCAAAGCTATGAACTGTTTCACTGAAATCGTTAACAAGACTGAACGATTAATAATACCAGTAAAATAAACTTTTTATTTGCATTATATAATCTGTTAAAGTGGTACTAAACCCACAACAGTAAAATCAGTCTGTATTTGCAGTAAAGCATGCTTTTTATACTCACTGTGGAACCTAAGGGGTTAATCATCTGCATTGTGTAAAAAGGCTGTTAGATCCTGACTTCCCTGCACCTCCTCTTGTTCAAATGTCCACATCTTATCTCCTGATAAGACAGACTGAACCGTAGCCATTCTGCACATGCTCAGTTTGGCGTGTATTGCTAGAGGTTTTTTTTTTTTCTTGAGAGTGCATGTGATCAGTATAGGGCCAATTAGCACTGTCCAGACAGAGGTCAGGGGCTCTGCGTCCTCCTAGAGCAGAAACAAAACTCCTCCTACAAGCTTTAACCGGTGATGAACACTGATAGAAATCACAAGACTACTCTAACTGCTGATAAGAAAAGGTATTTAGCAGTTTATATTTACTAAAATAATTGCATTTCCATGTTGTGTGTACTGTGGGAGACCAGATATAGTGAATGTAGGGTCCTGGGTTTAATAGCACTTTAAATGAGAAAATTAGAAGCATGAAGTTTGTTCTTACAAAACTGAAGTGTTTAAAAAATCTGTGTATCATCAGTGGCTTACCTAAGATATCTGGCATCTGAAGCAATAAAGCGGCTGTGCCAAATTGTGGGTGTGTCCAAATTGCACTAATCATGGGAAGGGCTTAACAAGGCATCTTTAGCCTAGGTTTACACTACTGTGGGCCGTGCAGCCTGCGTTTGCTCGGGCACAGCATCTTTTTTGAAAACGCAGCCTCAGGGAAACAGCATTGTCTTTTGACTGTGGTAGGTCTGGTAGAGGCTGTGTGCTACTTACGAGGCGAGCGTGATGACGTCATGGTGCATTTTCGCGATATCTGCTATAAAAAAAACAAGAACTTGTGGTTGAGGAAACCTTGTATTGTGCAAGTGTATTGTACATGAGTGAGTGTGTGTGACTAACGGACTATGCACTGTCTGCAGGATGGAGTTGGACTAGGCAAAGGGTTTAGCACCCAGTTGCCAGTTTATATGTTGAAAAAACTGTTTTTATTGTTGTCTGAGCCTCAGTTAAGGAGATGTATCCTCTATTTTTGGCCTGTTTACTACTACCAGCAAAAGCAAACAAGGTTCCAGAACAAGAATAGAGGTGAATCTCTAGAACTAGGAACATATATTCTGGTGATCCTGGTGATTACCATGGATTTCACCTCACTTTCTGTGGTGGCTATGGAACAGAAATTAAAGCGGTAGTAAACCACATAAAAAAAAAAGAAAAAAACATCCCCTGCAAGGTAAAGGCATAATGTGCTAGTACATATGCATCGCATACTAGCACATTATGAAGGACTTACCTTGAATGAAGCCCTCCAGCGGAGCTCTCTCATGGCTCCCTGAGGCTTCGATCTTCATCCAGTCTTCCATCTGGGATTGCGAGCTCTGACCACCTGATTGGCCGAGCCAGAATAACGTCACTTGCGGGAGTCCAGGGCCACAGCACAGTGCTCTGAAGGAATGGCATGGGTATGCCATTCTCAAAAATAGCAAACATAAATATATATATATATATATATATATATATATATAAATAATATAAATTATAAAGATGGTAATATTATAATTAATAAAAATAAAAATGAAAATAAATATATCCCAACAGGAAACTATGGATCCAAAAATATCTGGAGGCTACACTCATTTTCTTTACGCAACAAAATGGTGTCAAAATCGCCCCGTCTTAATGAGAGTTTTGGTGATACTATTCACCTCAAGATATTTAATGTGACATCATTTATTCAACTAAGCTGAGATGACTGGCAGATCTTGCATCACTATATGCTGGAAAGGACTCATTTAATCATTGGACTACCTTTCCCTATATGGTGTTTTGTTTACATCCATTTAATATTCATCATGATATATATCCTATTGCATTCTATATACTCTAGATAATGTATATTGAAGTTGGCATTTATTCTATTCTATTCTACATCACTACTTCAGTGCCATTCCAGATAGCCTTCAATTATCTTCAACTCTCTGCCTCTCCCATATAGCACATATATAGTGCTGATTATCCCTCATTATGAGGGCAATTCCACATAGGAGATTATAGGCAGGTGGGAGCAACTTTCTCTATCATCTAATGCCTCAATATTGATGATTATTACTAGTCTGTTGTTTGTCCTTCATTATATTATTAAGGCTTCTCATTAAGGCTTTTTTCACCCAATTTGCTCTATACTATTCTATTCACCGCATGGTCCCTACTGATATCTTATTCCATCTGAGGTGCCGGGACTTCGCAGTGCTGGGTGTCACCCTGGATAACCACATTGTCTCTAGCCTTCATGTATCTTTCTGTCAGTGGTGGTGGGGTCTACAATAACTTTATTAGTTTGTAATCTTCAATTTCTATATTTTTGCAATAAATGGTTGAATTGTTTTTTCCAAGCCGTGGTTTGCCCTCATTGGGACGCCTTGACCAATGGGATCTCTTTCCCTTGGTTCTCTTCCCTTTATATGCTCATGATTGGTTCCGAGGACACCACATTGGGTTATTCACAAGTGAGTTGGCTATAATGGTATCAATTAATTTGGGGTTATCCTTTTGAAACCCGGTTGTTTACATTTCACCACTATTCATGGTTTAGGGCATCCCGGTTTTTTATTTTTGTTACTAATGTATGCTTAACTCAGTTTTTGAGTTGTCTCTAACTGGTGAAGCCCTTAATACCATATTGCAAAATAGTATTTTCCTTCTTATGAATAGAATCTTTCAGACCCCACCATCATTCCACAGTTTGTTTTAATTTTAACTTGGTCTTGGGACTACTAGTGTTTTGTTACTATGTGACTAGGTATGCACACGGTGGGGAGCTAATGAACTTTATTTGGTAGATATCATTTCTTTAATTAATATATCCAAATTATAAATAATTTTTTTTTTGTGTTTCCACCAATGGCTTATGTTATTGGAGAAGAAATTGAAGCTGAAATCCGATCTGCTTTCTCTCATCATCCCTGGGATGGACCTACTCCTGGAACAGAGACTATTAAAAGTCTGTTTAAACATCACAAGAAACTTACCATCAAATATTTGAACCATAGATGGGACATTCTATCTTTGGAATCTTATATTGAGAGTGGTATTATCCCTAGGGGATTACGAGAGAAGGTAGTGCCAGCTGAGCATTTACATACTGACCGGTTCCTTTCCAAATGGAAGGAACTATGTATTCAACATGGACTTGAAATTATGAAATTAATTGTGGAGGAGGAGCAGGTACAGCTTGTCAAACTTAAAAAGGTTATTGAGGAGAGCACCAAGGCTTTAGAATCATACACAGATGACATAGAATTTACATGACTAAATTACCTCCTCAAGAAGGAGATAGGCAAAATACAACGAAATCTGCGATCTACCAAACAAACGAAATTTCAACGTGACTTAGATGACTGGGCCCGTGGGGAGATCTTTGATCTCACCAAGATTTGCAGCCGTAGTCATTTATGTCGTCGTCGATATTATTCCCATTCACCCAATTTTAATAAAATAAATTCTTCTGATAGTGAGGAAGGTGATTCAAAATCTGTTGTTTTTTTAGACAAAGATGTAGGGGTGAGCAAACACGGCATCCTCAAGACGATCGACAGATACAAGCCAGCAAACATAAACGACGAAGTAGAAAGAAGAAAAGGAAAAGACAAAGAGAAAGACAGAAATCAGGGTCGTGAGACACACAGTCAGAAACATCGATAATACCTATAGTCGACCAGACTGCACCATCATCTACTGACTTTAGGGTGATATATTTTTCACAATTCCCACTCGCAGACGGACATCTGAGTCTACTTCAGAAAGGGCTATCTTTTTTGCCCACTAATACTATGAATCATTTCGAAGTATACAAGGAAATCAATCTCTTTTTGAGGAAGGTTTACCTTAGATCTGTGTATCAACATACACAAAATTATTCGTAAAGTGATTGTTCGACTTTCCCTTCACAGGAGACCGATCAACAAGCATTGGATGTCTTATTGTCACTTTTGTAGGAAACTGAACTGAACCAGGAGGATGAAGGGGGTCCCATTAACCCCTGGCTTAGATCGGCCAACTTAACGATTCGATCTACTAAGATGCCACCGTTTAAAAAGAACAAATGGTTAAGTGTGTTCTTGGACCTAGTCCAACGAGATCTTGCACTCATTGATTGGGATGTGAAAGGTGTTGATAACCTGACCTGTGAAGAATGCCGTGCACTTAATGAATTAAAAAGAGCATTGGATCTAGTCATTAAACCTAGTGACAAAGGGGGCAATGTAGTTCTTATGACCACAACTAATTATGAGCGCGAGATCAGACGACAGCTATCTGATGAATCCACATATATTAAGTTAAATTCTAATCCTTTTCCCAAAGTGGTGTCTTTGCTCAATAGGAAATTGATTCTGGCCCCTGAAGCAGGCCTCCTATCGAATAAGGAATGTAACTATTTACAGGTAGATGATTATAACATCCCTACTATTTACATCATTCCGAAAGTCCACAAAAGACTTATTGATCCCCCAGGATGACCTATCATTTCTGCTATAACAGGACCACTTGAGCGTATTGGTAAACATATTGATGCCTTGATCAAAGAGATGGTGTTCAAACTTCCATCTTATTTCCAGGATGCACGAGATGTATTACTTAAAATATCACAGATTATGGTACCACCTGACACCTTGCTAGTTATCATTGATGTCGAATCACTTTATTTATCAATCTCCCATACATGGAGAATCAAGGCGGTGACCCATTTCCTTGATCAAGCATATCCTTCTATGGATGCACAAAATAAATTTTTGATCGAACTTTTGGAGTTCGCTTTGTATTTCAATTTCTTCCTGTTCCTTGGGACCTCATATCACCAGGTACGAGGAACATCTATGGGAGCCCCCTGGGCTCCGGCCTATGCCTGTTTACACTTAGGGTGGTGGGAGAAACAAATATTTCTGGCTGAGTTAAATCGAAATGATAAAAATATCAGATTGACATATACATTTGATAGACATCAGATTTCCTTTTTGGATTTACAGATATCCATCAAGGCTGAAACATTAAGTACAAAAACTTTCCGTAAGGAAACTGCTGCTAACACCTTGTTGCTGGCATCTAGTCACCATCCTTAATCGCTCATAACGGGTATCCCTATGGGTCAATTCCTAAGAATTCGTCGTAACTGCACCGAGCAGGGGGACTATCTGGATGAAGCTCATGACCTTTATCGGAGATTCCGAGAAAGAGAGGATATTCTCATGGTAGTCTCCGAGAATCTCGGTCTAAAGCATCTAAGAGAAATCACAGTGAACTCGTGACTGGTGTAGAACCCGAATCTTCTTCTAATAAATCTTCCCCTGTGCGGATTATTACAAGATATAGAAATCAATTGAAAGCAGTGCGCACAATTCTCACTAAGCACTGGCACATATTGACACAAACACCAGAGCTCTCTTCTATAGTGGGCTCTAGGCCTTTCATGGTAGCCAAACTGGCCATGAACTTGCGTGATAACCTTGTGCAATTGGAATTTGTGCGCACTCCTCCAAGGAATTGGCTCCCCTCTTTGACACCCTTGAAGGATATGTATCCTTGCGGACAATTTGAAAATATGTTGACCGTACGGATACATTTATGGATGCCACAGGAGTGAATCAATTTCATATAAAACACTTTGTTAATTCTGCCACTACCAGAGTGATTTATATGTTACAGTGTCCTTGTAATAAAATCTATATAGGCAAAACTAAACGTCCATTAAGAGTTCGCATAGGAGAACATATTAATAGCATTTGCAACCACCATGACCGTACTCCAGTGGCAGAGCATTTTGCCCAGATGCATGAGTCCTCCCCGATTGGATTACGAGTGAAGGCAATATATGCTTTGAAACTCTCATTAAGACGGGGCGATTTTGACACCATATTGTTGCGTAAAGAAAATATTATGGATATTTAAATTAGGATCCCTGGCACCGGTCTGCTTAAATAATAAGTGTAGTCTCCAGATATTTGTTGGGATATATTTATTTTCATTTTTATTTTTATTAATTATAATATTACCATCTTTATAATTAATATAATATTTTTTTTATGTTTGATATTTTTGAGATTTGTTTAAAATTTATTATTAATTGTTGTATTTGTCCCCACTGTGCGCACCTATGTTCATATACCCGCTATAGTGGGTTTTTGAACATTTACAATTGGTTTAATGATAACATATTAGTCTTACTTCCAAATCTTTATATTTTATGTTCTTGCACTAATATTTTTCAATAGGTCTTTTATAGAGATGATGTCATTTTGTTTGTTTTTTTGTTCCTTGTTTGATTGTCCACTGAGCGCATCTATGAACTGAAAACGAGGCTCTAGTGGACTATAAAGGACCTCCCAAACATGGCTGCTGGTACTCTGGAGTAGCCCACGTGACTCGGTGGGCGAAACGTGTTACGTCATATCCGAGTGACGCCCGCGCTTGCGCAGTCCCGGCTGACTGGCTGTTTAGCGCCGGTCCTCCTCTCTGCATGGATATTCACATGGTCTCCTCTGATCCCTAGGTTTGGGATGTTTACTTGGCCACACCGCTGCAAGCTCTGCACACATCCAAGACACCATAGGCTGACCTGGCCGCACCGCTGCATGCTCTGCATCAACCATAATGTTGAGGGGAAGACTTGGCTGCAATACCTCATATTCTACAGCAGCTATATACGCGCCATAAATATACATGTGGCTCTATTCAGCATCCACATGGGACATTCAGGGAGCAACAGGTACAAGCCATTTGGAACTGGTGAAGGATGGTATTCTCAAGAACCTGGGGCAGGATATGGTGAGACCATAAGTTAAATGAACATCACCTGTGCACAATTGTCAGTTCATAATTTTGAACCTGCATCATCATTTGATACAACCCAGTTGATGAATATGTGATATCCATTCCAATCTATCTCTAGGCATATCAGAGTACACTGCATGTATTACCTATGCTCACATCAATTTGCTATATTCATAGCACATCTTTTCAGGGCTCTGCAGTGCAGGGACAATTTTGGTGATACTATTCACATCAAGATATTTAAAGTGAAATCAAGATATTTAAAGTGAAATCATTGATTCAACTAAGCTGAGAAGACTGGCAGATCTTGCATCACCATATGCTGGAAAGGACTCATTTAGTGATGGACTACATTTCCCTATATGGGGTTTTGTTTACATCCATTTAATATTCATCACGATATATATCCTATGGCATTCTATATACTCCATATAATGTATATTGAAGTTGGCATTTATTCTATTCTATTCTACATCACTACTTCAGTGCCATTCCAGATAGCCTTCAATTATCTTCAACTCCCTGCCTCTCCCATATAGCACATATATAGTGCTGACTCATGGGGCCCCCGGACAATAGGGGATTATGGGGCCCCTGTGTCCTTGCCCAAACTCAAAAAAGCCTATGAAAAAGGTACCAGGGGCATCTCATGGGGCCCTCTACTGACCCCGGGCCCTCGGGCAGTGCCCGAGTTTCCAAATGGTCAGTCCGCCCCTGGTGCTGATATCCCTCGTTATGCGGGCAATTCCACATAAGAGATTATTGGCAGGTGGGAGCAACTTTCTCTATCATCTAATGGCTCAATATTGATTATTATTACTAGTCTGTTGTTTGTCCTTCATTATATTATTAAGGCTTCTCATTAAGGCTTTTTTCACCCATTTTGCTCTATACTATTCTATTCACCGCATGATCCCCACTGACATCTTATTCCATCTGAGGTGCCGGGACTTCACAGCGCTGTTTGCCAACCTGGATAACCACGTTGTCTCTAGCCTTTGTGTATTTTTCTGTCGGTGGTGGTGGGGTCTGCAATACCTTTATTAGTGTGTAATCTTCAATTTTTATATTTTTGCAATAAATGGTTGCATTGTTTTTTCCAAGCCGCGGTTTGTCCTCATTGGGACCCCTTGACCAATGGGATCTCTTTCCCTTGCTTCTCTCCTCTTTATATGCTCATGATTGGTTCCGAAGACACCACTTTGGGTTATTCACAAGTGAGTCGGCTATAATGGTATCAATTAATTTGGGGTTATCCTTTTGAAACCCGGTTGTTTACATTTCACCACTATTCATGGTTTAGGGCATCCTGGTTTTTTATTTTTGTTACTGGAGTAATATCAAGCCTTAAGGGATATTTAGATGTTCTAGCAGTCACTTTCAGGCTCTCAATAGCTGTATGTAGGGTAAACCTTTAGTGCACCATCATCGTCATAAAAGATAGAAAAGAACCCATGTAGCATGATGTAATAGATACCAAACCATTTAATGCAGCATCTTACATTAGGGACTTTAAACGTTCAGTGATAGATTCCGATGATCCAGCCACAGCAGCTTCCTAAGATACAAAACACATTTTTCCAGTCCACAAAATGGCTGCGCCGCCACTTCTGGTTTTGCGCAATTACGTCAGGCTTCACTTTGCTGACGCGTTTCGTTTCCGGAACGTGCCCCCATGCGCGCCCCCAGCAGCGCGACCCCGGTGCCGCCAGTGATTCGGTAAATGGCCAATCACAGCGGCCTTTTACCACGAGAACCGGCAATTGTCAGCAAAGGGATCGGCACTGATCATCAGTGCCCTGATGATCAGTGCCGCCCACCTGTACCCAGCAGTGCCACCCACCTGTGCCATCCACCTGTGCCCTGCAGTGTCACTCACCTGTGCCCATCAGTGCCACCACCTGTGCCCTGCAGTGCCACCCACCTGTGCCCATCAGTGCCGCCCAGCAGTGCTGCCCAGCAGTGCCACCCATCAGTGCAGCATCATCAGTGCCACCTGTCAGTGCAGCATCATCAGTGCTGCCTATCAGTGCCCATCAGTGCTGCCTATCCGTGCCACCTCATCAGTGCCCATTAGTGCTGCTTATCAGTGCAGCCTCATCAACGCACATCAGTGATGGAGAAAAATTACCTGTTTGCAAAATTTTATAATAAAAACAAAAAAAAAGTATTTTTTTTACATTTTTTGCTCTTTTTTTGTTTATAGCGCAAAAAATAAAACACCCAGTGGCAAGTAAATACCACCAAAGAAAGCTCTATTTGTGTGAAAAAAATGTTGCATGATAGCGCAATTGTCATTCATAGTGCAACAGCGCTGAAAGCTGAAAATTGGCCTGGGCAGGAAGGGGATATAAGTGCCCGGTAGGCAAGTGGTTAATTAAGCAAGCTGCTAGCAGGCTTCAGCAGATTTTTAACAAGCTTCAAGAAGTGTTGAAAAATTTACAAAACTGGAGTTGAATAGTACGTTAAAAGCATCAGCAAAGCTTGCTAAAAGCTCACAAATGCTTTGTCAAAGCTTGCTGTTTACACCACTTTAAGGCCACTTTCAAACTGATCAGTAGCAAAAACGTCGCAAAAATGCATGTGCGTTTTTGCCGCATTATTAGCATGTTTGCAGTGCATATTTTACAGCACGTGACTGAATGTTTTTGATGCGTTTTTGCCACGATTTCCATTGATTTCAATGGGGAGGTTAGTTTTTGGTGTGTTTTTTTTTTACCGCACCAAACCTGCACCAAAGATGCAGCAAACAAAAATGCACCGGACCCGCAACAGATCAGTGTGAAGAGTTCCATAGGAATACATGGTCACACGTTTTTCTTCCACTTTATTTTTATGCAAAAAGTTAAGCGAAATGGATCAGTGTAAAACAGGGGCGGACTGACCATTTGAGCACTCAGTAGGGGCCCCATGAGATGCCCCTGGTACCTTTTATAGGCTTTTTTGGGTGTGCTTTGAGTGTGGGCAAGGACACAGGGGCCCCATGATCCCCTATTGCCCGGGGGCCCCATGAGTTGTCAGTCCGCCCCTGGTGTGAAACCAGCCTTATACAAGCTGAAGCCCATGTGAAACAGGCCTAAGGATGCATCATAGGTTATTTTGTGTTTTGTCTATACCTCCACTTCAAAGCTTTTCCTAAAAGACACTGCTCCATGGTCTGTACATAGTAGGTGTTTGTAAATGCCTGAGATCTCAAACAGTGAAAACTGTTGGGGCAGGATTTAAATTTTTTTTTTTTAATTAGTATCAGTGTCAGTGTGTTTTAGGCAAAAATGTACACTATTATTTCTGGGCTGTACTACGTGTACATACAGTAACTAATATACACATACAGTATGTGGTATCAATCAATCAATAAACTCCTTCCCTTCCACTCCAACCAAAAAGTCACACTTTCTCCCTAGAAAGTATACAATCTAACATATCCTTTTTGTGATAAACCATATAAATCCCACATAAAACCGAAAATTAAAATTCTACAAATATAATTAATTTATACAATTAAAGTAAATACAGTTAAACTTAAAATTTGTGTCCAATTTAAATTCACTCCCAATCGTGTAACAAAATCACATAAAATAACATAAAAAAAAATAAAACAAAAATCCAAATGTGTCCAATATCCAAGTCCCAAATTTTCACTTCAATCCAGTTAGAAGGAAATTGATCCAAAATATTCCATGAAAACCTCAAAAATAAAAAGAAAAGGAAAAATCCATTGTGTATTATCTTTTTAAATATATGTACTTCACTCTGTGCAAAAACACAAAACCACTCTTAAAATAGTGAGAAAAAAACAAAAAAAAACAAAAACTTATGCAAGTAGTATATAAATATATACTTATTCTTTCAATGCATAAATCAATAAATAAATAAAACCCAAAACGTGAAAACTCGTGACCACTTCAATCACATATACACTCTGTGATCCAACCACTTGTGAATTGTGATACTAGGTACTAGTACCCTCTATAATCCAGCCAAAAGTGATACCAGGTACTATTACCCTCTTGAAGTTATTCTCAAGCATATGCTATCCTAAGGAATCCATATCTTTCAATACTTCATTTCCGGGGTACTCCTCCAAAATCCACTTTGCTTCTGTTTAATCTTGAGTTGGCCACCAAGTAGAAATCTCATCCAGTATGTGGTATCGCTGCAATCGACAAGAGCAGGAGAATATATTTTGGGTTGTTCTTTGGAAGTAGATTATGGTATTAGCAAGAAATATACAGCTACATTTTTTTTTAAATATTTTGTTTACTCTTTTGGGCCAGCTTTCCTTTGGTAATAACAAAAAATTGGGAGATATCCATTACCCTTTACCACCCAATGAAAGCTCACTTTATCCTGAAAAAAACAAGGTATAATCCACCTGGATGCGTAATGTAGTTGTAATATGTACAGTTTCACTAACACAGGTCAAAGTTGTGCTTAGGCATCAATATTTTTTTACCCTTAGGCAGGAATGGGTTAAAGAATGATGTAGACATCACAAAGCTGTAGAAGATAGAGAGTGGATGGGAGGTTTGTCAGAAAAGAAAAATTGCCCCAATATATGGTCAAACGAGGCATGCTGAATTCATGAATGCTAAACAAGGAAAAGTTGAATCAGCAGAGGCATACTGGAGGAGGATAAGTGGTATGGCTGAGAAAGCAGATCTTGCACTGGAGGAAGAGAAGGAAAGGCAAATCCATCTAAACAACTGGTGAAACAAAGGTTTGATAGTCTAATAACCCCAGCTGAAAGATAAGTTGTTCACGGCAAGACCTGTGACAGGCAATATGTCTATTAAACACCTCCTGCCTATATTGTTATCCATAGAAAATTGGATTAACCACTTGCCCTCCAGAAGATTTACCCCCCTTTCTGACCAGGCCATTTTTTGCTATTTGGTGCTGCGCTATTTCAACTGGTAATTGAAATGCAGTGCTGTACCCAAACAAAATTTATGTCTTTTTTTCACACAAATAGAGATTTCTTTTGGTGGTATATGATCACTTCTGGGTTTTTTATTTTTTGCACTGTAAACAAAAAAGACCGAAAATTTTTGTTATAGAAAATATCCAATAAACCCAAATTTCGTCCTAAATTTAGGCCAAAATATATATTGCTATATGTCATTGGTAAAAAAAAATCCCAATAAATGTATATTAATTGGTTTGTGTGAAAGTTATAGCGTTATGCAATGCTGAACATGAATTAAATTTATGTCCTTTTTTTACACAAATAAAGCTTTCTTTTGGTTGTTTTTGATCACCTCTGGGTTTTTTAGTTTTTGCGCTAAACAAAAAAAAGACAGAAAATAAAAAAAAATTGATATTTTCTAATTTCTGTCATAAACAATATCCAATAAACTCACATTTCATCATAAATTTAGGCCAAAATGTATTTTGCTACATGTCTTTGGTAAAAAAAAATCCAAATAGCTGTATAATAATTGGTATGTGTGAAAGTTATACTTTCTACAAACTTTGGTATGGACATTGAAATGTACACAGCTTTTACTTTCTGACTGCCTATTACATTTTTTGAGGTGCTAAAATACCAGGAAAGTACAAACACCCCCAAATTACCCCTTTTCGGAAAGTAGACACCCTAAGCTATCTGCTCAGAGGCATGTTGAGTCCATGGAAGATTTATTTTTTTCCACAAGTTTTTGGAAAATGACAAAAGATTTTTATTTTTTTTTTACACCAAGTTGTCATTTAAATGGTATATTGTTCACACATGCCATGGGTATATTTGGAATTACACCCCAAAATACATTCTGCTACTTCTCTCGAGTATGGGGATACCACATGTGAGAGAATTTTTGGCAGTCTAGCCAAGTACAATTCAATAAAACACTCACCATGCCTCTTTTTAAATTCCTTGGGGTGACTACTTTCCAAAAAGGGGTCATTTGGGGGGGGGGGGGTGTTTGGTGCTATTCTGGCATTTCAGGACCTCAGAAACTGTGATAGGTAGTAAGGAAGTGAAATGAAGTTACGCGCCTTCAGGCTTTCAAAGTGGTCATTGGATTTCAGGCTACTGTATGTGGCTAGGCTCCCAAAAAGTCTCACACATGTGGTATTCCCACCACTCGGTAGAAGTAGCAAAATGTATTTTGGGGTGTAATTCCACATATACCCATGACATTTGTGAGCACCATATCATTTAATTGAAAACTTTGTGTAAACATTTTTTTTGTGTCATTTTTTCAAAAAGTTGTGGTAAAAAAATAAATTATTCTATTGTCTCAACAAGCCTCTCAGCAAATAGTCTGAGGTGTCTACTTTCCAAAAAGGGGTCATTTTTTTTGGGGGGGGGCATTTTATATCCAGCACTTGAACCTTATGCCACACATCACTCACTCTTCTAATCAATTGAAAGCCAAGCCTTTTCTGACACTTTTTGTTCACATGAAAAATCCCCCCAAAAATTATAGATTTTTTTTAAAGAAGACGCCCTAGTGAATAAAGTGGTGGGTGTTGCAATTTTTTATGTCACATAGTACTCGCGCAGCAATTTTTCAGACACAAATTTTTTGAAAAAAATACACTTTTTTACTTTTAATGCACAAAAACACAATAAATTGTCCAACTGTTTGGTAAAATATAAAAGATGATGGTATGTCAAGTTAATAGATACCAAACGGCGACAAACTGCATGCATTTTTAATATCCATAGGTGATGATTTAAAAGTCTTTACAGGCTACCTTTTTAGATTTACACAGAAGGTCTAGTGCTATAATTACTGCCCTCGATCTGACATTCGTGGTAATTCCTCACATGCAACCTCTGTATATATATATAGACAGGGGGCCAACGATGTTCCTCGCACGGGTGGGATAATTTTTTTAATTTTTACTCTGTCCCTTTCATTATTTTTTTTTGGATCACCTTTATTGTTATCACAAAATGTAAATATCCCATGTGACAGCAATAGTCAGTGACAGGTATTCTTTTCTGAGAAATTTGGGGTCTATCAGACTCTAGATATCTCCTCTGCCCTTACATCATCTGATCTCACCAAGATCGGTGTGATCTGATGCTTTCCCATTTTAAAAATGGCGCTGTTTATATCTGGCGAAACTGAAGTGATGAAATGCTCATAGCTTCCGGTTTCTTAGACTGTAAAGATGATTGGTCCATTCCGGTCTCCATTCAGCTCTATGGTCAGCTGGCAGAAACACGGTGGCAGCTGGTTTTGATCTTTTCACTATAATTGTGGGTTTTTGGGTTTAAGTTAAAAATGCAGGCATCATCCTGGTATAACCACTGAAAGTCCAATAATGTACCAATACATCACTGGTCCTTGTAGGGTATACTGTATTTACTATGTTTTGTTTTGTTTTTTGTATGCAGCCTGTGGGATGAATGAAAATAAGAGAAGTAATCTCTGACTGAAAAAGTGTGTGGTATGCCCACCATTAGAATATACCGCCCTACATCCAGCCACTTCTAACGGTGGGCACACATGAAATGTTCTTTTTTTTCGTTCAGCTCAGGGGCTAAATGAAAAAAAAAGAACCTAACAGATTCCTCTATTCATATCGATCAATGTGGATGAAGAAATCTCTGCCCCACAAAATGTTTTTAAATATATGTGAAGCATAGGGGCCATCCACCCACTGGCCACCCCAGGCCCCTATGCTTGGGCATATATGTTCTTTTTAAATTGCGGATGAAAAATCTCATCCAATGGCGCTGCACATACGTATATTTTGAAAGCAGGATCCTGTTGCTGTCAAAATAAACAGATCGGTGCTGCAGCTGAATGGCATTCCTGCAAAGAAAACAGCAATGGTTAACAATAAAACAGTAACAATAAAACAACTATTTTTTTTAATTTTATGTTATTTTTTTTTACTCATTTTATATATATATATATATATATATATATATATATATATATATATATATATACATATATATTTATATATATACAGTGAGGAACAGAAGTATTTGAACACCCTGCGATTTTGCAAGTTCTCCCACTTAGAAATCATGGACGGGTCTGAAATTCACATTGTAGGTGCATTCTCACTCAGAGAGACAGAATTTAAAAAAAATTCAGGAAATCAAATTGTATGATTTTTAAAGAATTTATTTGTCTTGCACTGCTGAACATAAGTATTTTAACACCTAAGAAACAGCAAGAATTCTGGCTCTCAAAGACTTGTTACTGTGCCTTTAAAAAGTCCACCTCTACTCCACTCATTAATCTAACTTAGTAGCACATGTCTGAGCTCTTTAAAGACACCTGCCCACCCCACAGTCAGTCAGACGCCAACTACTACCATGGGCAAGACCAAAGAGCTGTCAAAAGACACTAGAGACAAAATTGTGGACCTCTACAAGGCTGGAAAGGGCTATGGGGCAATTGCCAAGCAGCTTGGTGAAAATAGATCAACTGTTGGAGCAATTGTTAGAAAATGGAAGAGGCTAAAGACGACTGTCAGTCTCCCTCGGACTGGAGCTCCATGCAAGATCTCACCTCGTGGGGTATCACTGATGATAAGAAAGGTGAGGAATCAGCCCAGAACTACAAGGGAGGAGCTGGTCAATTGCATGAAGAGAGCTGGGACCACAGTTTCAAAGGTCACTGTCGGTAGAACACTACGCCGTCATGGTTTCAAATCATGCATTGCACGGAAGGTTCCCATGCTCAAGTCATCACATGTCTAGGCCCGTCTAAAGTTTGCCAATGTCCATCTGGATGATCCAGAGGAGGCATGGGAGAAAGTCATGTGGTCAGATGAGACCAAAGAAGAACTTTTTGGTCCAACTTCACTCGTCGTGTTTGGAGGAAAAAGAAGGATGAATTGCATCCCAAGAACACCATCCCTACTGTGAAGCATGGGGGTGGTAACATCATGCTTTGGGGGTGCTTTTCTGTGAAGGGGACAGGACAACTGCACTGTATTAAGGAGAGGATGAATGGGGCCATTTATTGTGAGATTTTGAGCAACAACCTCCTTTCCTCAGTCAGAGCATTGAATATGGGTCGTGGCTGGGTCTTCCAACATGACAACGACCCGAAGCACACAGCCAGGATAACAAGGAGTGGCTCCGTAAGAAGCATATCAAGGTTCTGGAGTGGCCTAGCCAGTCTCCAGACCTAAATCCAATAGAACATCTTTGGAGGAAGCTGAAACTACGTGTTGCTCAGCGACAGCCCCGAAACTGACAGATCTAGAGATCTGTGTGGAGGAGTGGGCCAAAATCCCTGTTGCAGTGTGTGCAAACCTTGTCAAGAACTACAGGAAACGTTTGACCTCTGTAATTGCAAACAAAGGATTCTGTACCAAATATTAACACTGATTTTCTCAGGTGTTCAAATACTTATGTTCAGCTGTGCAAGACAAATAAATTCTTTAAAAATCATACAATGTGATTTCCTGTTTTTTTTTTTTTAATTCTGTCTCTCAGAGTGGGAATGCACCTATTATGTGAATTTCAAACCCCTCCATTATTTCTAAGTGGGAGAACTTGCAAAATCACAGGGTGTTCAAATACCTCTGTTCCTCACTGTACATAAAATTACTTTTTTTTTTACTTTTATTAAGCTTTTTTCTTAAACTAATATCCTGATGGTATGGGCTTTCAAAATGCAATAGCCAGTTTCCTGGCTACCTAACATCTGTCAAGACCCTGTGTAAATATGTGCCCTAGACTGTGCCGTGCTGTACCCTATACTAAAACTCTGCTAGTGTATGGTAGCAACGGAAGCAGTCCTTGAGGGAGAGACCAGGTTGGCCAGGACAGGAGGGACAAAAAAAGCAAGTGTCATGCCTAATTCCATGTCTGCTACAGACACATCTTTTTTGGGGTGTCTTTTGGGTTGGGGTACCAGGAATGGCATTGGGAAAATTCCACTCATGCAGCCAACTCTCTGCATCTGGGTTGGGGGTTTGGGCCACAGCACCTTCTGGATACAAAAGGGTCATGATGACCTTTTCCTGGAATTTTAGGAAGGATCCACTTCATCCTATAGCTTTGTAAAGCCCAAAAGCATTGTACAGAGCCAATTGAAAGAAATAAATTGACACTTATTTGTACCAGCATCTGGCTTTACAGGAAACTAAGTATGACATCTTCATCTGCTTGTTGAAGTCCACCCCTCCCATGTTAAGGTTATAGTTGTAGACACGTAGGGGCTTCTCAACAACACCAGCTGCCGTGGCAATTTCGATGGTCATATCTGCGTGAATGGAAGAAAGGACAAAAACATCCCATTTGTCCTTCCACTTCAGTGCAAGCAATTCATAATTTTTCAAGCAGGTTTTTCCCCCTTTCTAAGACTGGTATTTACAATCCTTTGGGAGAAGTCCCGGCAATTAGGTCGAACGGTGCCACATGTGCCAATTACAAGATTGTACACATATCTAACTAGTGGCTTGCTTGTATAAAAATTTTCCACGTATAAATGGTACCCTATATGGAAAAAGGGTGACACCAAGTCCCAAACTATCTTGCCACTGCTCCCCATGTAGTCTGGGCATCCGGGGGGCTCCAAGTGACTTGGAGGTTCTTTTCCCTTGTAAATCTGGAAATTACATGTATAGCCTGTTGCTCTCTCACAGGTCTTATACATTTTGACCTCATATCTGGCACGCTTGCTGGGGAGAAATTGTTTGAATGCAAGGCTGCCAGAAAAACTAATGACAAAAGCAAAGGACTAATGCCCTCAACCAACTCCATTTAAACAAGAGTGAAGGAAAGGCAGGCAAACCCACAGCTGCTCCAATGTTCATTGGGAGTATGTAGTCAAAAGAAAAGCATAAAAAATCAGAGCGCTCATGGCGAATGTCCAGAATAAAAAACAGCAGACAATATAAAACAGTTTAATGGAGCAATAAAAGCAAGAATCACCATGAAGATGTATCCATGAAAGGATTTCATACAGGGATCGATGCAAACCATAGACTGAAGGAATGATGAGAGCGGCTTACTATTTTGTAGACAAAGCAATGGAGAGCCTGGATAGTGAACTCTGGAAGGTGAGAGAGTCACAATAGATGGTGTACAGGTGTCCAAGACCTAAGGAAACCCCACAGGAGGGATGAGAGGAGCAGGATGGACCTCCTAGGTTGCCAGAGATCAACTCCTCCTCGGTTGCCAGGAACAACTATCGAAAATCCTCAGTCGGAAGGAGACCAATCGCAACAAGTCCTGGTTACTATGATTATTAATATTATTATTATTATTATACAGTATTTATATAGCGCCAAAGGGTTTGCTCAGCGCTGTACATTAGCGAGGGGAACAGAACATGAGACAATACAGTACAATACAATACACGAGGGGTTCGAGGGCCCTGCTCTTTCAAGCTTACAATCTAGGAGGGAGGGGATAGTGGTACAGGAGGAAGTGGCTGTGGGGGATGGAGTGGTAGGAGGAGTGGAGGAGATCGGTTGTTAGGTGAGGGTGGGATAGGCTTCCCTGAAGAGATGGGTTTTCAGGGTGCGCCTGAAGGTGAGGAGGGTAGGTGACAGTCTGATGGATTGGGGTAGGGAGTTCCAGAGGATGGGGGAAGTCCTGGAGAAGTCCTGCAGTCGGGCGTGGGAGGAGGAGACCAGGGAGCTGGAGAGTAGGAGGTCCTGTGAGGAGCGAAGATTACGGGTAGGGTGGTATTTGGGTATCAGGTCAGTTAGGTAGTTTGGGGCAGCGTTGTGAATGGCTTTGTATGTCAGAGTTAGTAATTTGAATTTAATGCGTTGGGCAATCGGGAGATAGCGAAGGGATTGGCAGAGGGGGTGGCAGATGTGGAGCGGTTGTTGAGGTGGATGAGTCTAGCCGCTGAGTTCAGGATAGACTGGAGTGGGGATAGCATTTGTTTGGGTAGGCCAGTGAGAAGGGAGTTGCAGTAGTCCAGGCGTGAGATAATGAGGGAGTGTACGAGTTGTTTAGTAGTGTCTGGGGTGAGGAACGTGCATTGCTTGGAGATGTTGCGGAGGTGGAGCCTGCATGACTTTGATAGTGATTGGACATGAGGTTGGAAGGAAAGGTTTAAGTCCAGGGTGACACCCAGGACTTTGGCGTGTGGGGTGGGATTGATGGTGGCGTTGCTAGTCGTGATGGAGAGGATGGGGTAGGGCACGGGCTGGGGGAAAAACTAGGAGTTCGGTTTTGGACAGGTTTAACTTGAGAAAATGGAGCGACATCCAGTCTGATATGTCGTTCATCACAAGGCTCCCTTCTGTCATTCACTCAGCCAATCAGTGGGTCCAGCAGAATCCAGGAGCTCTTGGAGGACGTCGGATGAGGAAACGCGTAGGGAAGGGACTTGGAGGTGACGTCCCCATGTATGGGTGAGCTGCCGATGTCAGATTGTGACCTGAGCAAGCCAATTACTATTTTTATGTGATGTATGCTAGTGTCGGTTGTGACACTTTTGAATGTGAGTGTATCTGAAGCTTTTAACATAATAAAATGCCCGGATGATTTTACGCTTTGTAGATTCCACTTCCTACCCTTTATGGTCCCATTTGAGTGCATGAAGATCCAAGTAAGGAGTTGCAATAGTCAGCATGTGTCTCTGCAGATCATTGCTCCCAGAGCCAAAGTACTTTTAGCTGGTTTATAACTTTACCAGCATGGACCTCTGGTGAGTTTATTAAATTCATTTGGTGGTGGATTTCACGTGGTTTTGGGTTATATAACACAGAAGGTTTAATAAGAAGAAATTCTGAGATATATATATATATACTGTATATATATATTTACTTTTCACTATATATATTTTAATGGACATTTTTGGACACTGATTTAGTTATGAATATTGATTTATTTATTTACATAATCATTTAGTCACTTTTATATGCATGATTTAAGAATGTTTTTAGTTACACCAATGTACTTATTTATTTATTAATTTTTCTTTGTTTGCACTAATAGTTGATGTTCATTTTTTAGTTGCATTAATGTATATTATTAGTGAGGAGCGCTGCTCTAATTGAAAAAGAGTCATGTTCGATTTCTGAGCAGCGCTGTCTGTTTCAGGTGCAGATTACAGGCTATCAAGGGCAGACTGACAACTCATGGGGCCCCCGGTCTATAGGGGATCATGGGGCCCCTGTGTCCTTGCCCAAACTCAAAAAAGCCTATGAAAAAGGTACCAGGGGCATCTCATGGGGCCCCCTACTGACCCTGGGCCCTCAGGCAGTGCCCGAGTTTCCAAATGGTCAGTCCGCCCCTGCAGGCTATTTAATTATTATTCTATGGGAACCATTTCTAAACCACATATGTGTGAACATAATCTTTAAATCATCTAAGTACATAAAAAGTGAGCGCTCTAAAATCAGCAGTCAATGCACTCAAGGTAATCACAGCAAACCTCATAGAATAATAAATAAAGTGCAGCGCTAAGTAATAGCAGTGAGTATAAAAAGTATAAATGAATGATAAAATGTCCCAAAAATATATAGAAGCATAAATGAACAGTTCATAAAATATAAGATGATCCACTTGTTATAGCAGGATACCAAGACAAGTTGTGGCAGGAACAAATGATAAAAATGCGCACTCACAAATGCGTATATAATTTTAATCATGAATTATAATATTTACTACTTTTATTGTATTTTATGGATTAATGTGTATGATACTGTTAGTTTTATTATCACTCATTTTGGCTAATGTTTATATTTACCGCTTTTTTGCCATGGATATTTATTTACTTATTTTGGCACAAGCACCTATTATACATACTATATATATTTAACATAATAATTTCAATATGGGTCACAGAAACTATAATATCCTGGGGAGTAGTTTGCATGTTATATACTATATTTTCTGAACTGTTCATTTATGCTTCTATATATTTTTGGGACATTTTATCATTCATTTTTCATTTGCACTTTATTTTATTTATTATCTTTAAATCATCGCCTGGGACCCGCTGATCAGCGTGAGCTGGCGCGAATGGCAGCACGTCCATGATGGCAGGTGAGAGCACGTGCGCCCCTATCTGAAAAGGCTTGATAATGTACATGTACATGATCTGGCACAGCGAGGCCGCTCTTCTGCAGTATATCTGTGGTAGGTGGTTGCCAAATAGTTAAAGGAAAGAATCCCTAGAACAGAGTAAAAGCATTGCTATAAGGACTCCCCTTTCCTGGGAGAAACAGAATTACCCTCTTTAGTGGGCACTGGTGTAGTCTGATCTGTTTTCTGTATAAAGAATTTACCTTCCAGGTATATTATCTGAAAAAGTTATCTCTGTCGTAGGCCTAATCAAGACCTCTACTGATTTGATTAAACTCCAGCTGGGACAACAAATGAAAATTATCACTAACGTTTCAGTTTTGGACATACTGTAGTTTGGTTCCTACTAATCTCTTAAGAGCTGGCATTCTGGGTCAAAGTTTGGCAAACAGACTACACTCCTACAGTAGTCCAAGTGGTCAGTAATCTGTTGTGAGAAGTTTTAATTTCTGCCTGTGGAGTGCTTTAATCCAAGACTCCACTCTGCCTTTCCCACCAGAATTAGAAGTGGATTCCATTGAGTTTTAGGTCTCTAGTAAATATGATGTAGGCCTGCTGGACAATACTCCAGTGATGATAAAACGAAAACCAGGAGCCCATCTCTCACAGATAAGACAGTACCCACTGAGCATGGCTCAGAGTAAGGGAATTCAAAATCATATCACTCTGCTGAAAACAGCAGGGGTTGTTGTGCCAAATGATTTCCAAGAAGAAGCCAGATTAGCATGGACCGAATTACCTCAAAGGTGTTTCAGTATCCCCTCTAAATATAATACTTTGTTAAAGCAAGTATTGGACCATTGGTGCACCTTGCACCCAAAAGTGTTACTTAAATACATAGATGATTTGCTTCTTTGTTGTGACTTTGAATGTGACAAACGCAGGTCAGACCACTGCCTTTTTCCCCAGTTTGTGACTAATGATTGGTCAAACTCATACCACGCTGTAACTGATACGCATCCTCACTCTGCACAACAAGCTAAGTGCCAACAGGCTGAGAACGATTGTCAAGTGGGTTAAGTGAACTAAGCAATTAACCTTTTAAACTGCTACCACCTACTTTTTACTGATAAATAGGAAACGTTCACAATGTTAGTAATGGCAACTATGTTTTTAGAATAAAGGTCTGTAACATGCACTGTCATCACAGACAGGTCTATTCAGATATTTACACTACAGTTGTGGGATTCTATCATTTAAAAAGCGCTAATAAACTGTCTCTAATGCCCTAATGCAAAGTATGCTATAATAATGAAAAAAGTAAAAATGGTGCTAATAAATTATTTACCAAGAAAAAACAAAAAAAGGTATTACAAAGTAACAACAACAATGCAACAGCAAGACAGAAGGGGTAAAAAATTTGAATACTTGCAAGTCCTGGTTTCAGCAGACTTCAGTCAATGAGCAAGGTGATATATTGGCTTGACTGATCTTTCTTCGTTTGAGTTGTCCAATGTGGTTGCAGTCCAATTTTCTTTGACATCAAGGGGGTGTTGACAGAGACCATCTGACCAATTAAGCAGCTAAGGAGTGACCATGGTTATACCATTCCTTGCACATATTACTGATATTAATATTTTCAAATATGTACAGGTTGAATTCTGGAAACTGATAGATTATTTAGCAATGAATTTGGAATGAATATAAATATGGCAGGTTTTGGATGTCTACATTACCTAGGAGAGATAAGGTGTTCCATTGGTTCCCCATATCTTCTCATATAGGGCTGCTTGAACTTAAACCGCTACAAATTAACTGAGGGAGGTAAATATGACCTTTATTCTGGCTGTGCTGGTATTATTTCCTGAGTTATAAAATACACTGGGACTATGAATTCTACTAAGAGACAGAAATGTGGATTGCTAGAGACTTTTACCTAAAGAATTTATGATAGGGGGAGAACTGGAAGGTATCTGTTTGGTTTCTGGATTGCTCATGCTTGCAAATTTGGCAGGTTTATTAGGGTTTCTAGACAGAAGTGTGGATTTGTCTAATAGGTATGAGAGGGTCTGCATCTGTCCTCTCCAGGATCTAATAGGGAGGTTCTGGCATCAGCTAACAGTTTTTGTCTCCTTTGACAAATGGCATGTATGACTTGAGACCCGAACAAAATGGCTGCCACAAACACAGCTTTTTGCGTGCCCAGTAAGCACCACCATTACATTGAGAACATATGCAGCAGAAAGACAATAAGCCTTTTCATTCTCTACAGTAACAAAAAGTTAGCAAAGATAAGTTGCAATGCTGTCAAGAGAAAGTGATTATCCTGGGACACTGCATTTCACATGGAATCCATTACTTAACCCCAGATCAATGTAAAATTCTGCAGAAATGTGAAAAGCCAAGAAATGAATGCCAAGTATGTATGTTCCTGGGGATAGTGAGATTGCAGAGACTGGATTCCTAATGCTTCACGTCCTATTTTTGAGGCTACCACAAAAACTTTCAAACTCACATGGGACAATGAGTTGAAAATGAGTTTATTACAATTCCATCAGAAGCTCCAGCATTACGACTTCATGACTGTACTAAGTCCTTTTCATTGCTTGTCATGAATATGCTGCAGGTGTATTCGCCCTGCTACATTGAGACAAACAGAGGCCTATGATGTATGTATCAGCCTCATTAGGTATGCAGCAGGTGTATTCGCCCTGCTACATTGAGACAAACAAAGGCATGTGATGTATGTATCCCCCTCATTAGACCTTCTGATAGAAGATTCTCCCAGTGGGTTGTCCAGGAAAAGTAGGTGAATCGAAACAAATAAATAATTCACAAATGATACACAACGGAGCTATTGATAAAAGATCAAAAATCACGACCAAAGGACCTGCCTCCCTGGAAAGTATCTGGCTCAATTTTGTGTCCTGTGACTAGCTGCTCAATCTGATACTACGTGTGCTGTGGACAAAGCAGACATACTCAACAGTTTCTGCCAAATATTGGTCCTTGTACTGTTTAGATGTTTTAGACATCCTTTAGGACATGGCAGTGATAGGTAATAATATCTGGAAGAAAAATGTCCCACATGCAGAGTGTAACCAAGGAACTTGGCAGTCCCACTGTAGAAGGATCAACCAAAGGGTTGTCCAGGAAACTCTTTCATACACCTGATACCATACATGACTTCAAACAAGTTAGTAACATATATAGCTTATAATTATTCATGCCTTTGATGTACTCTAAAAGAAAGGAGTATGTTCATCACCCAAAGTTCCAATCAGACTGAATCCATCCAAACTAGCATAAAACTGAGGTAATTTTTTATGTGTTTATGAAGCAAAGAAATGCTTATCAAATGTCCTGAACCTCTTTGAACCACAAAAGGTCATCTTTAGGATCCATGTAACTTTGAGTCCAAAGTTAGGCTGAATTAATCCAAAAATGAACTTTCATGGAACTGAATAATCTAGAATGTAATTGCATATGTGTCCAATACAGAGGAAAATCTGTGATGGAGAAACAGAGGAGAGCCTATCCTGACTGCTGTTGTTGGTCCAAGCCAGCTGCATCAGAGGGAAACAAACAACACTAATAGCATGACCAAAATTAGTTTTATGTGGTGTTGGAGGCCACAAACTGGAAAATGTCAACAAAAAAGGCTCCCTCCTCACCAAATATCTCCCTTTTAAATCATTTGAGTGACAATTTTGTGTAAACAAAAAAAGTATTTTTTTTTGTCATTTTCCAAAAACTTGTGGTAAAAAAATAAATTCTTCTATTGACTGATTCAACATACCTAGTAGTTTGGGGTGTCTACTTTCCAAAAATGGTAATTTTGGTGGGTGGTGGCATTTTATGCCCAGCATTAGAAGTTTATGCCATACATCACTCACTCTTCTAACCACCTGAAGCCTTTTCTGACATTTTTTGTTTACATGAAAAAAATCAGTATTTTTTGCTAGGAAATTACTTTGAACCCCCAAAAATTATATATTTTTTAAAGCACACCCTACTGAATAAAGAGGTGGTTGCTGCAATTTTTTATGTCACATAGTACTCGCACTGTGATTTTTCAAATGCAAATTATTTTAAAAAAATAAAATTTTTTTAATTTTAATGCACAAAAAAACAAAATATTGGCCAATTATTTGGTAAAATATAAAAGATGATGGTATGTCAAGTAAATAGATATCAAACATGACATGCTTTAAAACTGCGCACGCCCCGGGCAATGGTGACAAACTGCATATATTTCTAATATCCATAGGCAACGCTTTAAAAGCCTTTACAAGCTACCATTTACAGAGGAGATCTAGTGTTAGAATTACTGCCTTTGATCTTATGTTCGTGGCAATACCTCACATGCATGGTGCAACCGCTATTTACATACTGGCACAGGGTCAATGCTTGCGTGCGCGCGAAGGTGCTTTTTTTTTTTTTATTAGTTTGATCAGTTTTACACTGTCCCTTTAATTTTTTTTCTTTTAATGCTATTACAGGGAATGCAAATATCCCCTGTAACTTCAATTAGCATTGACATATATTCTTTTTTGAGAAATCTGGGGTCTATCAGACTCTAGTAATCTCCTCTGCTTTTACATCATCTGATCTCACCAAGATCGGTGTGATCAGATGCTTTCCCAATTTACAAATGGCGCTGTTTACATCCTGCAAAACTGAAGTGATGAAATGCTCGTAGCTTCCGATTTATTAGACTATAGATATGATTGACACCATTCCGGTATTCAATCAAATCTCTGCCAGAAATAGTGTGTAGTATGCCCACCATTAGAATATACCGCCCTGCATCCACCTACTTCTAACGGTGGGCACACATGAAATGTTCTTTTTTTGTCGTTCAGCCCATGAGCTGAACGAATAAAAAGATCCCAACAGATTCCTCTATTCACATCGGTCGATGTGGATGAAGAAATCTCTGTCCCACAAAATTTTTTTTTTTAAATATATACCGAAGCGTAGGGGCCATCCACCCACTGGCCAACCCAGGCCCCACATCCTTCAACATATATGCTCTTTTTATACCTCCAGATGAAAAATATCATCCAACAGTGCTGCACATACCTACTTATGTATATTTTGAGAGCAAGACCCTCTTGCTGTCAGAATAAACAAGTCGGTGCTGCAGCTGAATGCAATTCCTGCAAAGAAAAAAGCAGAGGTTAACAATAAAACAGTAACTCAATAAAACAAATTTTTTATTGAAATATGTGTCCAAAAACACTAAAAAAATATATATGCCGATACATAGGGGCCTTACACCCACTGGCCACCCCAGGCCCCCATGCTTCGGCATATATGCTCTTTTTTTAACTGCAGGTGAAAAATCTCATCCAACAGCGCTGCACACACTGACTTACAATACAATAAAACAGTAAAAGTACTTGTACTTTTTATTTTTATGGGTTTTTTCCTTCTTTTTAACTTAACCAGACTGTAAGGTCTCTCAAAATGTGATAGCCAGTTTCCTGACTACCTAAAATCTTTCGAGACCCTGTGCAAATATGTGCCCAAAACTGTGCCGTGCTGTACCCTCTACTAATACTCCACTAGTGTGTGGTAGCAATGGAAGCAGTCCTTGAGGCAGAGACCAGGTTGGCCAGGACAGGAGGGACAAAAAAAGCGGGTGTCACACCTAATTCCATGTCTGCTACAGACATAACATATTTTTTGGGGTGTCCTTTGGGTTGCGGTACCAGGAATGGCATCAGGAAAATGCCTCTCATGCAGCCGACTAACTGCATCTAGGGGTTTGGGCCACAGTACTTTCTGGATACAAAAGGGCTGTGATGATCTCTTCCTGGAATTTTCCCATATGGAAGAAAAATACATTTGAAATATATTTTAAAAATATTCTTCCCAAATATATTGACATATATTTGAAATACTACAATTTTGGCCATATTAAATATATATATATATATATATATATATATATATATATATACTGTATGTTGAAATGTGTTTTTATTACAAAATATATGAAAAATATTTAGAAAAATACATTTTCAAATATACTGTATGTCTTTAAAAATACAAATCTGCATTTTTGGAATGCATTTACACATATTTGTAAAAATTACTTTTTTATATGTTAAAAATATCTGAAGAATATATTTAAAAAAATATATTTTTAAAAATATCTTTCATATATTTTGTAATATATAAAAATACCATTGCCTCAATGTCGCACCCTGGTGACCAATTAATCATAGAATGGCTAACAAAAATGAGTCCAACCTGCTATATGTTTGACAAACAGGGGAAAAGAAAGCATAATTAATAGAGTATGGATGGAAGATCTGACAAACATCCACTAAGCAAAGACTATAAAGCTTCTTTTTTAAGGGACTTCAACTGACAGCAAAAAATTGATGATCAGTCTGTAGAGGAGTCTAATAAAGGGTCTAAATTAAGATTAAAGTCCCCCCCCCCCCCAAATAATTCCTTCCTCAGCAAAAGCAGCCCAAACTGCCAGGAACTGGAGGGCAACTTTAATATGATTGGAGTTTGATAGGTAGAAATTGGAAGTAGTAAATAATTTTCCCAAAATAGAAATGTTCAAAAATAAATATCTACCTGTGAGGTCAACCCTCTGGACTATAAAGACATTGGTAGATTCTTGTGAATAGCAATAGAAACCCCCTTAGACTTACCCTCTGGTCTGCTATGGAACCAACGAGAGTAGTACCTGTTATGAAATATGGGTACACGGTCTACCTGGAAATGGATCTCTTGGAATAATATAATTTGTAATTTTGTTTTGTGAAGAAAATACAAAACCTGCCCCGCTTGGAGGGGGCCTTAAAGCCCTTAATGTTATTAGGGCAGAACTTGATATCCATCAAGCTGCTTTTTGTGGCAGCCATGATAAATGAGACGGGGCAGAGAGCAGTTGAAGACAGAAAATAACAAACAGGAAAAAAAGAAAAAAACAAAATACAAGAAAAACACCTACACATACTCTGCTAATCCTCACTTAAAGTGAGGAGGTGTCTTCAGATGCCAAAGCATCACCCTAAAAACACGGGCAGTACTAAGCCTACATAGGGGGAGTAGATAGAGACGGAGATAGGCAAAATACAGCCATGACTCTAGCTATAATTATTTGGAACTGGATGGATATCATGTAGTGCATGATATATCCCCCATATAATAATAATTTAATATAATTTTTTATAAAAAAAAAATCAAAGCAGTTCAAAGAATAAACATAATCATTAATGAACAGTACACAAAATATAGAGGTGGCGGCTGAGTGGACAATAAAAACTATAAACTTTCCTCACCCCCACCCAGTGAGTTCTAGAGACTTCTCCAAGTCTCTAAATCAGGGAGAGGTATCAGGGAACTGATCTGCAGAGCCCTCAGCCCTGACCTAATTTGACCTGGCTGACTTACACCCAGGCTGACTCATGCCCAGGCTGCCATTCAGACTTTCTCACTAAAGAAAAAAACTAGCTCCCGCTGGCTAGCTAGAGGGTGCTACACCTTACACACCAAACCTCCCCTTGTGCCCATATAACAGTAGGGGCACCCAGGAACAATTTATTAACAAGGATAAAGGGAAGAAAAGAAAAAAAAGAGAGACTCTGTATTCTATAGATCAACAAAAACTACAATAAAATACCAAGTCTACAACTCAATGAATAATAGCACTCAATAGGTACAAATCTAAATGTTCCATTTAATTTCCAATCTTAAATAGGTTGCTAAGATTCACATTTCTTAAGTGGCTCATTTCCAGTCCTGAGAACACCCAGCCGGATGATAACATTGTCCATAGGACCTACTAAAAAAACCTAAATAATTTTGGTCTTTAATACTAACAATTTAAGTCCTCAAGACTTAGTGGAGCACATATAAGAGCAACCATCCTCACTGATCAACACCGTATCCCAGATAGCCATCACTGATGACTATACAATAATGGATGTGGTATACGAGATGTGCCAAATGGTGTTCCTTTATTATCAGGAGTATCTAACCAATTGATAATGGGTCTGGCTCTGCACCTAAGAAGGCAAAAGCATCTGGAAGTTGATCTGGTGATGATAGTATAAATTGCTCCGAGCCCTTCTTGATCTGTACACTTATTGGGTGACCTCAATCATAGGTAACACTGGCTTGATGTGTTACCTCTAAAAGAGGTCTAACCGTCCTCATGTATAAAGTTAATTATGATAGGTTTAGGATTAAATGTATAGTGAACCCTCTATAATTTATAGATCCAACACCCCAAGCTTTACACATGATTTCAAGAGATAATGATGTACTCTGCAAATCACATCCCTAGGGGGATCTTTGGGACCCCAATGCAAACCAGATATTTGATGTACTCAATCTAGTTCAATGTCAGTGGAAAGGTCTCTATCCAGCACAATATTGGGAATAGCCATTACTGTCTGCCTTAGATCCGAACCTTGCGTTGCCTCCGCTATCCCCCAAAAGAGTATATTGTTATACCTTCAACTATTCTTTAATAAGTTTAATAATCCTGCGAGCAACCAAAAATTATAATATAATGAAAAAGTCAACACTCCAATTGAAGTCGCTTACACATTTCACACACTCATCAGTGTACAGTATTCGCCAGCAGCACTAAGGGAAGGAAGGAAGGAGACCTCTGCAGCTCAGCCCAGCCCAACCCAGCCCAGTTCATGAAGGAGATACAAGATCCTAAGTTTGCTACAGGAGAATCACCTTCATTCCATCAGTCCCACTGAAAGGACACAAGCGCTTCGTGATCAAAGCATTATATAATGTGAGGTCAAAAAGCTCCAGGTGAGAGCACAATTTGGGTGTTGGTAGAGGAACACTGATTTATGGTTTGTGAAGTGGTGAAAGACTGAAAGCGCATCAAGATAGATCCTATTATATATGGGACTTTATTCGGATATGTTTCTTGTATATGGGACTCTTTTTTTGAGTTAATGATAATATATTTTTCTGAATATTCATGAACACTTATGTTTGTGATTAGGTTTTCAAGAGGTGTTAATTAGTAGGAAGGCCATACACCTATTTTTGCTGTTTAACATGCGTAACTGATGTTGGCGTTATAGATGGTGAGCATTAGAATGCTCAAGAGCCTTCAGATGCTGTTCATGATGAGAGGAGGATTGAGAAAGCCCTGCAAGTGATATCTCTGTTTGCTCTACTTTGTTGCAGCTCCTCCACCTCTACTTGTAAAGCTGCCTCTAACTTAGCCACCCAAGAATCAAAATCAGCCCTAAATGCAGTGAGAAGGGCATGCATACTATCCCCTCTGTCCCTTCTCGCCTCCAGTGATTCTTCTATCCCTGCCTCTGTCCCCGATTACGGGGAAATCATAAATTTCGGGTCTGGATCAGTGCAAGAACCCATTGTAGTGGTTGCTCTTGAAGCCATAGAGGGTTGAGGGCTCCGTGTCTGCATCTGGGTAGCTATAGGGGGCTGCTTGCCGGTGGCACCATGTAGATTAGGAATGGTAGTCTGCACTTGCCTGACGTTGGAGTTGTTTGGTGGTGTCATACTAAAAAACACAGGCCAATAACACAGCAGTCGATAATCAGCGATCTCCTCACACACTATGAGCTAAATGCTGTAGCGCTGTACTCAACACACCCCTCAACAGGGGTGGGCTGACCATTTGGAAACTCGGGCACTGCCCGAGGGCCCGGGGTCAGTAAGGGGCCTCATGAGATGCCCCTGGTACCTTTCTCATAGGCTTTTTTGAGTTTGGATGATCCCCTATTGCCCGGGGGCCCCATGAGTTGTCAGTCCGCCCCTGCCCCTCACTGTAGAGAAGAGTCAGTCATGGCCAGTCTTTAGATGGGATTCACATACTAAAAAGAAGATTCACATTTTGTCAGATACATCCACTGAGGCCATAGCAGCTGTTGCTTACCTTAAGGTAACATATTCTCACAATAATGTTGGGATTCTGTTTGGCAAAGTGAAGATGACACCTAAGCCTGAGCATACAAATCCTAGGCTTGAACTTTCTGGGACAGTACTGTACTAACTGTGGAAATAGCAGAGTTCATACTGCCTGAGCTAGACATTCAGGTAGAAGACATCAGACGGGCACATTTAATGTTAAGGTGCACTTTGATAGGCACAACATAGAATGTGTCCATCAGAGTGTTCCTTAACATAAAATGTATCCATCAGAGTGCCCCTTAATATAAATGTGTTCATCAGAGTGCCCCTTAATATAAATGTGTTCATCAGAGTGCCCCTTAATATTAATGTGCTCATCAGAGTGCCCCTTAATATAAATGTGCCCATCAGAGTGTCCCTTAACATAAAATGTGCCCATCAGCATGCCCCTTATGTTATGTTAAGGGGAACTCTGACAGGCACATTTATGTGAAGGGGCACTCTTATTAGCACATTTTATGTTAAGGGGCACTCTGACGGGCCCATTTTATGTTAAGGGGGCACAAATGGGCACATACTGTGGAAAGGGGCACTCTGATGGGGAATATGATGTAAAGGGGTACTATGATGGGGAAATATGATAGAAAGGGGTATGTTGAGTGTAAGGGGGACTCTGACGGGAATACCTGATGTAAGGTGGCAATGTGATGGGGATACATGATGTAAAGGGGCACTCTGATGGGCACACCTGATGTGATGGGAATACATGATGTAAATTTGCACTCTGATGGCAACACCTAATGTAAGGGGGCACCCTGATGGGCACACCCTACTCAGACTTTGGCCAGAAGAAAATTTTAGTGACCTGACCTCCTTGAATTTGAATTCAATACCCCTGATCTACAGCATACTGCTATCATGCAGTAACATTTCAAGGATTGGAATAAAGCAGATATAAACTTTTTTATGTTATTATTATTATTATTGTTGTTGTTATTGTATGTTGATATTTTGTTGTTGCAAATGTTTGTGTGCCATTCAGGCACAAGATGAGATGTTCTATCTGTTATACTTTTTCATCAAATTCTGCTTGCATACTAATAAACACTGTGCCAGCAGATGATCTACCTCCCAAATGAACCAGTCATTTTGAGAAAGCTAGTGAAGAGCTAAACAAGACACCATCTCTGTGTGCCAATGCAACTGGAGCTGCCAGCAGTTGGCTGAATGTAAGTCAAAGGAGAATGGTGGTAAATGAAAGGAGGGATATGACAAAGAAATTCACTGTATTTTTCATTTAGGCAAAAGATCATCCATTTTGCGTAACAGTTTTACAATGTCCATTTTGTATATAGACTGAACTTTATGCTAGATTGTGCTCTCTCTTTCCCTTCTCAAATATTTAATCTTGCAACTTTTACAGATAGCTGCTGACATATAAAATATGACATTCTTTTATTTGCTGTTTTTTAATAACATCTCACACTACCCCTTTCTTATCTAGGGTAAAAAATAAGGTGCAACAAATAAACTTTAGAACAGATGCTTTGGCAGAATCGGTTGTCAAGTCTCTTTCTGTGTTATCTGTTTTCTGCAATTGCATATTTAATTCTATTTCAGTGTCTCAGCCAGAAAAATCCATAACACTGTAAATGCCTGAGAGCTCAAACTTTGGAAAAGGTTTATTTAGGGGTGTGTGGCTTAACCATGGCGGTGTGAAGACACCTGAGCCCTGAGACCTTGAGGGGGTATATACAGCAATCCATTGTACCTAACAGCTTCAAAAGCCCATGCTGAAAAGAAAGGCCCCGGAGCACTGAACACTCCATAAAACCTGTACATCACCAGGTACATTTCTGTGTGGGAAGCCACACTCGTGCCCGTGAATTCCAAAATGGTGCCATCGAGGCCGCCACCAGCTTAATCCCAATCCACGGGCAGCCTCAATGCACAACCTGACCCGGCCACTGCAGCTCTAGGCTTACAGCACACTGGGGGTCCGGACTCTCCAACAGCCTCGCCGTTAATACCATAGGCAGATTCTCCAACCCCACTTCAGCTGTCTCCCACTTGCAGTAGCATGGCTCCACCAGAGGAGTCCGATATCCGCCAGCTCCTTCAGGCACTCCCTACCAAGGCCACATGCAGCAGATTACTGGACAGCTCACTGGTACACTGCAAGAAGAAATTGAGGTAGTGAGGGTGCAGACAACTGAGGCAGATCACCACATTCAATCCCTTGAGACTCAGTGTACTGACTCCATGGACCGTATACAAGCTATGGAAGACATGCTCAGGGTCGGTGCTAGACTATTTTGCACCGTAGGCAAGACCAGGTATTTGCAACCCCCTCCCCCCCATTCAAATAAATAATTATAAAAACAGTAGAAAATATTAATGGGAATAGATACTGCACTATGTGAACCATTAGATTGCATGCAACATACATATGCACTATGAAGACCCTCATACCTCTGAAAGGCAATCAAAATAAATAAAAAATTGATCAAACAATACTGTGCAAATTACACTAATCACAAGTGTACATAAAGAACTGTGAAATAGGGTCAAAACAGCAAAACAATAACTTATTGTCCATATAGACATATATTAAAGTCCATATAAAGATTAAGACTCCACAATCCCTGATAATACTGTAAATCGATGCTGTAGGTGCAATGTGAATAATCTTCCTTCAGATGGTCACCAGAGTGTGTACCACCACTAAATAATTAACCTCCCTAGCGGTCTGATTATGTCAGTATTTCTGTGCTCAAAGCGGTAAATTCTTTTGCATGGAAATATGTATTTTTTTTATTGTAGGCCTGTAATTTTTAGGAATAACTCACTGAAATCTGTCTGAACAAGAGTCTAGTAAACATCCCGGGTATGATAAAATTTGAAACACGAAATCATAAATTATATTTTAATAAATAATCATAAAAAATAATAATAGAATAATAATAAATTTAATTCAATAATATAATCAAACCAAAAACACTGAAATTTTAAATAAAGCGCCAAGTTCGCACATCACTGAGCAAAGTCGCAAAATCGTTTTCAGTGTCTGATGACGAATTTCCCCACGAATCATTATCACTCAATTGTGCAAGTAGTTCTAATTTACTATCGCTGTTTCCTAGCTGGTCTAAAACCGCTTTTGACCTAAAGGGACGCTTTTTGGACGCCATGGACATTTCTCAGTTTCCAGGCAGAAAGAACGGTAAAAATGCAGGCAGGGCACAGGACAAAGCAGTAGGGACAAAATGTATGTGAAATGGTTTGATACAGTAATGTTTTACTATGTGATTTTAGTGTATTTAGTTAATTTCACTTTTTCAAATTTTTTAATTTCCCGCTGTTCCGTCCCCGTACGTCCTGACGTTGCAGGGAACGGAACCCAAAAGACAGATGCTGGCATCGGCTGGAGAACATTGCCAGGGACGCTGCAGGGGGGACATCGGTGGAGCAAGGGACAAGGTAAGTGAAGAAGGGATCCCGGAGCAACGTTGTAAGGTATTCTTGTGGTGCTGAAACTTGTGGTGCTGCGCTCAGGATTACCTCCAGGGAGGTTAAATGGAGGCTTACCAGAAATGGAGACCCTTTAATTATAGGGGGTCCCAATCAGCATTGTGATATAGAGCACTAGCAGGCTCTCCGTGTCATGCCTGGAACAAGGATCTTGCAAACCTCCAACTCAAATGTGAACTCGAAATGCAGTGTCAAATGAGATCATGAAAGAAAAAACATGGCTCTCATAGTGCAGTACGTATCAAAAACTTCTTTATTTGCGCAAGTAAAATCCTACTTACAAGCTGAAGAACAGTTAAAAGCATTCAAATAGACCATTGCCAAGATGATCGACTGCCCGATAATGTCAGAGGGAGGCTCCTCCCAACGCATTTCATCATCAAAAGACAGAGCCGTAGCCCCTAGAGGATGTCTTTTGATGATGAAATGTATTGGGCGGAGCCTCCCTCTGACGTCACAGGCCTTGACCAGGCAGCACAATGGTAGCTAGAGTCCAAGTTTAACTGCAAGGGGACAGACTTCATATCTGTTATGTGGGAACGAACGTTCTCAGAACCTTGTGAAAAGTTTTGAACTTAATTTCTCCCCACTTGCTCGTGCATTTAAACTTGACCTACACCACTGGGATAAAGAAAATGTTCACATATTTTGGATGCACTAATATTAAAATGAATGTGATGCCATGGCATCTTTACTTACTACAAGCCTTACCGATTAGGCTCCCTAGTGGGTTCTTGCATGACCTGTGCTCCAGATATCTGAAATTCATCTGGACGGGCAAACCTGTAAGGGTGCATAGATCAATCCTAGCCCTGCCCAAAGCAAGGGGTGGAATTGGCTTTCCAGACCCAATAAAATACCAAGAAGCTACCCATTTAGCCTGAATGATACACTGGTGTACAACACGAGACAAAAACCCATGTGTACACTTGCAACAAGTGACTATTGACCTCCCCTTAGCAAGTTTCCCATGGCTTCCAAATAATGCCATGGCAGCAGAGGCACAACAACATCCCCTTACTGGGGCCACAATTAAGACTATCAGATCCATCTTTCGAACTACCAACCTTTCGCAAACATCCCAGTCAGTTAACCCCTATTCTGGGGACACCTGATTTTCAACAAGTTATCAGTGACCTGCAATTTCAGGAACTTTCCCAGCAGGATACATTCTGATTACTATATTTTTCTTGAAATCACCGGCTCATGACACACTGTGGGATCACTTCCCCTTTCCCGCATACATTGGAGTTTCTTCGATGCGCCCAGCTAACTACCTCCGCTCTTTACCAAAGGAATATCACACGGTGAGAGAACCATCCTCACTTGAACTGACATGTCTTGTGGGGGAACCCATACGATATTCGTCATCGCACCTGGCAATGCTGGGAACGCAACTCATTATGTATACTTTTATGCAGTTTCTTGTATCTTCGGTTAGTATGTGCTCACGATATGTCAACATGGTGTCATGAAGGTATCACTATGATGCCAGTCTACTCAACGCTTTGCTTTGTAGGACACCTTTCATGATCCTGTGACTGTCATTGTCATATTGCATTGCTGATTCCTTTAAAAAAAGAATTTATTCAAAAAAAACTATTTGTTTATTGGCTGCTATAAGTGCATTATATTGTCATAATTCCAGTGACAGGCGATTGCTGATTGATTCTAAAAAAAACCATTGATATCCAGGTGTTATAGGTGATTAACTATTAGAATTCCATTGCTTTCAAGTTAAGTGTTTTATAAATGTTTTAATTACTGAAATGAATTGTAAAGTGTTAATGCAACTTTACATAGTACCCTACCGTCTCTCGCATGTGATCCCAAGATGGCCTTCTGCTTCCTATAAAAAGCTGTTCCGTGGCTAGTATGTTTAGACATATTTGGTGGCATTGTTCTAAAAGCTGTTGTTTCTGATCTCCCACCTATCAGCCTATGTATACTGTCTTAGACAGACCCCTGCAGAGGCATCCAGTAGAAGCTCTACTGGGTAAAAATCAATATCATTGTTCTGGGACAGAATTCCATTTGCTCGCCTTTCTTTTTACTGCAGCAAAACAGACTATCTCCAATTTCTGGAAAAAAGCTAGTCATCCCCTTTGAGGAACCTAAATTTTATATTAACTGGAGAAAATCGCAGCTACATTAGATGACAACATTTCCAAATCTCTAAAAATATGGAAGCCTTGTATCTCACATTATATTCCAGCAGACTTTGACTGTACACATTTAACTGTCTAGGTCTTAAATGACAGACCTATGCTGGGCTTGAGTTTTAAAATCTAGCTATGCCTGGGAATTCTACCTAGATAAGTACTGGGGTATCTTCTCCACTCTCCCCTTCCCTTTCCTTTTCCCTGTCCCTTTCATGGCTACATGCTATGTCATGTAACCAATCTACCCACGACCCTCAGATGTGCCTCTTTTGGGAGGTTTTCTTCTAGCGTACCTTTCAACATATTTTTGAGATCTTAATAAAGATTGTACTTTGATTTTCTGAATGTAATCTACCATTAATGATTATTTGCACACGGTGTGAAAAATTCTATTGTATTTTGTAAAACTTCAATCAAAATATTGAAAAGAATTCCATTGTTGTCCAGGGTTGCTTGCTGATTGGCTTTTAGAATTCCATGGGCATCCAGGTCGGATTGTTGATTGGTTGGGGGGGCTATAAAACCATGTGTCTGGAAGGGCAAAGCCAATTCACTGATGTAGGTTTTGGAGAACACCCTTTGCTTTCTACTGCAGAAACTATTATTTAGGATTTCTCTTCACTAGCCCTGTGCGCAGCACAGTGGCTGAATGGTTGGCACTTCTGCCTGGTAGTCGTTGGTTCAAATCCCAACCACGGCGCCACCTGCCTGGAGTTTGCATGTTCTCCCTGTGCCTGCATGGGTTTCCTTCAGGTACTCCGGTTTCCTCTCACACTCCAAAGACATGCTGGCAGGTTAACGGGATTGGCCCTAGTATGTATAGGTATGAATGTGAGTTAGGGACTTTAGATTGTACACCCCTTGAGGGTTGGGGACTGATGTGAATGTACAATATCTAATTAAAGTGCTGCATAATTTGACGGCGCTATATAAGTACCTGTAATAAATAAAAATAATAAATAAGTAACCCGATCTTAACCTTATTCAAATTGTTGTTTATTCTGAACAATTAGGTATGACTTTCTGAATGTGTCTGTTATCTTTCATAAAGTAGTTCTCTTATAAAATTATTGTTTTTCTTTTATGACCTAATAACACTAGTGTGTGCCTAATGCATTAAGGCAATGCACCTTCCTTGCAGCCCGGAGCATGTACAGAAAATAAATATTTTGGGTGTCTGAATGCCCCAAAAATGGAATCTACAGCATAGGCTTCAAGGTGGGTTCAATCCACTAGTTGGAAGGCAGGAGTTGTAAAGCCAGTAATCTTGCCAAACTGGCATTGTGCCACTAGACATGGGGATGTCTGGGGGCATACTTCTTGTTTGCCGGCAGTTGAGATAGAGAAATTTGCTGAATGCTACAGCTGGAGATGGCAGGGTGTTGTTGGCAGAATCAGAGAAACGTTGCAGGTTGAACTGATGTTGTGCTTCTCCCTCACTTTCCTCCTTTGGTATATCTCACTCCAAAGTATGGTTGGAGGTCCCATCATCAGCCCCCTTCCTTATTAATGGAGCCCACTCTGCAGTACGCTAAAGTAGAAATACCATCTGTGTCAGTTCATTCTCCCTGCCTGTTGTCACTTTTGTCTATGTTCCTATGGGTCTCCTCCTAAACCTCAGATGCAATTAATTTCTGCCCATCCATTTTAAGCAAGTGGTTGATACTGTGCTTAAATAACTCAGCTGTCTCCACCATGCCAGATGGCGGGACAACAGTAATTTACTTGTGGATGAAGAGGCAGAATAGAGAGCTTGGTCTATTAGAGAAGAAAATAAGACTGTGTTGCTGTGTGTAGGTTGGTGTAGGCTGTATCATTTCCTCCTACCTGAAGATTTTACTGTGCCATTGAAGAATAATTGTCTCTGTTATAAGCTCCAGGTAGCCATCTTGGGGAGGACAGCAACCCTATTGAATACCAATGTCTTGTAAGATTTGGGTTGTCATCTTGACTGAGGATTCCTTAGGTAGTGGAATTCAGCATCATTTGGTGTGCCAAAAGAGTGGAAAGAAGATAGGGACAGAGCATCCACTGGATAGGGAGAGAATAGAAGCAGCACTGGGAGAGATCCCTGATGAAGAGGGAAAGGGTAGGTTTTCCCTACAGGGTATCCCCTCTGCCAGCTTCCCAGAACACTCCCACTGGCAGCCAGATATCTGTAGGGACCTCTGAGGATTGCAGTTGTACTTAGTAATAACACCACCCCTGAAAGGACAGTGCTCCTCTGGCATCCTGTAATCTGTAAGTGGGTATCATAGCACTGCTGGAAAACTGCCTTCCTTGTAAACATTACTTTATCTACTTGAGGAAACGTATACAGAATATATAGTGCCATTGCTTTACGTCTCTTTTGTTGTCTTTTTAAGTTCTACAACATATAAACAGTGTTCAAATAACTCTGTGTAGTGATTCCCCTCAATCTTCAGGTACACTGATTAGGTCCTACCGATAGGCGCAGACTTAGAAATAAAAGCACTGCTATATAAATGCTATTGACAGACACCATCATATATGTCATTTTTTATTTTGCTTAAAGCTCCATTTTACATCTTTGTCTATAAGGGCTCAAATTCTAAAAAAACTTTGCTAATTGGCAGCTATAATTTAATGACAGAATTCCAAGTACTGCTAGGTGATTGTTTATTGACTGTTAGTATTCAGTTTATGTCCAGGGATGATTGCTGATTGAGTGTTAGAAATCCATTAGGATTCCATTGATGATAAGGGGTGATTGCTGATTGGCTGTTAGATATCCATTGCTCTCCAGGGTTGACTGCTGCTTGGCTGTTAGAATTCTATTGATGTCCTGAGTGATTCCAGGAACATGTACATAAATTTGTAGCCATAATTGAATGAGCGTTGATATAATCTAAGGTAGAAATCCCTGACATAATTGGTTATATTTACCAGTATGACCCAACTCCAAGTAACGCCAACTTTGTATCACCTACACACCCCTTTTCCTTTATTCCATTGTTTCTTAAAATGATGGCAATGTTAACTTTGGACCCGGTACAGGAGGAAATGAATAACATAATGCTTCAATAAGTCATGTTGTTAAGTGCTACACACTATGACTACCCCATCCTGCCTACAACTATTATACCTTATCTATATAAATACCCTGTGTTTATTATACTTGATTGCTTGCTGTGGGATACAACTTAGGGTTGTAGGACAGTGTGTGCTATTTTCCTTTATTTAGTTTTAATAGATCAGTCCATTAGTTTCTTATGATAATACATTTAAAGTGTATCTTTAGCTCACAAACTTTTTTGTTGTTTGCTATGGTTAGAGTATGCAAGGATTAGAACAGGACTGGCAACAGGCCAATCACGATTTACCCATCGATCATGGTCTTTTGAGGTTTTGAAAGAATTTACTGGGCCTCGGTCTTTCTAATGTTGAGAGCCTTTGGTCCATGCACTATGTACATTTTTTTGTTTCAGCAGTGAAAAATAAACACTTTATTTTGTTTTGAAAAAACTGCATGAGGAAAGTATTTTATGAAATGAAGGTTTCCATAAATTTCATGAAAATATATCTATGCAGTGTGTACCATATTCCTTCCTAATGTGAAAAATAAGGTTGTTTAGCCAATGATGCCCACAACTGATTGTAGAAATTGCAGTCTGAAATATCTGAAAAAACTTTTAATTTTTTTTTGTTCCCTCAGTGCTAAATGGTGAGGTGGATTAGGCAATGTGGGCTGCAAGAAATTAGAAAGTATGCTATAAATACTGCATATGTTGTGTGTAGCATATTATTTTTTGGTCCTACATAGCTATTCATGGGTGTGGTTTGGGCAGCAAGGCCTAAAATAAATTGTAGAAATACTATGCATGCTGGCTGTAGAATATCCATTCTGAAACTCAGAAAAATATAAACTTTAACTTCTTTTTTTACCTCAAATGCCAAGTGGGGATGTTGTTTATGCAATATAACCTACAATAAATTGTTGAAATACTAAATAAGATGTCGTAGCCTCCCTGGCGGTATTCCAGAGTGTAGCTCGGGGTAAAGTTTCAGTACCACAAGCGGTAACCCCGAGCTACACTCGGGCTTACCATGCGGCTCTGCTCCGGGATCTGTTCTTCTCTTACCTTGTCCTGCGCTCCCGCGATGTCCCTCCTGCAGTGTCCCCTGTAACGTCCTCCAGCGGATGCCGGCATCTGTCTTCTGTGTTCGTCCCCTGCAACGTCAGGACATACGGGGACGGAACGGCGGGAAATTTGAAAATGACAAAAAGTGACATTCACTAAATTCACTAAAATAACATAGTAAACATTACTGTATCAAACCATTTCACATACATTTTGTCCCTAGTGCTTTGTCCTGTGCCGTGCCTGCATTTTTACTGTTCTCTCTGCCTGGAAACTGAGAAACGTCCATGGCGTCCAAAAAGCGTCCCTTTAGGTCAAAATCGGTTTTAGACCAGCTAGAGAACAGCGATAGTAAATTAGAACTACTTGCAGAATTGACTGATGATTCGTGGGGAAATTCATCATCAGACACTGAAAACGATTTTGCGACTTTGCTCAGTGATGTACGAAATTGGCGCTATATTTAAAATTTCAGTGTTTTTGTTTTGATTATATTAGTGAATTAAATTTAGTATTTAGTATTATATTATTATTTTTTATGATTATTTATTAAATTACAATTTATGATTTCGTGTTTCAAATTTGAACATACCCGGGATGCTTACTAGACTCTTGTTCACACAGATTTCATTGAGTTATTCCTAAAAATTACAGGCCTACAATAAAAAATACATATTTCCACGCAAAAAAATGTACCGCTTTGAGCACATAAATATGGACATAATCAGACTGCTAGGGAGGTTAAGCATATTAATTCTGTTTAAATGAGAAAATTAGAAACCTAATTGTTTTCCTAGTAGAAAGGCAGTGTTCAAAATATTCCTTCATTTTTATAGTGTAAACACTTTACAGTGCATATTTGGACTGAATAGTTGCATGTATTGTGTCAGTTTTAAAATGTGGCCCAGTCCAACTATTGAAATGCTGTCTATGTAGTTTGTATAATTTTGCTTTTTTCTGTGAAATAAATACACTTAAATGTTGATTTGTTGGAAGAAAAGTGGCATGCTGTGTGTCCCTTTTTAAATCTGTCCTACTTCAACCGCTTCAATGATATGAAAACTTGCAAAATTGCTGGCCTTTATTTCATAAAGAATACACTCTAAATTGTATTTCACAATAAAACCTGCCTCATCTTTACCACATACATTATGTGCAGTATGTCTGTGCAATATTTCTGGCTTCTGTCTTTAAACATAATACACTGTAATTGTTATTTCTTATTCACTGAATAAGCAATCATATTGCTTATTTACTGTCACTGTGTAAGTTACTGTCTGCCTTTTGTCTCTGAAATATGGCACTGTCATTTGAAATATGGCACTGTCATTTTTAATTTATCATAAAAACTGCCTTGTCTCTGGAATGTGGGTTTGTGGTTTTAAAGTGTTTTTGTGTACTCTCTGTTGCCATTTTATTAAACCTTTTAGATGATACAGTATGATACTGCAATGAAAGAAGAAAAGTTATGTTAAAAAACTGGTTTGGCTATGGTTTGGAAGTCAAAGACTTTATCTTAATTTTTTTTAGATGTGTATACCCTCTGATGACTTTTATATCTGATGTCTGCTACTGTGGCATATGTGTTACAATAATTAGGCTAAAGGTTTTATTTAACCATACCCCTTCAAGCCCCTTTACACTATGAGCTCAGTTTAGCCACACCCACCATTTTTTATGACGTGCTATGCTTAGGATGCCAAAGCGTGTCCCATGTCTGTCACAATCTTAGCAACATTCATGCCCTCACTACTGTATGTTACAAAAGGGATGAAGGGAGTTACTACTTTTGTAGAAAAAAAAAATCTAGGGAATGTCACTCTCTTAAGTATACTGTATGTTCTTTAGCTAATAAAAGCAATCATACACACTGTATCCTAATTGTGACTGAAAACTATCTAGAATTTGTTTAAAGTCACATAAATTTTGATGATTTAAAAAGATCAAAGCCATTCAATTTTCTAGATCAAAAACTGATCATTACTTGTCTAAAATTGCAGTGTAAGTTTTTCTTTGTTCACTGTCTGAACATCATGGAAAAGCTTTTCAGTTATTTTTCTCTTTCAAATGCCTGAGCAGAGCCCTGTGTGAGAGAGAAAGCAGGAACAAAGGTTTTTGGACAATCACATGCAAATGAGCTCATGTGGTTTTAAAGAGAAACCATCTCAGCAAAAGAGTGTGTTGCTAGGCAACAAGGACCTCTGTAGAATCAGTGAGTACTATAGGTGTTTGATATTCTAGTACTGAATGAAAATATATTAACATGGGAGTTAGAAGTAAACAATCACTTTACAAGAAATTCCACTTGATTCCTGTTTCAAGCTGCTGTACAATATTAACTGCTGTGGCCAATAAAAGGAATTGCAGGGTCTTCAACATGACACAAACCGCAAAAAAACACTTTAACATTACCCTCTTTATCCAGCTTGTACTTACTTGTGTATGTATTTAAAGACAAAAGTTTTTTTACATTTTAGATAGAGTAGAATTAACTTTTTTTTTGTCTGGGTTCCGTTGAGAGATTGTAATTAATTTCCTTTTGCAGAGACACAGAAGGAAGTAGGAGCAGATCTCTCCAAAGTAAGGGAATATCACCTCTTAGACAACTGTCAACAGAACTGGTTTTCCCGCTGGGTGATTTCCCCTGACTTTCTGTTTGACTGACAACTCAAACATTCTGGATTAACAGTGAAGTTAAATTTCCCTAGTGGGGACACAGACAACAATAAAAACCCATAAGCAAAAATGACTTCCACATCAAAATTTGAACCTCAAGTATTTACTGAGATCCTAACAACAAAACATGCACTAAAATCATTTATGCCTATGAATTTGTGTGGTGTCTCCCAGGATCTAACAAGAAAGGTGAAGGCATGAGGTGGATAATATGACATATCTGAAGAAATAAAATCCCAACTGAGGTTTTGACCCTTTCTGTAAACTATCCAAAAACAACATTTGGATTTATATACACTTTATTGGTGTCTTTAGGAGCAATGGCAGAGCACACTGCAGCCCAATTACTTGACCCGTTGATGTAATATGGCCCAATTCATGATGGCTAAGATGTAAATATTGTTAACTTGAATTATCGTTGACTTGAGGATGCAGCAGCCCACAGAGTTTACTCAATCACATTCAGGAGTAGTAACTCCATAATAATGCATATAGCTATCTATTTTTCCAGCTTTGACCTGTGTAAGGCAGGCCAAACATATGCCAACTGGGCCATTTTTGGTGAATCTAACAAAATGTGTATTTCAGATCCTCTGATAACTAAATGGGAAGACATAGAAGTTAGGCTCCTGCATCAAACATCTGGACTGTGCAGAGAAACAACAGCAGAATTCATAATTCATTCATATACAATTCAGTGCCTTTGTATACTGTATCTCAACCATACCATTTTGTTAGGTATGAAAGAAGGCCTCTTCCTCAGAGACAAGTCCTCGAAATGCGTTAGCCTGTTGGTGGTCCAGTGTTCCTATGTGGATAGCCATACCATGCAGACTGGACAGTGCTGTTCTTATGATGAGCTTATTTATACTTGTCCTTTGTGAATATATCATCTATCATTTTTTATTATTAAATGTTATTTGAGGTAATGCATTAGGCTGGTGCGCCCTCTCTTTGTTTTCTTTGTATCCAGTATTTGGACTCCCCCAGTCCTTTGAGGGCAGCAAGGCATGCACCATCCAGGATTTCCACAATGGATCCATAACTGTATTGAGTTCACCCCCCAAGTGCAGGAGTATTTGTGTCAATTACTTGTGATAGGTTGCCACTTGTGCAATAAGTCTATCCGTGAAATTTCCTTGCTACTAAATATTCCACGGTCAACTGTCAGTGGTATTATAAGAAAATGGAAGTGATTGGGAACAACAGCAACTCAGCCACAAAGTGGTAGGCAAAGTAAAATGACATAGCGAGGTCATGGCATATTAAAGCACACAGTGCGCAGAAGTCGCCAACTGTCTGCAGAGTCAATAGCTAAAGACGTCTAAACTTCTTGTGGCCTTCAGATTAACACAACAACAGTGTGTAGAGCGTTTCATGGAATGGGTTTCCATGGCCGAGAAGCTGCATCCAAGCCTTACATCACCAAGTGCAATGCAAAGCATCAGATGCAGTGGTATAAAGCACGCCGCCACTGGACTCTAGAGCAGTGGAGACATGTTCTTTGGAGTGACAAATCACACTTCTCTGTCTGGCAATCCAATGGACGTGTGACTGTCTGGGTTTGGTGGTTGCCAGGATAACTGTACTTGCTTGACTACATTGTGCCAAGTGTAAAGATTGGTGGAAGGGGGATTAGGGTGTGGGGTTGGGCTTGGCCCCTTAGTTCCAGTGAAGGGAATTTCTAAGGCGTCAGCATACCAAGACATTTTGGACAATTTGCTCCAGACTTTGTGGGAACAGTTTGGGGATGGCACCTTCCTGTTCCAACATGACTGCGCACCAGTGCACAGAGCAAGGTCCATAAAGACATGGATGAGACATTTTGGGGTGGAGGAACTTGGCTGGCCTGCACAGAGTCCTGACCAATCTGATAGAACACCTTTGCGATGAATTAGAGCTGAGACTGTGAGCCAGGCCTTCTCGTCCAACATGAGTCCGTGAGCTCACAAATGCGCTTCTGGAAGAATGGTCAAACATTCCCATAGACACACTCCTAAACCTTGTGGACAGCCTTCCCAAAAAAGTTGAAGCTGTTATAGCTGCAAAGGGTGGGCCAACTCAATATTGAATCCTACGGACTAAGACTGGGATGCCATTCAAGTTCATGTACGTGTAAAGGCAGGCATTCCAATACTTTTGGCAACATGGTGTATTTTAATTGAAGAAAGTGACATACAGTATATACATTGCAGTTTTTAAGACTATGAAGTGGGGGAGAATTTACAATAAGAAAGTGACTGCTCTGGCCTTCAACAAAATGGCAGCCTCCAGCAAGGAGAAACAGAAGCAATGCTTGAGGCAATCTACAGCACACACTAATTTTGGTGCCATAATTATTAATGTGGAATATTTGTTTTTATTAATTGTAATCAAACTCTTATGGGTAAGTTTCTGCTTTAAAGAAAGTGATGGTTTGCATGTGCCCTTCTCTCAATTCACATAGCTAACCCACCACTCATTCAAAAAAGCTATTTTCAGTTGAGTCTAATGAAATTTGAAAATTAGAGTCACATGGCTGACGATAGAGTGACTTCCCACATGGAAGAGAAATATATTTCCAATATATTTAGAAAAAAAATGACATATGTGACATATATTTACAATATATTGGCCTACGCTAAAATGTTTTAACATGTATTCTAAAAAAACGTAAATTTAAATATATTTTCTAAAGGCAAATATTTAAAAATATTTTTTTTTAAATAAATTCTTCAGATTTTTTTTAGCATATAAAAAAAGTTATTTTAACATATATTTTTACATATATTTGTGAATGCATTCCAAAAATGTAGATTAAATGTATTTTCAAAGACATTTATTTGAAATGTATTGTAAAAAATATTTTTCAAATATATTTTTTAATATATAAAAAATGCATTTCAACATACAGTATATTTATATTGAAATATATTTTTAAAATAGATTGAATACAGCCAAAATTGTAGTATTTCAAATATATGGCAATATATTTGGGAAGAATATTTTTAAAATATATTTAAAATATATTTTTCTTCCACGTGGGATGGGCTGATGTTAAATTGGAACTACAAGCATTGATTTATCTGTTTCCCACAACAGTTGCATTGAAAGCATGATAAAAGTATGATAACAGTTGCTTGTGCTCTCAACTGAACTGTCAGTACTTTAAATGGCTGGTGTCATAACTGATCACATGAGCAACATTATGGAAATTTCAAATCAAACAGAGGCTAAGATGGTAGATTACTTGGCTGTAAAGGATAAGAGGGTATAGTTCTACTTTAACTTTTTGAATTAAGAATATGTGTGGATTATGTGCCATGTCATGCTAGAAATTGAACTCACCAGCCTTTGGATCACTAAGAAAGCAGGAAGACTACCTAACTGTAAGCAGGTGCAGGTAATGTGCCTTCCACTAGATTACTCTGTTCCCAATATAGAATGGTAAAGGGAATTGTGTAATTGGGTGTAAGGTTTTAGAAAAGCTCCTCCTTAGTAATGTCATGGGGTAGTCAGTGCCCATATAAATGCCAGTATGGGAGGGGCAGAACTCAATAGGAACAGCTGTAGTCATCCTTTCTCTCTGACCTTCTTCTGTGGGCCCTGTAGTGGGGAGCATAAGGTTTTGGAGGCCAGGACAGAGTCCTCTGATGTGAGTACTGATGACACCTAGGAAAAAATGGGACATCTGGGAGCATGCTATGGAAGGGACGTTGGGAGAGACTTGTATAATAATGAGGGCACCTTGACCCTAGTTAGTGAAGGAAGCTGAGCATTCAAGTCAAAAAGGACTTTTAACTTTACAGGTATAAAAAGGGATGCTTGTGTTGCTGTACTACACGCAGTAGCAAGTGTGTCCTATTACTGATAGGCGGCGCACGTCGTGGGCCAGTCCAGAGACCGTTAATCAAGATGGCAGAGAACAGTGTTAGTGTGAGCATGGAACAACGTGTGATGATGATGTTTCTTGTGAACAAAGGCATAAAACCAGCAGATATCTACAGAAGACTTCAAGCACAGTACAGTGATGAGACGCTCAGCTGCAGTAAGACATTTGAATGGAGTAAACGTTTCAAAGATGGCTGTATGTCCTTCAGTTAAATCCCAGCTGTGGTGGTTCCCAGCCCACAGCAATCATTCCTGCGAACATTCAGCGTGTGGAATGCCTGATCCTTGATAATAGATGCATAACCTGCTGTGAAATTGGACAACTAAAAGAGTCCCTTGGAGGTCAGCATTTCAGCACTGATGACAATGTGAAGCAAGCTGCCCTAGGATGGTTCAGGTGTACTGACATATCTTTCAATTCTAAAGCTTTACAGGCATTAGTTAAATGCTGGGCTAAGTGTATAAATGTAGCAGTGGAGTATGCCGAAAAATAAATTCAGTTTCCACTCCTTGAAATCTGTTTTTTTATTATATAAACCCAAAAGTCCTGATTTGACTTGAAGGGCCCTCATAGTATAAATGGGGGAAGTGGTACCAACTCTGTGGTGCTCCCAAGGAGATGAGGTGCAAAAAGAAAGATGGCTTACTGATTATGTGCTTGCGTTCTGCATAGAAATGACATGGACAGAATATCTACTCCTGTGTGTGGCGTCCTGCTCTGAAGAATTCTGATGTCAGATGTCACAGAAATCTTTGTGAAGTTACAGTAAATTGCAGAAAATGTATTTTATGTGTGGACAATCCTTTATTCATAAATACGATTGGGGATGTCGAGAGCGGGTCTATGGCCAGGATTATGCCATAATATGGCAGAAGGTAGTCTAAATACAGGTGTCATGTACTTGATAGGAGAATGAAATGATAAGGTTGGCCTCACTTGTGTCACTAGCCCTGACCCCGCTGGAAGTGGAACAGAGTGAGCCTAGGGACCAGGGGAACAAGAGTGCCAGCAGGTGTTGCCTGAAGAGCTTGCAGCTGGAGTCCTGAAGAGACTGGCGAACCTCCGGTTCAGGAACGGTAGCGATGTTTCGGAATCCCACCTGGGTTAAAAGGGCACTCCACTTGCACAACCAGATCAGGATGAGTGGCATGTCAGATCTCCAAGCAGACTTGAAGCAGGAACAATTTATGGTGTGCAGAGCTGGTATAATAAACAGCCAGGCGTGCACTTGAGCAGGACAGGAAGCTGGGATTGGAGACAGGAGCAATGTCACAGGAATAGCCAGGGTCATCAACGGCAGTGAGGTACCAAATCATAAGCAAGCCGAAGTCAGAAATAGAGCCGGGGTCAGGAATGAGTGACAAGGCAGGAAAGCAATCCAAAGTCAAGTCAGGAACAAGCCGGGTCAGCAACAAGGGGATCATACAGGAATACAGCAGGACACAGGGAAACAGCTGAAGACCAATCAGCACTAAGCACAGGCAGAAGCATCCTTTGACTAGTCTTTCTGGTGCCAAGATTCACTGTGCGTGTGCCTGTGCACGATCGTGCATTTCTGTGTGCATGCGCACGTCTGGTCACTATTCTGCGGATATTTCTGTGCACATGCGCATTTCTATTAGCCAGCCGTCTCACAAGAATTCCCTTACAACAGGTGGGTAGATGTCCTATTCATGAAAAAGCATGGCAGGGGCTTGCATAGTTTGATGCCAACAATCACCCAATTGTAGTCCCTCTTACATACCTGCTGCCATAGCATCTCTCACTGGCTGAACTGTGCTGCATCATTCCATTATTGCTTCTACGTGAGAGATTGTGGTATTTTGACCCATAAAGCATCAAGGCTATAGGAACAGGTGAGTATTATCTTTAGTAATTCTGTTGGTGTCCAATTGCCACTAGGGAGAGAATAACAAATATTTCAAGGTCCTAAGTATAGTCTGAGTCTCTAATGTGAGAATGGAGGTCTTGAGCACTTGTAGCACTAGATACCTGGGCAAGGTCCTTCCAATCAGGGCTAGGATGAGGAAGGGGGGTGCAGGAGGGGCAGTTGCCCTGGGAGCAGTTTTTTCATGTGTTGAGGGGGGTTTACAAGGCAGCAGCCCATAGAAAAAAATGTAACTGAGCTGCTGCTTCAGTTGCCTGTACATAAGAATCCTTACTTCATCTCTCCCATCCTCTCCTGACCTGCCTTGCTGCCCAGGGGCTGCCTTACCTGACAAGAGTGATACCCTAGCAGAGGAGCAGTGATGCCTCCAGTGGCAAAGTCCCTTTCAGGGCCTCATTCTACATCCTGAAGGCCACATGCAGACTGACATTGTAATATCATTCTGATAAACATCCTGCAGAGTCAGTGAGCATTACTGTACATTCTCATCTAGGATTCCAGTCATCCTGTTGAGAAGCATGCAGTAATGTGATACTGGTGGCTGCAGATGCATTTAATTACTATTGATAATTCCTCATGTACTTTTATGTACTGTATTATGCAATGAATGTAAAACAAGAGCAGATGGACTATTTTTCTACTGTATTTTTTGAAAATGACAGGCTGTGACTCACCTCTGTGAGCTTCAACTATCTACCTACTGTACCTGCTCAGCCTACAGCCTGCTGTTTTGTAGAGTAGTAGTGCTCCTCATTAGGAAAGTACTCTATGTCAACCATAAACCAGCCTGTACTAGTAGTGGTGTTTAGTATTTACCTTTGTACCTTTGTACAAAGTTAATCTGGTTGAAAACAGATGCAACTCCATCCACTTCAACCAACAGAATAATAATAATAATAAAAAAAAACAAAAAAAAAACTAGAAAACCTCCATATAAACTATCCAATAGCCACAGTTGATCCAAAGGAAGGCACCCCCCCCCCAATAAAGTATGATCCAGTTTTCTCCAGCAGAAGAAAAAATTCCTTCCTGATCCCCCAAGAGGCAATCAGATATTCCCTGGATCAATTTTACCTATAAATATTAGTATCCAGTTATAATATGTGTATTTAGGAAAGAATCCAGGCCATTCTTAAAAACAATTTATAGAGCTGGCAGGAACCAGCTCTTGAGTGAGTCTACTCCACATTTTCACAGCTCTTACTGCAAAGAAGCCTTTCTGTATTTGGGGGTTAAATCTCTTTTCCTCCAGACGTAATGTGTGACCTCTTGTCCTTTGTGATGACCTTAAAGTGAATAACTCTAAACCAAATTCACTATATGAACCACTGATGTATTTTTACATGTTGATCATATTCCCTCATAATCTTCTCTTCTCAAGAAAGAATAAATTAAGTTCCTCTAATCTTTCCTCATAGCTGAGCTCCTCCATGCCTCTTATCAGTTTGGTCCCCCCCAGGGGCGGACTGACCATTTGGAAACTCGGGCACTGCCCGAGGGCCCGGGGTCAGTAGGGGGCCCCATGAGATGCCCCTGGTACCTTTTTCATAGGCTTTTTTGAGTTTGGGCAAGGATACAGGGGCCCCATGATCCCATATTGAACTGGGGCCCCATGAGTTGCTAGTCCACCCGTGGTTCCCCCTCTCTGCACTCATCTTCAATTCCCCAATATCCTTTTTGTGAACTGGTGCACAAAACTGAATTGCATATTTCAGATGAGGTGTTACTAATTTGTGCAGAGGGAAAATTGGCTTTCTTTTTCTCTCTGCAGTTGATAGCTCTTTTAATACAAGAAATAATTTTGCTAATTTTGGAAGCCATAGCTTGGCATTGCATGTTATTATGCAGTTTATAATCTACAAGAACTCCCAGATCCTTCATTGATTCCCCCAGTTATACTTTATATGATGCATAAATATTTTTAGCCCCCAAGTGCATAACCTTACATTTATCAACAATAAACCTCATTTGCCTCATAGTTGTCCAATTAATCAATTAAGGTCAGCTTGTAAATTGGAGACATCCTGTAAGGACATTATTCTACTGCATAGCTTGGTGTCATTTACAAAGACTGAAATGGTACTTTTAATCCAAGACCAGCAAAATCCAAGTATACTATATCCACAGCCACTACTCTGCCTAAGTTTTTGCTTTTTATAAACTCTCCAGTATCTCCCCAAGTTATAGAAGTTAAACTAACAGGTGTATAGGTATTTGGTAAAGACTCCCTAAAGAATCTCTAAAGAATAGAAACAGTGGCTTTGAAATAACAGAGCTCAGTTCTTTTAGGACCCATTTGTGTATGCCATCTGGTCCAGGTGCTTTATTCACCTTTATTCTGTCTAAATATTTCTGGACCATTTCAATTTCAATCAATCAATAATCAATTTAGGTGAACCTAAATTCGAATTAAGGTCTGGGTTTATGATGATGCAAACTATCTCCTATTCTGGATTATTTAATGAGACTTTAAAAAGTTCATTGGTTTAAAGCATTAAGCCATAGCATGTGAGCTTTGTTCTGTCATGAGTTTAGAGCTGGGTTTATGCTCTGTATTCTTCTTCATAATGCTAAATATTTATCAAGTACTCCCTATTGTCTGTTTTCTGTAAGTTCATTGTGTATTAAATACCAGTGCCTATTAAATATACGTTCCTACTCTTTAAATCAAATAGCTAATACCTCAGGTTCTGTCACTAGTACACAGTATATAATGGTCAGGGTTGTAGATGGGAAGGGAGGTACAGGCTATGCTCCCACAGCAGGCCCTGGCCCCATTGGGTCAGCATAGGGACATGGTCTGTTATAAAGTCTGTACAGGGCCCCATGATATCTATTGGCAGCCCTGCATGCATGCCTCACTTTTCTTTTTTTCCTCCCATCAGTTCAGTGCTATTCACAACCAGCTGAATGAAATCAGCAGAGGCAGAGAGCACACAACAGGTCCTGCAACATCAGTGCAAACTTTTGGGTCCATGTGAAACCCACTTAGCAGACCCAGAGATAACACTGACACTGGTGGCAGCTGGGAGTGGGATCCTGCAGAAGGTGATAGGGACGCTCACACCGTGGAGGGTGGGGATAGCAGGATGCAGTATGGCATCTTCCCCCTGGGTACTAGGTGACCTTGTCCCACCACCACTTCCAGTTATTGCTTTATTGGACTTGATTGGTGGGCACACATATTTTTGATCTATATATTTTATTGAGTTTTATATTTTATAACTGCTACACAATGCATTTTGCTTGTTTTAGGTGTTATTTCAATTAACTTTCCTATTCTGTTTGTAGCCATTTGCAATTTTCTACAAATACTAATTGGAATTTCTGTTTCTTGGAACTATGGTCACAGTACTCATTTATAGACAAGATTTTTGGAAACCCTATTAAACCTCCTCCACCCTCCTATATAATAATCTATATCTGGTTTACTGCCTCTCCTAGAAGTACACGCAGTTACCCTTCTGTTACACCCTGCTATTATTCAGACTGCAGGATGTTAAAAGAGACAAATGGTGGCAGTATCCTGCAACTCAGTGGCACACATCTTGGTGAAAAGATTTATTGATTTTGTAGGATGAACTGCAGGACTTTGTTAGAAGGCTGCTAATTAGGGGACTACATTTCCCAGAAGAACTGGAGTGTGGGTGGAGGCATAAAAATATAGAAGCCTGGAACAGAGGCAGGAAGTTAGCTGAGAGAGAGCTGGAAGGAAGGTGTGAGGAGAGAGCTGTGTGGAATGCCAGAGGACTGGACCAGGCCACAGAGAGAGAGAGGAGAAAGCGGGAGGAACAGCTGACTGCTGACATTGACAAATAATCTGGAGAACTTAGCTGTTGGCCAGAGACCCGGAGTGATACAGTCAGAAATCAACTCTACAGGAGGAGCCACGGAACCACTGGGAGGCCCCCATCTATAGTGAAACCACCAGTGACTCAGATGATGCCACAGATTGGGTGAGAGAGTCCCATTCTCCAGCCAATTAAGTTGTCATTCTCTTGCATCAGCCATTATCTATACACTTACTGACATTGTTCACCAGTTACACAAGTTAAGGCCTAGTTCATCCGGACTATTCGCAAACTCATATCCAGCATAATCCAGTCATCAGATCCTGAAGCAGTGTCTGCCCCCTGCGGGCCAAAGCTACATCACTGCTTTCCTCTGTAATTGGTTTACATACTTCAAGGGACACTTGTCATTTCTGTCATTTGCTACTGTGGCCATCAGACGAATTAACCCCTTGTCAATAAGTGCTTCTGCCTACCCTTATACTTCTTACTTAAAACCAGCATCTCATCATGTGCCTTAAAGGGGTACTGCCCAAGTTAAATACCACTTAAAAGGATAGTGCCTGTGCTTGCATAAATCCTTTTGAGGAATTTATACCTTTTGCAACCAAGGAGATTGGAATTCTTGCAGTGCACCAACTGGACCCCAGCATGCACACAGAAGATCTTTCACTGCAGTTAAAGGGACATTCGCCTTCCTATTGAAAGATCTCTTTCCTTACTTCAGAAATGAACCTTGTCACCAGCTTCTGAGGGCCCAAAGTAAGCTAGACTTACTCTTTAATAATTTTCCTTTGCTCACTGGGGACATAAACATCTTAGAGGTGAGATCTCTGGATAAATTCTAAATTGCATTACATCCAGAACTGACTGAGATTTTTTTTATATGTGTGCTGAGCATTGCTCAAAGTTACTAAAAGTGATAACTGTTTTTATTTACACGCCTATAATTTTGTGCTGCTTTACTGTGCTTATACTCGACTCTAATAAAAACAAACTATCAGTTCACTCTAACCGGTGTGTGAGTCTATTTTCTGGTATTATTGAGTGAGTTTACTCTGACCGGAAGTGTATGGTGGTGTCAGCAGGGGTTGTGCTTTCAGAGTGTTGTCAAGAGTGACAGGGAGCCTGAAAATAACTCAGTGACCCTTAAGGGGGTAGTGTTGACTCCACGGTACTCCTTTGACCAGAGTAAATTATCACCAGAAAATAGACACACACAGATTGGAGTGAAATGATATGATGTTTATATTAAACTTGGAGTTAAACTTCGTCAAACAGTGTAAAGTGGTATATGTGTACGGAATGGCAATTACCACTCTTAGTAACTCTAAGCAAAGAAAACAACACATACAGCAAAATCTCAATCAGTGTTGGCAGGCCTGCTGTTCAGAAGTTAACTCAACACCTCAAACCTGAGATGCTTCTAGTCCCCAGTGAGCAAGGAAACTATCAAAGGTTGAACTATCTCACTTTTGGGCCCTCAGGATCTGATGGCAAGGTTTAAATTTGAAATAGAAAGGAGTTCCTTTAATTAGGGTAGTCAACGTCCCTTTAAATGTAGTGAGGAATCTTCTGCACTTTCGTTGGGGTCCAGGTGGTGCACTACAATGATCCAGACTTTTTAAGTGGGAAGAGATGAAAGTGGAAGTCCCTTAAAGGATTAATACAAAGGAAAACAAGGAACAGATACTCTCCCTTTAAGTGGCACTTGACTTGGGTGGTGTCCCTTTAATGCACTCAGCAGGTTGCAAACTTTACACAAAAAGGTGTCAGAAGTTGGCAGAAGCACTTGCTGGCAAAGGGCAACTCCTCTCTGAACTGCAGTAACTAATAGAACTGGTGGTAGATGTTCCTTTAAGAGAGTAGGCAGATGGTTAAGGGATCAATGATGTGGTTTAGCCTGCAGAAGGCGGGCACTGCAGTAAACTCTAATGATTGAACTATGCTGCAATTGAGTTCAATAGTAGCGGCCAGAGGAACTAGGCGGCAACACATGTTAACTATATATCCGCATCTGTGTGCAGGAAAGTGACAGATTGGAAAGCAGTGTCAGTGTTCACTTGTTTGGTTGGTGTATGGGACTCTCTCACCCGATCTGTGGCTTCAAGCAGGTCCTGGTGGTCTCTCTCTCTCTCAGCAGATGAGTGCGCTTTGATTCCCCTGCCGTCAGCATACAGTATCTCTCTCTCTCTAGGCTGGTGATGCTGGTGATCAGCGATCCCTCCTGGCTATTACCTCTCTTCCTTTGTGGCCTGGTCCGGTACTCTGGTGACCCACACAGCTCTCTCTCCGCTTCAGGCTTCTGTATATATCAGTCCAGCTCCACGTCAGCTCCTCTGAGAAATGTAGTTCTCTGATACTCCCCCCTCTCACAGAGTCCTGCAATGCAGCATACAAACTCCATGAGGCTTTTTCTCCTCCCAGAGTGTAAGTGCCACTGAGCTCCAGAACGCTGCCATTTTGTTTGTGTTTCAACATGCTGCAACTGACATTGCAGCAGGGTGTTACACACTCCCCCCACTTAAAATCTTTGGTCCCCAAAGAACAAACAAACAAACTGACAACCTTTAATATACCATATATGCATTCAGCAAGAAAAATAATCCCGTTAATCAGGAGGAACAACAATTGGCAGTTGTTCATTGTTAATCAACTTTTTGCAGAAATGACTCCCCCCAAAGATTAAGAGACTCTGCTTGATTAAGAGATAAGGCTATTGGTTTGAAGACCTCCTCTGCGATGGTGTAAGCAGGGGAGCGTACAGATTCTTGGATGCGCTCGAATATACTGTAAATGGGAGCTCCTAAAATTCTTTGGCTAGCATGGAAGGCTATTTCAGAATTCTCTCCCAAAACATCATAAGTCAGTCTCTTGGGTGATCTTATCTCATTTCTTTCCCTGGGCTCCTCCTGAGTGGTGACTGTATCTCCTTCCTCTAAGATGTTCTCCTCCTTCACTCTCATGAACTCAAAAACTTCTATTGCAAACTCTGCTTGAGAACCCTTTGAGAACCCTTCTCAGGAAAGAGAAAGTCTTTAAGAGAGGGATTTAGTTGCAGAGCCTGTCTTTGCAGAGAAATTAGTCTCTATATGGGAACCTGTAGAAGGGGTGGTCAATCCTGAAGCAGGGGTGGATTCCAAAATGCTCTTTTTATGACAGATAGAAGTGGTCCCCAAAATATTCCTATTTCCATGTCTTCCTCATCGGTCCCCTCCTATGGGGCTGCAGTGGGCTGAGGAGGGGATGGGGGAGGCATATGTGGGAGGATTGCTCATCATTGTTGGGACTCACACAGCATCACACAAGGGCAGAAGAATATTCCTGTGCCAAGATTTCACTGGATCATTTTTCCCTTCTGGGTGGATCTGATAAGCAGGCAGGTCCAGCAGCTTCAACAGATGACATAGGGTTGAGACTTCCAGCAGACTGCGATTTTATGTTTCCCTGTAACTCTGAGGTTTCTCAACAGCACATGGTCCCCTGGCTGCAAATCCTGTAGTTTCACCTTGGAATCATATTGCTGTTTGTTCCTCTACCCCTTTAGGAGTTGATTTTCAATTTCTCCTTCATTCTGGACCCCTCTCTGAAAGCCCAACTCCTGCTGACACCACAGTACTCCTCTGACCAGAGTAAATTATCACCAGAAAATAGACTCACACACAGATTGGAGTGAACTGATATGATGTTTCTAATAAACTTGGATGTAAGCTCAGTCAAACAGCATAAAGTGGTGTATGTGTTCGTAATGGCAAATACCACTCTTAGTAACTCCAAGTAAAAAAAATAAGATATACAGCAAAATCTCAATCAGTGTTGGCAGGACTGCTATTCAGAAGTTAACCCAAAACCTCAAACCTGAGATGCTTCTAGTCCCCAGTGAGCAAGGAAAACTATTAAAGGTGGAAATAGCTCACTTTGGGCCCTCAGGATCTGATGGCAAGGTTTACATCCGAAATAAAAAGGAGCTCCTTTAATTAGGATAGTCAATGTTTAAACACAGTGAGGAATCTTCTGAGCGGTCATTGGGGTCCAGTTTGGACACTACAATGATCCAGACTTTTTAAGTTGGAAGAGATGAAAGGCAGAAGAGGGCCCCCAGTGGTTCTCTGATCCCCACTGCAGTGCTCGGTCCGGTCACAGCACTCTAAGTCACTTGCCCACAGGATGTCTCTCTCTAGGCTAGTGGTCAGCAATCCCTCCAGCTCTCTCTCCACTTCTGCTCTCCAGCTCTCTCCCCTCTACTTCTTGTTCAATCTTCCGGGCTTCTGTATATAGCAGTCTCCACCCCACGCCAGCTCCTCTGGGAAATGTAGTCCTCTGACACTCCCCCTCTAACAAAATCCTGGGATGCAGCCTACAAAGTCTATGAGGCTTTTTCTCCTCCCAGAGTGTGAGTGCCACTGAACTGTAGGACACTGCCATCTTGTGTCTATTTCAACATTCTGCAACTGACATTGCAGCAAGGTGTTACACTAGCAATGTATTTAGATGTATTGAGCTGAGAGTTAGAGTACTTGAATAGGGGGGCTGTACTAATATAGGGATACCACATAGTGTGTTTCTATTACAACACTGGGATCTGTCATGTCAATAGTAAGGGAATACTTTCTACTTTAATATCTACAAAGTCATTAATATTTACAAAGAAGAAACAGGTAATGAATTGCAATGATATTTGCAGCAATCTTCAACATCTAAAACATCTATAGTTAAAAGAAGGGGACTGATTTTTCTTTTTAAACAAAACAGGAGTTTCACTGTAAATGTCAGGGGCAGAACCTACATGTCTTCTTATTTACAGTCTAAAGCAGCTAATCTGCCCGAAAACCAGCACAGGCAGTGTAGCTCGGCACACTTTAGTCCTGATGCAAGATATGAGGCAAGGACCCTGAGATTCACTCCCATACCCACTATTCCAGACTTAACATCCCATATGCAGCTAACATGGCCACCACATTACCTCCTGTATCTGAAACCCCTCTTCACCACTACCCCCCCCCGAATCCTATGACCTCTTTCACTATACAAAGTTTGCCCCCCACTGCCAATATGGATGCCAAACTTGAGCTGGGACAGACCCTATGCCAATCAGTTTAAATATTTTGATATATCATACTTTTAAATTGTAAGCTCTAATTAGCAGGTCCCTCCTAATGCTCTTGTATTGAATGGTATTGTAACTGTACTTTCTCCTTTTCATTTGTAAAGGACTGCAGAAAATGTTGGTACTGTATACAGTAAATCCAGTATAATAATCATGATAATCATAGAGACACACCATTTCAGTCCAGACTTCATCCATTACACTCTATTCCAGCCCGAATGAAAGGGGCCCCTGGAGCCCTTGACCATCGTGGCTATTTTTACTATACCCAAACAACATTTTTTTCTGGATATATATCAGTGAAGTGGTGCTTTCTTCCCCCATCCTTTTCTTCCAAAGCAATTGAATTTGACATTCTATGAACTAGGCAACATTCATAAAAAACTACCCAAAAATGTATAATAACCATCTCACAGTATGGCTGATACATGTTTTCTCCCAACCCTGTGATCAGTATATATTTGAAGAAAGTGAAAAGACAGCAGGTGCACTCCACTGGTATTGTTATCTTAAGATATTATTGTTGGTGTAGATAATCTGGTTACTAGGCAGGTGGCTTCTACACCCCAGAGGGTCTCCACAGTCTCCCTGGCTTGTAGTATATTGTAAGAAGAGTTGAAATTTATGCGCCACACCACTGTTAAGAGGTCCAGATACAGCGTTAGTCTATAAAACGTCAGGGGTATAATATGAGAAGTAGCCGAGGTGTTTTGTGGGTCCAAGTTCCCCTTCAATTAAATCAAAGGCCTAATTAGCAGCTTGTTTGGCAGCCAAAGGCAACCAAAGGCTGCCAAACAAGTTGCTGATTAGGGTTTTGCTTTTTTTTCACCGGAATAAATACCATTGTAGGTCCAGTTAACTTCTGGTCTGTTCACTTTACTGCCAGTCAATCCCTGATGAAGGGGCACTTGTACCCCCGAAACACGTTGGCTACTTCTCAAATTAAATCCCTGACTTTTAATGGAATAAAGCTGTATCTGGAGCTCTTAACAGTGGTGTGGTACATAGAATTCAACTCTTCTTACAATCAGTATATATTTGCCAGCTTTTCTTGGAAATGTAAATGCAGACTGATCAGTAGCAGATGTTGGTACTTCGTAACAAAAATTATTCATTTTTTCATGTGTCCTGATGGCAAGTTTGTGATTGAGCTACATTGTTACTTTTTATTTTTGTGTGTTTTATGGCTTTTTTTGGCTCTCCTCCAGGTATTTTTGCATTTTAGTTAATTAATTAATTGAGCTACATTGTTTGCTTAATGCGGATTCATATTTCACCTGCTAGAACATTCTCCAGCTATACTTGAATAAGAAAACCAATAAAAAAAAGAATCTATTAAAGATATGACAAGAGCAATAAAGATAAAATCTGTAGGGAATTGTTCTTCACTTTCTCTGGTTCTGTCGGATGAAAAGCCACAAGAACTGAAATTCAGAATCAAGGTATTGTAAACGTACTGTACAGCTGTTTTTAAAATTCAATTGAGATAAGATAATATATGCTGAAAAATGTAGATATGCAGTTCTCTTCTTTTCTTAAGAGCAGCTGTGCCATTTTTCATTGTAAGAAAATTCATGGCTTGTAAAGACATTCTGTTGAAGCAAAGTATTTTATTTTCAGCATTGTCACATATACAAACAACCTTTGGAATATTGGTACATTATGTGGGTAAAGACACCTAAAAACAAACCCCATGTCTGTGAAATTATAACTTAGTGACTTTCAAAGCTAAACTCCAGACAGAAAAAATTAAAGCAGCTATGTATTCATTAAAACATAACTAAACGTGATTTTAAATGCAAATATTGTATGTCTTAGGTTCGGATCTCCACTGGTATGGTCTCCCACTGGCAGATAAATATCCAGATGGAGGTGCTCTTTCTCTCTTTAACTCCCTTAGTGCCAAGAGGAAGAATGTTCCCAGTGTGATGGACTGCCTGATACCTCAATTTGATATCTCCTCCAAACTAGAGTTACTCCACTCTAGAACCTGAATATAGCAAATTTACCCCAAGCATCAGACAGAACCAATGTTGGAGTAAACAAGGACTGGTTTTATTAACAAACAGCATAGTATTTATACACAAACACCTTCCCCCTAGACAGGTATGACACACATTACAAGTCCCAGGATAAAATTACATTACGTAAACAATCAAACACAAGAAAAAAATGGATTCCTTCCCGACACCTAGCAGTCTGGACTCTGGAGGTAATTAAATAAAGTGAGAGCTTTTCACCTAAACCTAATTATAGCAAGCAATACTTGATGCCAGGAAACCTGTAACAGAAAATAAAGATTCTTAACCTAACACAACGCTCCAGGATAATAATTCCACTATGCATAGTATGCCAAGGGGTCCAAGAAACAGTTCCTCTAGCCCTAATTGCAAGTAAAGGGTAGCTGGTATAATTCATGGCCAGCCAGGTACCTAGGGAAGTGATATAACCCTCTTGGGGAAAAGGTTCCTTGTAACCCCAAGAGGGGGGGGGTCTTATTAGTCCTGGGTCCATAGTTCTTGGAAAGGAGGCTGGCCCCCAGGCCCCTCCAGGAACCCAAGTCACAGTGATTTCTGTGACACCAATGCAGGTAAATAAAAATCAACTCTTCACTCTTCCTATTGCACAGTGCCTATTGGGATCTGCAGTGTAAGGAATCTATTCACCCCATTATCTGGCTGCAGTCTCAAATTACAAGTCTCAGGATTTTCAGTATTCTGCATTGAGGTCTATGGACTTGTTTAGCTTTAGCTCTCCCCTGCTGACTGGAGGAGAATGGTGCAGCATAACTTCAGCATCTCAAGAGAGAGAGAGAGATAGAAGAATAAAAGGCAATGACTTCTTCATATTGCTGTAGCCCAGTACCTGGCTACATGTAAGTACTTACATTTGCTTTGATATCAGCTTCTTGTAATCTCTATACAGAAAAGCTCAGTCCTCAATAGGAATGAACAGCACCAGGAGTCAGTCAATTGTGCTTCATGCATATGTGATGACAAGGAACACGTTGACAGGAGAAGACATGAGCTCATGATTCTGTTTCTGCTTCTCCACTGTCCAATAACAGACTGAATGTAGGCAGGGGACCAAGCTACACTATATTGCCAAAAGTATTGGGACACCCCTCCAAATCATTGGATTCATGTGTTCCAATCACCTCCATGGCCATAGGTGTATAAAATCAAGCACCTAGACATGCAGGCTACTTCTACAAACATTTGTGAAAGAATGGGTCGCTGTCAGGAGCTCAGTGAATTCAAGCGTGGTACCTTCATAGGTTGCCACTTGTGCAATAAGTCCATCCATGAAATTTCCTTGCTACTAAATATTCCACGGTCATCTGTCAGCGGTATTATAAGAAAGTGGAAGCATCTGGGAACAACAGCAACTCAGTCACAAAGTGGTAGGCCACGTAAAATGACAGAGTGGGGTCAGCGCATGCTGAAGTGCACAGAAGTCACCAACTGTCTGCAGAGTCAATAGCTAAAGACCTTCAAACTTCATGTGGCCTTCAGATTAGCACAATAACAGTGTGTAGAGATCTTCATGGAATGGGTTTCCATGGCTCAGCAGCTGCATCCAAGCCTTACATCACCAAGTGTAATGCAAAGTAATGGATGCAGTGGTGTAAAGCATGCCAGTACTGGACTCTAGAGCAGTGGAGACCTGTTCTCTGGAGTGAGAAATCATGCTTCTCTGTCTGGCAATCTGATGAATGTGTCTGGGTTTGGCGGTTGCCAGGAGAACAGTACTTGCCTGACTGCATTGTGCCAAGTGTAAAGTTTGGTGGAGGGGGGATTATGGTGTATGGTTGTATTTCAGGGGTTGGTCTTGGCCCCTTAGATCCAGTGAATACCAAGACATTTTGGACAATTTCATGCTCCCAACTTTGTGGGAACAGTTTGGGGATGGCCCCTTCCTATTCCAACATGACTGTGGAGATTGCAAGCCTTCCCACATCAGTGCCTGACCTCACAAATGCACATCTGGAAGAATGGTCAAACATTCCCATAGACACACTCCTAAACCTTGTGGACAGCCTTCCCAGAAGAGTTGAAGCAGTTATAGCTGCAAAGGGTAGGCCAACTCAATATTGAACCCTATGGACTAAGACTGGGATGCCAATAAAGTTCATGTGCGTGTAAAGGCAGGTGTCCCAGTACTTTTGGAAATATATGGCAAGAAGTAACATTGTATTGTTCAATAGCAGTAAAGTCAGGTCTGAAACCTGATTTTACTGTCTGGCAGGACAGCTGGATGAAAAGAAAATCTTTTGCAATTAATACAGCTCTCATGTATGTATTTCAACTATGTATTCAGTCAGTTGCCTAGAATTCATCTATAACACTTTTTCTAGCACATTTCAAAGTAACAGATAACATTTCTATAGAAGTAACATTGTACACTCTTATTTTACGAAGAGGCAGTACCAAACCTCTATTTTGAGAATTTTATTCTTGTGCAATACATTTGGACCACTTCTAAAGTAATAATCATTTAAAATTACCCATCAATCATTTCATCATGGATGTCCACTACCTGACACATAGACAACTAGAAATTACTGTCATTGCATAAAAAAAACAGATCCATGATCTGGTGCAGATTTATCCTCACAGCAGTTTGAGAATGTGTGCAGGCTCTCAGTTTGCCTTAGCTGTACATGGCAAATCTCAAACAGACGAAAAAAAACACATTCTAAATCAATAATCACGTGATGTATTAAACACATCCCTGATACACTGGAAATTCACCTAATCTTCCTCCCACTTCGCAGTAGAGACTGTGCTATAATGGAGTAAAATGCCTCAGTGGTTCAGCTGGATTGTCAGTGTATCAGGGATTTCTTTAATATGAACACATGGTTATTGATTTGGAGGGCTATTGTTTTCTGTTTGATATTTGCGAGAAATTACTGTCATTTAAATTTTCTCACAAACTCTTTACCTTATTGTAACATTGCCTCTGCCTTCTGCCTCATTCTTCACATCCATGAATTTCCTTAAAGCGGTTCTTCAGCCTTTTCCTAAAAAATTAAAAGTCAGCAGCTACAAATACTGTATCTGCAGGCTTTTAATAAAGCGACACTCACCTGTCCAGGGGTCCAATGTCATCCTCACCCGAAGCTCTTCATCACCGCTTTTTGGGTCCCTGGCCCTGGCATGTTTACTGTGGGCAGCCAGCTGTGATTCCTTGCTGCTTCCCAGTTGGCTGCCCACTGCACATGCACAAGCCGCTCTGCTCTTTCCGAATGGTCCTACGACCTTCTGGGATGTGTGACATGTCCCCAAAGGTTGAGGGGCAGAACATTGTGACCAGAAGTGGAAGTGAGTACCTGTCAAAACAAGGTACCCGTCCACCCCCCAAAAAGTGCTAAAAATAGAAGAGGAGGGAGTGGAGGAGGGCATAAAGTGGAACTTTCTCTTTAGGATGAAGTTCTGCTTTAAAGGTTAACTCCACTTTTGGGGGGAAAAAGATAAGCAAGTAAAAAAAAATAATATAGTGTTTACAATTGTGACTCAAGTCATCTTCTAAATTAATATTATTAAAAATGGCCTTTCTTTTTCAGTCTGAAGCACTGAAATTTTCTGTAAAATGCAATACAATATGGCTACCTGGAGGTGTTCTGTACACAGATGGTGTACAGTACGCCCCCTGAAAATATAATTTCCTGCACTAAGATACAAATCAGATTTTTGGCATCCCCTGTAAAAAAGAAGTAATTTTTGGTAAAATACTCCCTATGGGAAATCACATCTAAAGAGATGCAGACCCTGCAATTTTCCTCAGTGCAGCTGCTTGATAATAATTCAGTCACTGCCATACAGATTCATTCTGTACATTGACACAGACAAACAAACATCTACGATTACATCTAACAAAAGTTAGAAATCTGCAACAAAGTTTGTTAAAATCCTTGCAAAGTACATAGATCACCCAGAAGGAAATGTTTTTTTCTCAAACAAAAGTGGAGTTACTCTTTAACCTCCCTGGCGGTATGATTATTTCAGATTTTTGGTGCTGAAAGCGGTACCATTATTTTGCATGGAACTTTGGCGTTTTATATTGTAGGCCTGTAATTTTAAGGAATAACTCACTGAAATCTGTCCGAACAAGAGTCTAGTAAACATCCCGGGTAGGATAAAAATTGAAACAAAAAAATCATAAATTATAATTTAATAAATAATCATAAAAAATAATAATATAATAATAATAAATGTAATTCAATAATATAATCAAACCAAAAACACTGAAATTTGAAATATAACGCCAAGTTCACACATCGCTGAGCAAAGTGGCAAAATCGTTTTCAGTGTCTGATGATGAATTTCCCCGCGAATCATTATCACTCAATTCTGCAAGCTGTTCTGATTTACTATCGCTGTTCTCTAGCTGGTCTAAAACCGCTTTTGACATAAAGGGACGCTTTTTGGATGCCATGGACGTTTCTCAGTTTCCAGGCAGAAAGAACAGTAAAAATTAAGGCAGGGCACAGGACAAAGCACTCGGGACAAAATGTATGTGAAATGGTTTGATACAGTAATGTTATACTATGTGATTTTAGTGATTTTTGTGAATGTCACTTTTTGTCATTTTCAAATTTCCCGCCGTGCCGTCCCCCATACGTCCCGACGCTCGCAGAGGACGGAACCCAGATGACAGATGCCGGCATCCACCAGATTACATTGCTGGGGACACTGCAGGAGGGACATCGCGGGAGCGCAGGACAAGGTAAGTGATCGCGGAGCAGCGCCGCATGGTGAGCCCGAGTGTAGCTCGGGGTTACCGCTTGTGGTACTGAAACTACAGTACCTACAGGAGCTACACTCGGGAATACCACCAGGAAAGCTACGTCTTACTGATTCCATTTGTGAATCATATCCAATATACAATCCTTCCTTTTTTTTAAAGGACCTCCAAAATTTTAGTCCATGCTCACACAATCTCTTACTTTGGTTTATTCAATAAAAATTACGGTAGTTTTTCCTTCTGCAGTCTATTACACTGCTATATTTAGGAACTAACGCTCGTACTTTTCTGACCATCCACTCCTCCACTGACCTGTTAATGTTCACTGGACTGTTCCCAACCTAAAAGCATACTTCCAAACTTTCTAAGATGACAAATAGAGACACACCTCACCATGCCCACAGTACATGGAACAAGAGAAAATGATTCTCCAAAAATTGGTAAAAAAAACAAAAGTCCCTTGTTGACCCAAAAATTTCCTTTACACTGGCCTAAAGCGTAACAAAAATGTAATATGATGTACCTTACCAATTATTGAATGTGGTGGCTGCATTAATTTTCTTTTTTTTTCAGGCTTGTCACCTTGTGATCAGCCAGTACCACACCTCCAGTCTCTGTGGCTACATTCACTCCTTCACTGTATCCACAGAGGAGCTGAACTGTCAATCAGTGGAGAGGATGGTTTGGATGAAATAGTAGATTTAGATGAACTTTACATTAGTGACAAACAATGTAAAGCCCAACTTTAGCTAACACCTTTTTAAGCAGTTGCATTTTTTTTCTTTTGAGATAAAGACTACATAAATGAATAAAAGCTGACCAATGTAAGCACCCCTGTCTCTGTGGAATGCATCAGCACTATAACTGCCACTTTTTCTAAACAGCTTGTGTTACATATGTAATTTTTTAGTTAAAAAATGTTTTTATTATTTTTTTTATTCTACAGACATTAATACAGCAGAGTAAAAAAATAGGCATTTCTGATAGGAAATATGAACAGAGGGATTTCCATCCAAAAAAGCATAGTCCCTCCAAACAAGTCAAATGTGGGAGCCATATTTAAACTGAACCTGTAGCAGAATGCTCATTTATTCCCCATGCTCAGATGCAGGTGCAGGTACCTTTAACTCCTTTTTCCACAACTCCCTGGATTCCTGAACATGCCCAGAGAAGATAGGCTTCTTTGCTTCCCTCCCCCAGCAGCTCAGAGACGCCACACCTGATAACATAGAGGTAGTCAGGTAAGTGATCTTCAGGTAGGCGAGAGGCCCTCCACTATCAGAACTGGCCTGCAGGTAGCCAGACTAGAGCCCAATAGCACACAGCTTCTTCAGAAGGTACTGTTACTGTGAAGTGCATCTCCCCAATTTCTATCAGAGTACTGCAATTCCAGTAGGTGGCCCTGTGTCCTTGAGCCTGGGATCCCTCCAGCTACTAGCTAATGTTACCAGAGCCACCCTGACATTCAATGAGAGAGATGCTGCTCATGTACAAGGATATACACAAGCAGCTGTTCGAAGTTTGAACTGGTTTACCAGTAGTGATTCTCAGCTAGATTCCAAATGCGCACCTATTTATTAAACTGAAAGTTACAGTTCCTTGCTATCTGATCATGTGGCCTATTACCCATCCTGTTAACCTATACCCAAACTATGAACACTAAAATATTTACATATTCCGAGCAAGTGGCAAAAGTACTTTAAAACAAGCCTCCATTCACCTCTGTAGCTATAGGCAATTTGAAAAAACTCATCTTCAGATTTCACAACAGAACATTGAAATCTTAGCTTTTTCCCTATACACAGCAAATTTTGATAAGAGTTTGTTCACTCAGGAGGCAGCACTTGCTGCCCCTCTGAAAGGCAATCCATAGTGGCAGTTGAGCAGTTGCTGCAAGGCATTCAGAGGTGAAACTGCCACCTCCTGAATGCAAATTTGTTTTACAGCTGAATAGGAATTTAATTTGTAAATACCGTGCTGCAGCCGCAAGTCAAGTGCTTGAATGGTACAAGTAAGATATAGGCAAAGCAACATGGCCACAGCATACATAGAGTGCTGTGAAAAAGTATTTGTCCATTTTTGTCCATTCCTGATTTTTTTTTTTTGCATATTTGTCACACTTAAATGATTTAGATAATTAAACAAACTTTAATATTACACAAAGATAACTCAAGGAAATACAAAATGCAGTTTTTAAAGAATGATTTCATGTATTAAGCGAAAAATCTGTCCAAACCTGCCTGACCCTGTGTGAAAAAGTATTTACCCCCTCTTGCTAAATCATGAATGAACTGGGGTTAACTGCATTTTTTGGAAAGCTGAGTTAAAGTTCACTTGCCACACTCAGGCCTGATTACTGTTGTACCAGTTGAACCAAGAAATCAGTTAAATTGAAGTTGTGTGACAAAGTGAAGCACACTAAACGATCTCAAAAAGCTACACATCATGTCACGATCTAAAGAAATTAAAGAACAGATGAGAAATAAAGCAATTGATATGTATCACTCTAGAAAGGGTTACAAAGCCATTTCTAAGGCTTTGTGACCCAAGTTAACCACAGTGAGAGCCATTATCCACAAATAGAGAAAACTTGGAACAGTGTTGAACCTTTCCAGGAGTGGCCGGCCTACCATAATAACTCCAAGAGCACAACAACGACTCATCCAAGAGATCATAAAAGAACTCAGAACAACATCTAAAGAATTGCAGGCCTCACTCATCTCAGTTAAGATCAGTGTTCTTGATTTAATAAGAAAGAGACTGGGCAAAAATTGCATCCATGGGAGAGTTCCAAGGCGAAAGCCATTGCTGACCGAAAAAGAAGACTAAGGCTCATCTCAAATTTGCCAAAAAACATCTTGATTATCCCCAAGACTTTTGGACAAATATTCTTTGGACTGACAAGACAAAAGTTTAACTTTTTGGGAGGTGTGCGTCCCATTACATCTTGCGTAAAACTAACTTAGCATTTCATAAAAAGAACATCATACCAAAAGTCAAACATAGTAGTGGTAGTGTGATGGTCTTGGGCTGCTTTGCAGCTTTAAGACCTGGAGTACTTGCCATAATTGATGGAACTATGAATTCTGCACTCTACCAGACAATCCTGAAGGAGAATGTCCGGCGATCAGTTGATGACTTCAAGCACACTTGGGTTATGCAGCAGGACAATGATCCAAAACACATCAGCAAGTCCACCTTTGAATGGCTAAAAAAAAACAAAATTAGGGTTTTGGAGTGGCCTAGACAAAGTTCGGACATAAGTGTCATGACCTTAAACAGGCCATTCATGCTCGAAAACCCTCCAATGTGGCTGAATTAAAACAATTCTGCAAAGACGAGTGGGCCAAAATTCCTCAACAGCAATGTGAAAGACTTATTGCCAGTTATCAGAAACACTTGATTGCAGTTGCTACTGCCAAGGGTGGAATTGCTTGTTTTAAAGCTTGTCTACTGCTTGTTAAGAATATGTAAATATTGTAAAGTCCATAGTCAGGGCACAGGTGTACAGTAAAATGTTCAAGGTGAACCTCTTATTTTGATAAAAGCAACCAAGTTAACAATATTGTCATGCAGTTAAGGTTTATGTTAGTACAGTCAATCTGCAAATCCACAGCTAAATCCTGCACACATATTATTCAAACGTCCTTATCTACTGCCTGCCTGACTGCCTGCACCATCCTATCTGTCCAGGTATGCTGTAGTCAAGACCTTTTGTATAGCCTAGGGCAGGAGATCATAATCTAACCTACAATATGTTAAAATTGTTCAGACAGAATCTCAAAGTGTGAATCTAACTAGTAAAAATAATACCATTTACTATGCAAACACCATGCTTATAGGCATTATTTTTCTGCCTAACCAAAAGCTTTTATTTCTAGTAATATTGTAATATTTTAGTATAATTTCTGTAATTACTTTGTAATGTACTGTAACTATACTTCCTAAAGTTTTCTTAGTATATTGTTTAGTATAATATCCTTTTATGTAATATCATCTTGTTCATACAGGGAATATATAGGTAGAAACTGCATATATTATACTTATATTGCCAAATATACATTGCTCAAAAACATTAAAGGAACATTTTGAAAACACATCAGATCTCAATGGGGAAAATATCATGCTGGATATCTATACTGATATGGACTGGGTAATGTGTTGGGAACATAAGGATGCCCCATTTCTTTGATGGAAATGAAAATTATCAATCTACAGAGGACTGAATTCAAAGACACCCTGAAAATCAAAGGGAAAAAATTATGCAGCAGGCTAGTCCATTTTACTGAAATTTCATTGCAGCAACTCAAAATGGTACTCAGTAGTTTGTATGACCCCCACGTGCTTGTATGCATGCCTGACAATGTCAATGAGATGACGGATGGTGTCCTGAGGTATTTCCTCCCAGATCTGGACCAGGGCATCACTGAGCTCCTGGACAGTTTGAGGTGCAACCTGCCGGCTATGGATGGACCGAAACATGATATTCCAGAGGTGTTCTATTAGATTTAGGTCAGGCAAGCATGGGGGCCATTCAGTGGTATGAATTCCTTCATCCTCCAGGAACTGCCTGAATACTCTTGCCACATGAGGCTGGGCATTGTCGTGCACTAGGAGGAACCCAAGGACCACTGCACCAGTGAAGGGTCTGTCAATGGGTACAATGATTTCATCCTGATACGTAATGGCAGTCAGTGTGCCATTGTCTAGCCTGTAGAGGTCTGTGTGTCCCTCCATGGATATGCCTCCCCAGACCATCACTGACCCACCACCAAAACGGTCATGCTGAACGATGTTATAGGCACCGTAACATTCTCCACGGCTTCTCCAGACCCTTTCACGTCTGTCACGTGCTCAGAGTGAACTTGCTCTCATCTGTGAAAAGCACAGGGTACCAGTGGTGGACCTGCCAATTTTGGTGTTCAGTGGCAAATGCCAATCATGCTCTATGGTGCCGGGCAGTGAGCACAGGGTTCACTAGAGGAAGTCGGGCCCTCAGGCTACCCTCATGAAGACTGTTTCTTATTTGTTAGAGACATGCACACCAGTGGCCTGCTGGATGTCATTTTGTAGGGCTCTGGCAGTGCTCATCCTGTTCCTCCTTGCACAAAGGAGCAGATACTGGTCCTGCTGATTGGTTAAGTACCTTCTATGATCCTGTCCAGCTCTCCTAGAGTAACTGCCTGTCACCTGGAATCTCCTCCATGCTCTTGAGACTGTGCTGGGAGGCACAGCAAACCTTCTGGCAATGGCACATATTGATGTGCCATCCTGGATGAGTTGGACTGCCTGTGCAACCTCTGTAGGGTCCAGGTATTGCCTCATGCTACCAGTAGTGACACTGACCTTGGTCAAATGCAAAAATAGTGAAAAGCAGTCATAAAAGATGAGTAGAGAAAAAAATGTCAGTGGCCTCCACCTGTAAAACCATTCCTGTGTTGGGGGCCATCGCATTGTTGCCCATCTAGTGCACCTGTTGTTAATTTAATTAACACCAAAGTTGCTGAAACTGATTAACAACCCCCTCTGCTACTTAACTGACCAGATCAATGTCCCAGGATTTTCATTGACTTGATGCTTTACTCTGATTAAAACGTGTTCCTTTAATTTCTTTGAGCAGTGTATATTTGAAATTACATAGAATAGTTTATTTTAAAAAATGTTAAAGGTCCATTAATTAAAGCTCAACAGAACTTTAAAGGGTAACTCTACATTTGGGGAAAAATAGCAAATAAAAAATACATATAACATATACATTTGTTACACAAGCCATATTATAATTAAAATGTTAAAAAATTGCATTTCCTTTTCAATCTGCAGCATTGTAATTTTCTGTAAAATTCGGCCTCCTGTAGACAGTTGGTGGAGAGAATGATCAGTCCACAGAAATGTCATTTCCTGTGTATATGATTGGCTTACTGATTTTCCCAGAAGTTACAAGATACAAGTCAAAATGTAGGCATCTTCTACAACAAAAATTTAATTTTTAGTGAGATACTGTCCAAAGGGTAATTACTTCTAAAGGGATGCAGACACTGCAACGTTCCTCTTTACACTACTGAAAATGCATCAGCTGATTAATGAAAAAGTCACTCCCTTTCAGATTCACTCTGCACAACAAACAGCTATTTCTTCAGAGCAGAAAAAGGTAGGAAACTGCAACAAATTGTGTTAAAATCTTTGCAATTCAGATCGATCACCCACGGGGAATGTTTTTTCCTCAACAAAAGTGGAGTTACTCTTCAAATCAGTTTATTACATTTCAAGTGAATCAAAACAAAAACATGTGCAAAGGCTTATAGCTTGATTTCTTTAGCATATAAAAGAGCTAAAGCTCTCCAATCAGCAATGAGAATGAGCTTTGCTGAAGTATAGAGATAGCATGTGGGATCTCTGTACAGAGACCCCTGCTTCCACACACGTGGGGCAAGGGTCTTTTTCTGCCATAGCTGTTTTCTAACGGTGCACTCACACTGGCAGTTTTAACTATGCCTGGGCACTGTTTACCCCCTTCGGCTGGTTCATTTATGTAGTGCTCTGAACTTTGCCTGGGAAGAGTAAAGCTGGCCATAGAGAGTTTGAATCTTAGCCGGTTCAACAGGAACCAATGAGATTTGAACCATGTATGGGCAGGATGAATGTACCCAAGTTGATCGAGCACAGTGATTGCAGTAAAGAAATTTGTCTATGGCCTGCCTTAAGTGTACTGTACCCAGGACCACATAGAAGAGGTGATCCTGTGCATGGTTTACTTATGGTCTGGTAGTTTGCTTCAGTCTCAGCACAAATCATACCTGAGCACAGAAATCTCCATAGATTACTGAGGTCTGGTTGGCAAGGGTGATAATGTAAGTGTGCCTAGGTACACCCATTCTGAGTGCAGATCTGCAGGGGCGTGGGAAGGGGGGACAAGAATTTGGGCATGGTTTAGTTAAGAAAACAAACTGTAAGACTTTGCTCTTGTTGAGTTAGACTTGTGTGTGTGTTAAATTTTTCTTTCATATTTTTTGTTTTTTTTCTGTATTTTTATCTATATTTAAGTTTTGGGCATGCATAGACCTTGAGTTTTTATAGCTGTATGCTAAACGTTTAGCTTGCATGTTTATTATGTTTTTTAAATCATTTTATGTGTAACTATGCATTTGCAAACATGCCTATCTGAAGTACATGAATATAAATAGGATTACACAGTAATTTATCTTACAAAGATTTTCCAGGTTTACTGCCATGTTTTCTGTTCCTCAGGGCACCAGCATTCATCCTTTATGTATGGTGAAATGCCATCGATCTGCAGTGACACCTGAGAATATCTTTTCAAGTTAACCCTTTATCCAGAATACAAGTGTCAAAGAGAATTCACAGGAGAATATTTAACTAGTCAGTCCTCTGTAGATGAAGCTGTGTCCTTGATTACAGTAGAATAGATTGCAGGCAGGAATACAGAATGTATTCAGGAAACTATAGAAAAAGAGGCAGCAATTGTATGATGGTAGATACTGTACAAATACAAAGGCTGACTTTTAAGATGAACGTAACCCTGTACTATCTTCATAGTAGGCACAGTAACACTGGCAACGTATATAGCAGTTATTAAAAAGTGCCATCATTTGCCACAGAAGTCCATAAAAAAAGTTTGTGTTTGCATAGGGCTAGGTGTTAACCCCCATATACAGGGCCATCCTAATGAATAGGCACACCTGGCACTGCCCAGGGGCCACAGGTGCATGGACAAGGGGGGGCGCTGTGTGTGTGTGTGGGTGCACATACAAGTTAGCCGCTCCAATGGTGGAGCACTATTCTTACCACTGACACCAATGATGAAGCACTATTCCTCCCACTGACATCAATGATGGGGCACTATACCTCCCACTGATACCAATGATGGGGCACTATTCCTCCCACTGACATCAATGATGGGGCACTATTCCTCCCCCTAATACCAATGATGGGGCACTATTCCTCTCACTGATACCAATGATGGGGCACTATTCCTTCCACTGACATCAATGATGGGGCGCTATTCCTTCCACTGACATCAATGATGGGGCAATATTCCTTCCACTGACATCAATGATGGGGCACTATTCCTCCCACTGATACCAATGATGGGGCACTATTTCTCCCACTGACATCAATGATGGGGCACTATTCCTCCCACTGATACCAATGATGGGGCACTATACCTCCCACTGATACCAATGATGGGGCACTATTCCTCCCACTGACATCAATGATGGGGCACTATTCCTCCCCCTAATACCAATGATGGGGCACTATTCCTCTCACTGATACCAATGATGGGGCACTATTCCTTCCACTGACATCAATGATGGGGCGCTATTCCTTCCACTGACATCAATGATGGGGCAATATTCCTTCCACTGACATCAATGATGGGGCACTATTCCTCCCACTGATACCAATGATGGGGCACTATTTCTCCCACTGACATCAATGATGGGGCACTATTCCTCCCACTGATACCAATGATGGGGCACTATTCCTTCCACTGACATCAATGATGGGGCACTATTCCTCCCACTGACACCAATGATGGGGCACTATTCCTTCCACTGACATTATTGATGGGGCACTATTCCTCCCACTGACATCAATGATGAGGCACTATTGTTCCCATGAACACCAACAATTGAGCACTATTCCTCCCACTGATATCAATGATGGGGCACTATTCCTCCCACTGACAACAACAATGGGACACTATTCCTCCCACTGACACCAACCCTGGGGCACTATTCCTCCCACTGACTCCAACAATGGGAGACTATTTATCCTACTGACAACAACAATGGGACACTATTCCTCCAACTGACACCAACACTGGGGCACTACTTTTCCCACTGACTCCAACAACGGGAGACTATTCCTCCCACTGACATAAATGATGAGGCACTATTGTTCCCATGAACACCAACAATTGAGCACTATTCCTCCTGCTAACACCAATGATGGGTCACTATTCTTCCCCCCTAATACCAAAGATGGGGCACTAACAATGGGACACTATTCCTCCGCCTAATACACAAAAGGGAACAGTATTTTCTCCCACTGATACCAGGACATTTCTGCTCCTGCTGGCCACATTCTGGCCTCCCCAAAGTTTGAAGTACAGTAAACTGTCCCTTTGCTTAGAAAGTTTGGAGACCCCTGTCCTACACTATAAACCTCAGCATCTGACAGTTCTTGTCGTTGTGTCGGAGGCCTGTGTCCACCACTGTGCTGTGGTTTCATCCACCAACCTCCACATCATTTCAGGATACATCAGTGATGTAGGGGTCAGCAGATGGAACCACAGAGCGCAAAAGGGGACAAGCATCCAATGCACCCAGACGTATTTCAGAAATGGAGATTTGCAGGCAACCCTTTTTCAGAAATTGTGTATGTCAGTTTTGATCTCCCTCATTGCTACAAAGTGCATGTAGTACTATAAAAGCACAGCAGTAAAAAAAAAGACTTTAACATGGACTCCTTTAAAATACATGGATCAAGGATATTTATAGTCCTTTTAATGTATTTGTTGCAGGAAGTTAAAATGAGGGTTAGGAACAACTTGCAGCCATTTTTCAAGCAGCTATTACCCAAATTCTGTTAATGCCAACCATTTTAATATTTGGCAAGTAAGTATAATAATGTCTTTTAATTGGATAATTAGCTGAATGTGGATTAATATACAACATATCTTCAACAATCACATCATTGTGACTAAACATTTCCTTCTGCACTGATTCATCAACCCCTACTAAAAACAAGTCATTAAGAAAAGGAAACACGTTTCTAGAATAATGTTTAGATAATTTCAAGGAACATGTTGCCACTAAAAAAATTTGCATTTGCCATTCAGATCAGTTGTAAACAGCGAGACTGTTTTTGTGCTATTAAATATGACTTACACCAGAATGACTTTCCAATATTTGTCTCTTATTTTCACAGTCATGGTCTGAATTCTTATGAGTTTTCTCACTGCATGTATAAATGCCACAGTCCAGAGAAAATTATCCACAAGCCAGGGACAGAAAGCTCTCCAGGAGGTGATAATGAGTTGGAAGCAGTTTTAAAGTTTTTTAATAGTTTTGTAGTCAGCAAGTGAACTTCAAAGCTAGCTGGCATTTTTCTGCAGATATTATTCAACTTCAGCTATTTGTGTGCCAATATAACAAGCACAGTAAAAATAGCTAACAACATTTATTAATGGAATAATAAAGTAGAACGACACCCTCCTATATTTTTAAGACAAGGAAGCTGTCATCTAAGGCTCCATTCACACCAATACATTTTTTAGTTCTTTTTGCAAAAACGCACTACAGTCCACTTAACATAGCTTCCTATTGAACATGTTCACATCTATTTTTTGAGCCGCTGCGTTTTTTTTTGGAAAGGGTCAGGGACTTTTTTTATCCACTTCAATACCGGGCACTTTTATCCCCTTCCTGCCCAGGTAAATTTTCAGGTTTCAGCGTTCACACTTTGAATGACAATTGTGTGGTCATGCAACACTGTACCCAAACAAAATTTTTATCATTTTGTTCACACAACTAGAGCTTTATTTTGGTGGTATGTAATCACCACTGGGGTTTTTATTTTTTGCTATATTAACAAAAAAATACAGAAAAGTTTTTCTTTGTTTCTGTTATAAAAGTTTGCAAATAAATAATTGTTCTTCATAAATTTAGGCCGAAATGTATTCTGCTACATTTCTTTGGTGAAAATAACCCAAATCAGTATTTATTATTTAGTCTGTAGGAAAGTTATACAGTTCACAAACTATGGGATATATCTGAATATTGATCAATCCTGAAGTACTTACAGCCAATTTAATTTCTTGAGGCCCAAAAATGTCAGAACAGTACAGATATCCTCCAAATGACCCCTTTTTGCAAAGTAGATAGTCTGACGTATTTCATAAGAGGCATGGCGATTTTTTTTAAGCTGTAATTTTTTTGTCATAATTTTTGGGAAAATGAAAAAATTCAAAAATGTATTTTCACAATTTTTTTTACATACTGTCACCAGTGCAGTACAGCATCATCATATAACTAGTGTGGCAGTGATCAGTGACACTGACTGGTGACAGTACGAAAAAAAATTTTGAATTTTTTTTAAATATATATTTTATTTTAATTACATTTTTTTTTCTTTTTTTAAGATTTTTGTTTCATATTACACTATGACCAAAGTAGTATAATGTGACCATAGTAACATTGTACTACTTTGGGGAAGTGATCAGTATTTTTTTTTCTTTACACAATTTGATTTCTTATAGCAAAGAATGTATTTGCTATAAGCAAGCATTTAACTGAATGAAATTGATTCATTCAGTTTTTTTGTTGTGATTAGCTGTGATTGGCCATGGCTAATCACATGACACCTATGGGCTGTGATTGGCCCAGCCTGTGCATGTGATCACTGTGACCATTCACAGCTAGACACACTTGTATACAATAGATGACATGAAAGGAAGCCATCCATTGTATACAACTGTCATGTGACCTGCTGTGATTGGTCACAGCAGGTCACATGGTACTGGCAACGGGGCCGGTACACAGATCTGTCATTGGACATGTCCGAGGTACACAGCCGGTGACAGATCTCTCCACAGAGCGGCCCTGCAGGCACACGCAAAGTGTGATCTGGGCAGGACATCATATGAAACCCTACTGGAGGGACGAGAGGCTTTTTACTATAGGCCGAGCGGGAAGGGGTTAAAGCAAAAAGCAGCATTTTTGCTACAATAGAATTCAATGGAGAAGCTGCTGAAATGCATGGTAGTGCATTTTTGCTGTGTTTTGCATTTTTATTCTGCCCAGAAACAAAAAAAATTCCACTTTAACAAAAAACAAAATGCAAAACGTGGTAAAAACGCATGTAGAAAAATGCAAAACGAACTGCAAAAAGCGCTGTAAAATGGATAAAAAAGCAAACTGCATAGGTGTGAATGGAGCCTTTGTCTTTGCCAGTGCACAGATGATCGGTTATGACACCAGCCATTTGATGGCTTCACAGTTTGGTTGAGAGCGCAAAGCCACTGTGATGGTTATTATTCACAGCATGCCTTGAATGTAACTGTTTCAACAAACAGTTAAATCAAGGTTTAGCTCTGCATTAACAATATTATGGTTAGAACTGATGTCTAAAATCCAGATAATTTGGTAGGGGCAACTTGTAAAACCATGCATACTAAAAGGTGAAATATCCGCGTGGTTTTATCACTATCTAATGGGTCAGTCCATCCAAAACTGCTGCTTTGAAGAGAGTTCACCAATGGCAGCCTCCATTATTTTATTATGACAGATTCTCTGTAAATTATATATATAAAGCCAAAACATTTTTTTTGTTTTGGATAAAGTAGGGAATGATTCAAACCATCACTTTTGTTTGTGTCCCATTAGGGAGATTGCCCTATGCTTCCTATCAGTGGATCACCCATAACTTTCTATCCTGGTGACAACAATCATCAGGACAAATGGAGTGGGACACAGGCGGCATTAAAAACAACACAGAGATTTGAACATTCAAAACTCTTTCAAAACAAGAAAAATGTTTTTGATATACATTATGTGTTTGTAGATGCTGGTAAGTCAAATAACATACTTACATAATAGATTGGGAAAAGACACAGGTCCATCCAATCCAAACTATGCCTAAGTGGGTGTATTTGTGTCAATCAATTTGCATCTTCTACACATACCCCTGTATATTATGCCTATTAAGGAAGACATCAAGAAGTTTTTTCAAATTTGTCAAAACTCACAGCTATTACCACTATCTGGGGAAGGTAGGTCCACATGTTATACATGTACATGTTATTACAAATCAATAACTTTCTGGATTATGTTACACGCACTCCCTTTGTGTCATACGGTTATTTTAGTAAAATGTAATCATAGAAAGGGAAAATGGGTTAGTACTTCTTGAACAACATACACACAACTTATATAAACATATATTCACACATACACAAACTGACGTACATACATATGAAGTCACATACACATATACACATACTGTATAGAACATACACATATATACATACACACATACATACATACACACACACACACATACATACATACAGTTATACAAACTAGGGGGAAATCAATGGTGGAGAAGGATCTGGGGGTTCTGGTAGATCATGGAATGCCAAGCTGCAGTTTCTAAAGCGAGCAAAAACCTCTCTTGTATCAAAAGAGGTATAGACTCATGAGAGAGATATCATTTTACCCCTGTACAAATCATTAGTAACACCTCATCTGGAATATGCAGTTCAGTTTTGGCACCAATTCACAAACAGAACATTGGGGAACTGGAGAAAGTAAAGAGAGGCATGGAGGAGCTCAGCTATGAGGAAAGATTAGAGGAACTGAATTTATTCTCTTTTGAGAAGAGGAGATTAAGGGGGGATATGATCAACATGTATAAATACATTAGTGGTTCATATAGTGAACTCGGTGTAGAGCTATTCACCCTGAGGTCATCACAGAGGACAATGGAGTGCTCTTTACATCTGGAGGAAAAGACATTTAATCTCCAAACATGGAAACGTTTATTCACAGTGAGAGCTGTGAGAATGTGGAATAGACTCCCTCAGGAGTTGGTTCTGGCCAGCTCAGTGGATTGCTTCAAAAAGGCCTGGATTGTTTCCTAGATACACAGAATATAACTGGGTACTAACATTTATAGGTGAAGTTGATCCAGGAAATATCCGATTGCCTCTCCGGGGATCAGGAAGGAATTTTTTTCCCAGCAGGAACAAATTGGATCATGCTTTGCTGGGGTTTTTTTGCCTTCCTCTGGATCAACTGTGGGTATAGGATTATAACTTTTTTTTTTCTATGGTTGAACTGGATGGACTTTTGTCTTTTTTCAGCCAGACTAACTATGTATCTAGTAACAGTCCTTTTAAAATCTGTAGTACTGTGTCTGCATGGGCAGTGCCGGGTACTGCACAGTAAGGGAGTCAGAGAATTTCAGGACTCAAGAAGACTTCTTCTCATTCTGCTGTTCTGCACTTCCCATCCTAAACAAGCTCACACTGTGCTGATGTACAGTTCAACAGAGCAGTGGGAGCTCGATCACAAACCTTTTCAACCAGGATGCCAGGGCGTCCCTGACAAGCTAAGATGGCACCCCGATTGAAAAAAGACTGGTCTAATGCTTGTAAATTACACTTAGGACTCATTCATGCCAGCTCAAATGCTAAAACAAGCCAGTGGTGGTATCCACTGTGAACAGTGTGTACAGTGCCTTGCAATGTTACAAGGTTTACCTTTTTTAAAATGTTAAAAAGACATTTCCTGCATTCCTATGCACCGCAGTCCAGTGACCAGTGATAAAGTCTGCATTTTTATGCTTGCACTAGAAACCACCTCAAGGCAGCATTATGGTGTGAACAGCACACAGAAAACAATTGTTTTCTATGTGCCTTGGTGGTGAGCCTGGCAATAAATTAAAACCCAACTGAACATTAAGGATTACCCTTTTATGAGAAAATTTGCTTAGGCCAAATTTTGTACTGTCAATGTTTTGCAGTGTTGGTGAACTCAATAAACTTATGACTAGTTTATACACCCAAATAATTTGATATGTATATATTACATGTTTTTTTTCTATTTTTGTAACAATGTATATGTTATAATTTAGTGCTACTGTATACACTGTTCCCTGCTACTTTTGTGTGCGTGGTAACATTTACTCTGAACTGTGGCTGGGAACATGGACAGCACTGAGCGGTATCAAGCTTGTTGGACATCCTATTCCAAAGTCATGGACATTTATAATGGATTTGGAGTGATTCTGTTGGAATGTATGCCCATTCAGCCAAAATAAATTGTGAGGCCATAAATTGAAGCTGGACAAGAAAACCTGGTTTAGAATTGGCATTCTGAATCATGTCCATGGTGTCCGATAGTGTTGAGGTCAGCAATCTGTTTAGGTCACTCGACTTCCTCAACACCACTCCTCTAAGCATTTGTTTATGGATCTGGCTTTGTGCACAGGGATACAGCCATGCAAGGGGTGCCACTGGGTAAGTGAGTCCTCCATGCCAGCAGGGAGAGATGTTCCTCAGGTAACGACACCTGATTGCTGATACAGGTTGGCCAGATGTTAAGTGCTGAGTTGCCAAAGAGGCAACAGAAACAAGATGCAGGGATGGTAAATAATATGGGAGCATGGTAACAGTATAAGAAGACAGCATGCGTGGTCAGACAAGCTGAGGGACAGAAAGTAGACAGTAGATGGACCAGATCAAAATGCAAGCTTAGTTGGGTAGCCACGTAATTAAAGTTCAGCTTAGGGTTCATAACTAATCAAAGAGTACTTATAATCAGGCAAAGAGTTTGAGATAATTCTCAGATTACATAGCCTGATACAGGTGTGAAGGACATTCCCACTTCTGGCTGTCTAGTCATGAAAATGCAGTGTGCTGAGTCTCCAGCAGATGACAGCATAACAGCACAGAGGGCAAACAAACTATGCTAGGAAGTGGTATCCACAAGATGGCCCATAATTAGGATTTATGCTCAGGTTGGTTTGTAATAATGTGAAACACACAATGTTATAAAATGTGGCTAAATAATTTGTGGCCATTAACTAATATACCACCCCTAATAATTGTTAATGTTGTTGATGAGTCCAAATCTGATGTCAGTTATACCATACCTATGCATGTTTGTAACAGTTACGTGAATGATGGAAAAATCTACACAAGCCCTCTTTGCTTCTTGGCATGGCCCCTTTGCTGCTTGAGTCATATGTTATTACATCTCAATCATTCACCATGGCGACTGGCTGGAACTAAGCTGACCTTGATGGGGGAATCAAAGCATAGTAAATAGTCCTTGCTTTTCAAAGCCTGCTTACATCATTTTTATATTCACAAGAGGGGCAGAGATTACAGCAGGAAGTTACTTTATAGAACCTTCCAGGTCAAACCTTGCCCCCAATTCTCTAAGCAGCTGCAGGAACTGCCATACCCAAAGTTACAAACTTGAACATTTCTATATAAAGTTGATACAATGAATGTGCTTAATCAGTGAATGAGAACTGACTGGTAAATTTGTCTCCTAAATTAATCTGCCATCCAAATTAATTCACTCATCTATTGATCTGCTCAACAAGCAGAATTTGCACACTCAGTCAAATCTTAGTTTGAACAAATTATCCCTTAATCAATTACTGACTTCTAATGAGAGACCAGTCCATCATTTTAAGATGGAAAGCAGTGTGTACAAATAACTTCTACTAATATGCGTTGCTTAATTTTCAACTGTTAAAATTAATAAGCCATATAAGGGTGAATGAAAATTTCGAGTTTTTAAAGTGAGCCTATATAAGTTTTTAAATGTTCCTGTTTAAAGGATTCTTTAGCATGGTTTATGAGACTAGCAAAAAATGAACTTTATTATATCATTTCTGATTAGACACGGTATAGCAATTCCACACTCGTGAGAGAGCCTAGGCACAGTCTGTTCTTCTATCCCCTTGGGAACCTGTTAGGAGTTTGATAGGTGTATCATGCCCACTCCTGCTTCTGACTAATGAAATACACTGATGGTGTCATCAGGGCACTGGCCCTAGCAACTGGAAGAGCTGTTCCACAGAAACATTGTGCAATGGATGAGTGGGTTTAGGCAAGAAAACAGCTGTAGAATGCCTCCTGTAATTGGTATATCATTAACAAGAGACTCAAAATGATAAGAAAACGTCCTTTAAAATAAATAAATAAATAAATAAACATGTCATACCGTTGGAATACAATTTTCATGTATTTTTGTGTAACAGCTACACCAACAGTATTCAGTAGAGATACAGCATATTCTTCAACCAGTAGATGGAAGTGTTTTTAAGTTTGTAGCTGCATCTATGACTATACTTTGTCTTCTTCCTGAATCATTTTATATATGTGATTTTGTATTGGCGGCTACAGCTGTCGATCAGAGAGATACCCCGCTGGCACCCAGAGGTCGCTGAGGAACACTGACAGAGGAGAGGTCTGTATGTAAACAATACAGATCTCTCCACTGTTAGCACCAGCACTCTCCTGCATAGCAGCGCAATACAAAGCAGCATGCTTACATAGTAAAGCATACACAGACAACACAGGAAAACAGCACAAAGCACATAGTTAACCATTTGATCGCCCCAGATGGTAATCCCTTCCTGCCCATTGTCATTAGTACAGTGTCAGTGCTTTTTATCAGCATTGATCACTGTATTAGCGTCACTGGGGATGTCAGTGACAGTCACTTCCCCCTTCCAGTGTCAGAATACCTGCCACAGTCCCGCTATAAGTAGCTGATTGCCGCCATTTGTAGGCGTTATAACTTTCATGTAAGCTAATTAATTTACACCTATTGAGATTTTTTTTTTTAGCAAAGACATGTAGCAGAATACATTTTGGCCTACATTTATGACAAAATTTTATTTTTTCAATTTTTTTACTGGATATGTTTTATAGCACAAAGTAACAAATATTGTTTTGTTATTTTTCAAAATTGTTGGTCTTTTTTTGTTTATAATGCAAAAAATAAAAAATGCACAGACAATCACATATCACCAAAAGAAAGCTCCATTTGTGGGGAAAAAAGGACATAAATTTCATTTGGGTGCAGCATTGCATGACTACACAATTGTCATTTAAAGTAGTGGAGCGCCGTAATGCAAAAGATGGTCCGGTCACGAAGGGGGGTAAATCCTCTAGAGGGCAAGTGGTTAATGCATAGAATGCATTAAAGTAAAAAAAATCCTTAAAGTGGTTGTAAAATATATTTTTTAAAATAGCAAACATGTCTATACTTACGTGCTCTGTGCAATAGAATTGCACAGGTCGGCCCTGAATTCCCTCTTCTTGGGTCCCCATGGGGACATTTGTGTGGGCTCGCTCCTGAGCCCTTCTGTTGCGTCCATTGATACAGACAGCGGGACTCAGCTCCATCCCCCTCTCCCTCGTCACTGGCTTAGATTAACGGCAATGGGAGCCAATGGTTCCTGGTTTCTCAGCAAAGACTGTAAGACCTGGAAGTCAGGGGAGAGAAAAACTGCAGACGTGCACAGCACTGGACTGAATGAGGGCTCAGGTGAGTATAAAGGGGGTGAGGGGGCCATACTGTTACCAAAAATTTTTTTACCCAAATGCCAGGAATACATTTAGGTAAAAGAATGTTTCGGCTTTAGAACCACTTTAATGCATTTGAACCACTTTAAGGCTGGCCATAGATGGGCTGTTTATTGGCCGAATTGTCGGCCGATAAACGAAAAATCGGTCGTTGCCGATGCTGCCACCAATGTCTACGAAAAACGTCTGTTTTTGTAGATTTTCCAGCATGACTGATTAAAAGAAACGAGAAAATCCATGAAAAATGGCTGATGGCATTGCCCCACTAACGGCGTGAATATCGGCCGATTTTTTGTGTGGATAAACGACCCGTCTATGGCCTGCATAAGGCTTTAGAATCACTTGAATGCATTAGATGTATACCACAAACACTGCGCTTAGAATTACTGTACAGATATAGCAGCTTGCACATATAGGCAGACAAGAAAATGTAGTGAAAAATTGCAGCGCTAATTAGAACATAAAGTCCCGTTCACAATAAGATAGATGACAAGAAAGTCCATGTAGGTTTCCGATATAAAGAAATGAAGAGCCGTGCATAGGAAAGGGGTAATAGGAAGAAGGGTCAGCCGCACACCGGAGGACAAATGAATATAGTGTGTATTTATTAATACACAGGACACACAAAACACATGAATACAGGACCTGTTGACATATTTCACACAATCTCGTTCCTAATCATAACAAAGAGAACAACAAAAGTGCTGTCTTATATAGGTTTTAGTTAATAAAGAACACCTGTCCTAATCAGCACTCCTGAATCCCGAGGGTATGCCTACTAATACATTGTAACAAGACATATAAAACCATTGTATCAAAAGTAGTGATCTCAGAAAACAACAAGAAAGCAGGAAAAGAAAAAATGAAAGTGAAGTGGAGTATAAGGAGAAACAAAGAAAGAGAAAAAGAATAATGGATAAAAATAATTCTGAAAAAATTATTATGAGAAAATTATAAATGAAAAATAGAATAACAAACACAGATAAAAGCGAGTAAATATCCCAAGAAGATATGGGCTAAGAAGCCACATTTGTAAATAATCAAAATTTAAATAATATATGCAAAAAATGCATACATAAAACCCATAAAAAAGAAAGAAAAAAAGCATATCTACCGGAATATATCAAAACAGCAGGAAAAAAAATATATAAACAGTAACGCATCGAAAAACAACGCATCAAAAACAACAGTAACCCATCACAAAAAAAAAAAAAAGAAAATCCCAAAGGGAAAAGAGAGATGGTATTAAAGATGTGTGTGCACATGAAGGTGCACATGTAAGGTGCATGATGTGCCCAAATGAACATGTTGTGCATCCAATTAAACTGAGTAATGAAATATATGAAAGGATACATAAATTTACATATAAACAACTCAATAAGCTTAATAAAATACATATATATATATATATATTTGGATGCACACACATGTACATCTATATGCAGGGGTGAAGGGAACACTAGAGACATGCTCTTTATCAATCATAAAAATATGTGATGTCCCATTCATGGTTCAAACCCTGTGGGACACGTGTATTTTGATGAAATATCCAGAATGTCTTCCTTCTGCACAACCGAAAAAACATATCACCACCTCTTTTTCAAGGACAAATTTTTTCAATGACCTGTACCTGTACTGCTGTAATATCTCCTGCATGACAAATATTGAAATGGCGGGCCACACTCATAGGAAAGGGGTTCCAATCCAAAAAGGGGACCACCACCATATATCCAAATAAATTGGCCTCTTACCAAAAGTGTTGATCGCCCCGCAGGTCGGTCTACATAAGCAGTATTATAAATCCAGCAGCTGCTGCAACCAGTTCTTGTATAGAAAACACTCACAGGGTCATCCAAGATATTCCTCCAAAAATAGATAGCAAGCAAAAGATATCACCATATCAATGGAACTGTTAAGTTTCTAACTGGCAAGATGGCCGCTGTCTCTCCAGAGTGCGATGACGTCACACAGAGTGGCTCAACCCAATGCATTAGAAGCACTTTAAGGCTTTAGATCCTCTTTAATACTGTTTGAAGGAAACGGTTGCCAATGTCTAGGTCCACTTTTACAAGCGGACACGGCCGATGACAGATCTGAGTACCGGTCCCCGTTGCCGGTACCATGTGACTTGCTGTGACCAATCACAGCAGGTCACATGACAGTTGTTACAATGGATGGCTTCATTGATGCCATCCATTGTATACTAGTGGCTAGCTGTGAATGGTCACAGCAGGTCACATGCACATGTCATGTGATTAGCTGTGGCCAAATCACAGCTAAGCACAAAAAAAAAAACCCTGAATGAATCGATGTCATTCAGGTAAATGCTTGCTTATAGCAAAGTAATTCTTTGCTATAAGCAAATTGTGTAAAAAAAAAAAAAAAATACTCATCACTTCCCCAAAGTAGTACAATGTTACTATGGTAACATTGTACTACTTTGGTCATAGTAAAATATGAAAAAAAAATCTTAAAAAAATTAAAAAAATTTAATAAAAAATTAAAAATAATTAAAAAAAAATATATATATATTTTTTTTTCATACTGTCACCAGTCAGTGTCCCTGTTCACCGCTATGCCAGTTATTTGATGACGCTGTACTGCACTGGTGACAGTATGTAAAAAAAATAGTGAAAATAATTTTTAAAATTTTTTCATTTTCCGAAAAATTATGACAAAAAAAAAAACTGAAAAAAACTCGCCATTCCTCTTATAAAGTACGTCGGACTGTCTACTCTGCAAAAAGGGGTAATTTGGGGATATCTGTACTATTCTGACTTTCTTGGACCTCAAGAAATTAGATTGGCTGTCAGTACTTCAGGATTGATCAATTTACAGATCTATACCATAGTTTGTGAACTCTATAACTTTCCTACAAACTAAATAATACATCCTAATTTGGGTTATTTTCACCATAGACATGTAGCAGAATATATCTTGGCCTAAATTTATGAAGAACGATTATTTATTTGTAAACTTTTACAACAGAAACAAAGAAAAACGTGTTTTTTTTTCAAAATGTTTGGTCTTTTTTTGTTAATTTAGCAAAAAATAAAAACCCCAGCGGTGATTAATCACCACCAAAAGAAAGCTCTAGTTGTGTGAAGAAAATTATAAAATTTTAGTTTGGGTACAATGTTGTATGACTGCGCAATTGTCATTCAAAGTGTGAGAGCGCTGAAACGTGAAAACTGGCCTGGGCAGGAAGGTGTAAAATTGCCCGGTACTGAAATGGTTAAAAGCCTTCTAAATAATTACATGTGTCTAATTTTTAATGTTCCCATTTTTCTTGCTGTCATAGAAGAATAGTCGGCGGCATACATCATTGCTGTATGCTTCATGTTGTGGTCACCATAAGATGGTTCTGAGGACAGGCTGATGCAATTATTTGATATTACAATCATTTAGAAGAAAATATTGTATCTCTCAGAAAGTGTTTGCATTAAGAATCCTTTCAGTATGGAAATGATCTTTTCATTAGAAAGGAATACAATATCCTGGCAAAAAAAAAAAATCCAGTTCAATTGTACCAACACAGTCTTGTGTCAAATGATTGTTTTACGTGAAGCATGATTTGTAAATTGCAAGGCTGATCAATCATTTGTTCATTGTTACCCATGTAGGCAGATATGTGACCTGGATCTGGGCCTCTCACAGCCCTGGGGTCTCCCTGCAGTTAATCAAATGAAAGCTGTTTTCCACAGAACACCCCATCGTTCTCCTGTATAGACAGAGGAGTATGGAAAGGCTAACACAGCCTTTTCGTTTTCTGAAGAATCTCTTTGACGTCAAATAAAATGGATGTGTGCTTTTTTGACTGCAGCCTAATTATCATTGCAGAGTAGTAGAAGAAATTCAGAGAATATATAATGTCCTCTTTTCTGTATCTGCTGTGACTGTATGTTGTTGTAATAATTAATTAATATATACTTTGTTTCTTTTAAAAGTTTATGAATGTTTTTTAGAACCTTGCAATTTCCATTGTATAAAATATATATAAATCTACGCTAAAAGTAAGAAAAAAGTGCATATATACCGAAGCTGAAAACTACACCTTGATAGCAGGCACTAATTGTCACTTTATCAAGCACTGCACTGTATATGTATTATAATTTCCATTATATGTTATTTTGTTTCAGAACGTTGTGTATTAGCCCAGATTTACACTTCTGCGGCACATCCTATGTGATTTGCACAGGAACCGCACCGCATTCCTGTTCAAATTACATGCGAATTCTGTGCAGTGTGATTTGAGCCATACATTGAGCCATACACTTTTACAAAAAGGTTCGTGCACTATTTTGGTGCAGATACAGTGCAGGAACCTTTTTTTTGTCCACACTGTCACACTCATGCAATCCAATTTTGCACATTTTGTGAACCGATTTTAGGATGTTTTTAACTTGACCTACACAGTTGCATGAACGGGGTGTGACTCAGGGGTGTATTTACCACAAGGCAAACAAGGCATTTGCCTAGGGTAGCATTTTCAGGTGGGCAGCACCATTTTCAGAGGGGCAGCGCCGCCCTCAAAAACAAGGGCTCAAAGAAGAAACACATGAAGCATGGGGACCAGGTGGGATCTGAGAGAGGCTGCGGGCTACTTGATGGTGTATGCAGAGCCCGACTCTCATTCCCGAGGATGGCCGGAGCTGTGAAGGTAAGTGTCTTACCTCCTGCCAAGTTGGCGGGGGGGGGGGGTTGTCAGTGTATGAGAGGCTGTAATAGTGGAAGGCTCGGGTCGGGGCTGGGGTGTTATTAGTCAATGCTCTCTTCATGGGGAAGGGAGGTGTTGGTCGGTGTCAGGGTCTCTCCGTGGGGGGCAAATTGTGTGTTGCCTAGGGCAGCACGAAACCTAAAAACACCACTGGTGTGATTATGATGCGGTGCAGAATTCACACAGAAACCGGTGCAAAATTGCGCAACGCATCAGTGTGAACCCAGGCTTAAAGCAGAGCTCCAGTCACCAGAATAAATGTTTTTCAAACGCAGATCCACGATTTCCTTTACTTTAGCATTAACAATTGGAGTAATTAGTAATAGCATTGTAAATAAAATTAGCATTTTAAAATAAGTTAAACTTTACCAGGATCTTGGAAGCAGGCAGGCACCATGATGGCTGTGGGCAACTGAAGCCCGCAAGTCTTTAGTTCCTGGAATTGGTGCTGCTGGCCATCCCAGCATGCACCACTCGATCTCACACCTGCACAGTACTGACACTGCTCGGCGCAACTTGTGTACTACAGGTTGCATAACAACGGCGGGGATGGCGGAAGTTTCCGCCCCCTTATGGCAACTTGTACATCAATTCACTCCACGGGGAAGGAAAGTGAAGTCTCAAAGCGAAGCAAGCCCCGCAACCATAATATTGCATGTTAATTTTAAGAGAACATCAATTTAGCACGTTTCCAGTTTGTTGTGTCTGAAATACAGCTATATATATCTATGAAAACAGCCAGTGTCACCATGACCGTAACTAAACTACAGAAAGTTAGCCCATCAAGAGTGACCACGTCAGATTAAAAGTTGATTGCCCAGACAAAAGACAGTTACCAAAGTGCCCAAATTAACTAGACAGAGTGCGATGTACACACACTCTGCAATTCCAGCTTTAGAGAACAGCGCAGTCCACAGCACACAGCATCCACGTCTTCCACACACAGGACTCCGGTGTAATGGCGCCAAACTTCTCCTATTCGTGTCATTTCTGGTTTCGAAGCACCGCGATACTACAAACTCAAAGGACTCCTGGGATACAAGGCACGGCATCCCAGGAGACCTTGCGATTCAACGTCATCACCTATGCCAGTGTATATTAGAATTTCTTTATTTATATATATATTTATACACATTTGTATACAATTTTTTACATTATAGACATTCAATCTTTTTATTGTCATTTAGACTTTGTATTATTTATGTTTGTGTCCCTGCTGGCCCAGCTTATATCCAATTGGAGGGTGTCATATTTGCATTTTCCAAATATTTTATTCTTCTATTATTATTTTTCATAAATGTTTAATTAAAAACACTTTTTTTTATAATATATTTTTCATTCATTCATGTTTTATTATTCAATTATTATTTATTCATTTTTAGTTACATTTTTTTTCCTTTGTTTTATTTTCTCCATTTATTTATAATTTTTTATTATATACATTTTTTTCAATCGATTTATTATTATTATTTATTATTATTATACAGTATTTATAAAGCGCCAATAGTTCACTCAGCGCTGTACATTACAAAGGGGGACAGAACATGTGACAGAACAATACCAATACAATGCAAAACATGAGGGGATCGAGGGCCCTGCTCTTTCGAGCTTGATTTATGTATTTTTGTCCACATTGGTCATCCATTTGCCCCTTTTTATTATTATTATTTTTTATTATGATTTAATAATTATTTATTATTATTATTATTATTATTATTATTATTATTATTAATATCTCATTTCTCATTATTATCACTTATTATATATAAATAATTTTATTAATAATACTATATATATATGTATACATTTTTTATCTTATACACCATCTTCATCTTATAATATCTCTTTTGGGCATTACATCCAATGTATTAACTATTGTCACATTTCCCCATTGAATAGTAGTGCATTTCCAGCACTACTAAGGAAGCCATACTTCCTCTCCATCCACCCTCATTTTGACACCTGTCCTAGGTAAGTGTCGGGCGGTTAGGCTCCCCGGCGCATGCACAGTTCATGTGTTGTGCGGCGCGCATGCGCGAATGGGTCGCTGTGCAGGACGCAGGTGTACTCCAACATGACGCCAGTCACGTCCGCAATGCCAGCGTGGCGGGATGTACGGACGCCGCACTGGTTTAATTATACAACTACACTACTATACATCATGTGGAATAGATATACCATCTATTATAGTAATGCATCTATAATTGTATATCATTTATGACATCACAGCATCCTTGCTGTCTCTCACTGGGGACAGTTTTATTTGGGATGAGGACCATCCATCAAGAGTCATGCTATCTCTTTTTGAGGGTACATGTGGGTACATATTTAGCACATTCCATGAACAATTTTTTGCAAGTGCATTTGGTTGGTGTCTTCTGTGGCCTCTGTGTATATATACAATATATATATATATTGTATGCACTTTATTGGTTGTTTTGTGCTGCTTTGTTCTTTCAGGTATACGTTTTTAATATACACCATTTTGTTTTTTGGTGCAAGCTCCACAATTGGGCATCCTGTTTTTTGTTTTTTGTTTTTTTTTGTGGGCACGTCGACCTTCTCTGGGATTGGGCCGTTTGGAGTGGGTGGGAGGGTCTTTTTACCATTTCCTTGACATTCTTTGGTATATAGGCTTGGGACCAGCAGGCATACATTTTAGCTCTGAGGAAGGGGGTTCTTCTCCCGAAACGCATCAGATTATCCCTATTAAGGGCACAGTATTGCATTGACTGTAATTGCGAACTACTTATCCTGCTTTTAATTTCCTTTGGTTTGTGAGTATATATCCATTTTTCTACACAATAAACACGTGGTGTACCACGGTAATGCATGATGAGAGTGCGCCCTTGTCTGCTTTTGTTCACCAGTGTCCAGATTTCCCGATCTTTGAAGGGCAGCACCTCTTCGTTTAGCATTCTGAATTCCCTTTTGTCTGCATGAAGATTTGAGCGCTGGTTTTGTTTGTCGTTGGATTGTACCTACAGCAGGGGCGGACTGACCATTTGGAAGCTCGGGCACTGCCCGAGGGCCTGGGGTCAGTAGGGGGCCCCATGAGATACCCCTGGTACCTTTTTCATAGGCTTTTTTGAGTTTGGGCAAGGACACAGGGGCCCCATGATCCCCTATTGCTCGGGGGCCCCATGAGTTGTCAGTCCGCCCTTGACCTACAGGTAAGCTTACAATAAAGCTTACCTGTACGTGCAGTGAATATCTTCTAAATGTGCACTGTTTAGGAGATAGTCACATCTATAGCGGCCGGTGACATCACTGGTGCATGCTTACTGCGCTCACAATGAATGGCATGCCATCCATTGACAGAGCTGTGCTGCGGGCCATGACACTCGCATGTTTATGTGGGAATAACATCATCACGGCTTAGCCATTCCAGTGTCCAGAGTCCACGAACCCAGAAAAAAGACCGGGTGAAGATGGAATCCCTGTCAATGGCGACAGGTGCCGCTGGAGGAATCTGTTTTGTAGTAAAGTATTTCATAATGTGCTGGTATGCGGTGCATACTAGCACATTACAAGGTAGTATCAAAAAGTTTTGAGACTAGTTTTGTAACAAGCTAACAGATGGCAGCACAATCTGCACACACACAGGGAGCACCAAAAGTCAGTGTGCCAAAAGACATTGTCCTGTGTACATCGGGAGCTGTGCAACTGGTGCTTTTCTGACCATGTGCGTTACCATGTCTCCTATTTCATCATGGACAACAAGTTACAACAAAGAGTAAACGCAAACTTCTGCAAACTGGACAAATCAGTGGATCTCCGCAATATTGTGAAAACAGCAACCTTTGAGCTGGATCTTCATCTTCAGGAAGAGGGCATTTTTGACCTTACACCTCGATTGACTTATTGCAGCATCGCTGTACATTTGTCGAATCAAGTCAAATGGCTCTGTGGCAGATTTGCCCAGTTTCATGTAGAAATTCACATTTGCGCTTTGTTCTAACTTGCTACAAAACTAGTCTCGAAACCTTTTGATACTACCGCAGATGGCATTACCTTGCAGGGAGAATTTGTTTTTTTTGTTTGAAAGACTTAACTACCACTTTCATAAACCATTACATGTATTTTTAAATATAACTAGTGTACAGTAAGTACCCAAATTTGACAGGCTGTCAACTTTTTGCAATTGCATGTACAGCAACATTTAGACTGGTTGAGTGTTGGGAACCAATCAGGTGCGCTGAATGCAAATGCTGTATGTTGACAAGGAAGGCAGGAGGAGAGAGCAGAGTGAGCGGAGAGATGATCTCATCAACCTACCGCTGCCCTTTCATTGCCCGTCTCAGGCTGAGAAGATTGCACCTAAGTATTTCTCCAAGTGACAATAAAATATATCCTTGTTTTTATTTAAAACATCCTTACAAATTAATTACTTAATTGCTCTGTAATCCTTGTAAAATCCTCTGAATCTCTCCTTTTCCCCCTCACTTCCTTTTGATTGGAATGAGCAGCACACTTTAGTTGTGGTCATGTGCACTATTCTATGCACACTACAAATATCATAGTCCATAGCCCATCTCAGGAACAAGCTAAGGAGGGTGGCTATGTTCCTATGTGCAGTGGAAGTATGGAGAATGATTGTAGCCACCTTCTAACAGGAGGTAGGATCACAGCAACAACAAAAAAAGGAATTTGGAGGAGACGGAGAAAAATAGATGATATTTTTGGAGTTAAGAATACATACTCGAATAGATTTTTTTTTTCAAACCAGAGTTTAGTGTCACTTTAACCACTTGCCAACCGGGCACTTATACCCCCTTCTTTACCAGGCCAATTTTCAGCTTTCAGCGCTGTCGCATTTTGATTGACAATTGCGCGGTCATGCAAGATTATACCCATATGAAATTTTTACCATTTTTTTCTCACAAATAGAGCTTTCTTTTGGTGGTATTTAATCGCCGCTGGGCACTTTACTTTTTGCGCTATAAACAAAAAGTGTGCAAAAAGTTTGAAAAAAAAGTTTCTTTGTTTCTATTATAACATTTTTCAAACAGGTAATTTTTCTCCTTCACTGATGTGCGTTGATGAGGCAGCACTAATTGGCACTGATAGGCGGCCCTGATGGGCACTGATAGGCAGCAATGAAGGGCACTGATAGGCAGCATTAATGAGGTGGCATGGATAGGTGGCACTGATAGGCAGCACTAAATGAGGTGTCACGGATAGGCGGCACTGATGATGGGTACTGATAGAGAGCACTGATAGGTGGCACTGACTGGCATCACTGCTGGGCACTGACTGGTGGCACTGCTAGGCATTGACTGGCGCAACTGCTGGGCACTGACTGGCACAACCGCTGGGCACTGACTGGTGGCAGCACTGCTGGGCTGCATTGATGATCACTGGTGGGTGGCACTGGTGGGCACAAGTGGGTGGCACTGGTGGGCACAGGTGGGTGGGAACAGGTGGATGGCACAGGTGGGTGGGCACAGGTGGGTGGCACTGCTGGGCACATGTAGGTGGCACCTCTGGGCACAGGTAGGTGGCACTGCTGGGTGGTACTGGTGAGCACTGCTGGGCACAGGTGGGGGCACTGCTGGGCACAGGTGGGTGCACTGCTGGGAACAGGTGGGCAAAGCTAGTGGGTGGCACTGCTGGGCACAGGTGGGCGGAACTGGTGGGTGGCGCTGCTGGGCACCGATCATCAGGACACTAATCATCAGTGCCCCGATGATCGGTGCCGATCCCTGTTCTGACAACTGCCGTTTTTCGGCAGTACTTTCCTCACGCTCTGACAGCGTGAGGAAAGTGCAGACGAGAACCGGCAATTGCATTTCCCGGTGATCAGCGTGTCATTGGACATGGCTGATCACGTGGTAAAAGGCCGCTGTGATTGGCCTTTTACCACATCACGTGATCAGCTGTGTCCGTAGGACACAGCGATCATGGAGATCGCCGGGTGCGCACCCCCGGGGGCACGCAGGAGAGCGCGTTCTGGGAGGATGTCATGTGACACCCTCCCAGAACTGGCCGGCCGCAGTGTAGCCGTCATTCGGCTATCTGCGGTTGGCAAGTAGTTAACTGCGAGTAGGAAAGTGGCGGTGCTCTGTGATGGGGCTATTCAAATCTCAGCATTAAATGGAAAAAAAATGTAAATCCTTTGTTACTGCTACTTATATAGGGTAATATCTAGGTTTGCAAATGTGTTTTGTCCACACAAAGTGAATTTATATTCTTTGTGGCTATTAAGGAATTTATTTAAATTAAAGCGATTGTTCTCGCGAAATATGTTGGGCCATTCTTCCAGCAGCTTAATGTCTCTCACCCCCCATAGGACCTTCCTGGTGGTTACTGTATGCTTTATTACTAGTTTTGTTCCATGTAATATGGTGGGTTGTGGGACACTGTCTGCGGGGACATTGTACAATGATTTTTTTAAACTGAAACATGTTTTTTCATGACTTATTGTCAAAATAAAGTGATTTTACTAATATATGTTTAGAGTTTCTGTGCCTTTAAAGTCCATTTGTATGCCTTTCCCCCTTCTTTTTCCCCCCTTTTTTGAATGGTCAGTGACTACAAACATAGTACAAGCGATGGACAGTGATTGCAGACATGATACAAGAGATGGTCAGAGATTGCATACATAATACAAGACATGGTCAGAGACTACAAACGTAGTACAAGCGATGGACAGTGATTGTAGACATGATACAAGAGCTGGTCAGAGATTGCATACATAATACAAGACATGGTCAGAGACTACAAACGTAGTACAAGCGATGAACAGTGATTGCAGACATGATACAAGAGATGGTCAGAGATTGCATACATAATACAAGACATGGTCAGGGACTACAGACACAGCACAAGCGATGGACAGTGATTACAGGCATGATACAAGAGATGGTCAGAGATTGCAGACATGATACAAGAGATGGTCAAAGATTGCATACATGATACAAGAGATGGTCAGAAACTGTGGACATAATACAAGAGATAGTCAGAGATTGCAGACATGACACAAGATATGGCCAGAGACTACAAACATATTACAAGCGATGGCCAGTGATTGCAGACATGATACAAGAGATGGTCAATACCTGTGGACATAATACAAGAGATGGTCAGAGATTGCATACATGATACAAGAGATGGTCAGAGACTGCATACATTATACAAGAGATGGTCAGAGACTGCGGGCACGTTTCAGAACACTGTCAGAAACTGTAAACATGCTATAGAAGTTGTTGGAGACTGGGGACAAACTTCAGAAGACAGTCATAGACTGGAGACATATCACACAAGACTGCTAGAAATCACTACTATAACAGGCAATAGGGAAAAACAGATTTGTGTCTGCAGGGATCCCAAGGGCCACACAAAAATTGACAAAGGACTGCATGCAGCCCTCAAGCAGCAGGTTGGACACCACTGTTGTAGCTGCTCTGGAGGACCCAAACCTGGCTGCATAGAAGTACAATATTTTTTCAGGTGAAACAGCCCCCATACAGTATATGTCATTTGTCTCTGTGTTATTCTATTTGTCTGGAGTTTAGCTTTAAATGTTGTATAAAGCCTTCATTTTGGATGCTATATTATTAACATAGCACTGGCTACATGATAATGCACTGTACAAGTAACTGTTTTTCTTCCCTTTACAGATTTCTGTTGGACTTGAGAGAAGATTGAACCCTACAGCAGCAATGCATTCTACAAATTACTCATTACTCCTGACTCACTTAAAGCAAAAAGATGTTGAACAGCACATCAAGGCTGCCAGTGTTATTCTGTGCTGTTGACTCACACTGCATCTCTGAGATTATCAGAGGAAACCTATATTGAAAAAAACATGTTGGATGCTATTTCTCACTCTTTGAATAGTGTTGTTTCATGTTTGTTATGCTGATACAGTGGATATAATACTTTCTAAGTAACTGACACAGAGGGCACAGATCGAGTCCTGACTTATTTTCTTTTATAGTTTGCCTGGAGCTGGCTTGAATTGTGCATGTATTCCAGAAACGTCTGTAGTGCACAAGCTTCAGGCTCGATTAAGTGTTATATGAATGTAAAAAAAAAATATTAAAGCTTCATTGATGGCTTCATTAGTTTTAGATCTCACGCTTTTTCTTCTTTATCTTTGTAAACAAGTCCAGGCTGTGTCACTTCGCAATCCAGGGACATCTGCAGTCTAGACTGAGATCCCCTTTCTTCCCTTCTAGTATTCAGCTCAGAACAATCACATTGTTTCCTGTTAGCAGAGGTGGAACTGTATCTGACAAGCAGAGGATCTTGGGATTGGTAGTCCCACATCCTAGTTACACTGTATTGTTCAGCATTGTCTGGTCTACACTTACCAGAAGGAAAGAAACCTTCTGGGGAAGGGCATTTTGGGAAAGCCGATATATTTCCCTGCAACAGCCACGATGGAGTTTTTCTTGGCGTTGGAGCTCGACAGAGGGGAGCCTGTCTCTTCCCCCCTCAAGGCTAGGCCGTAGCTCACCACTGCTCAGTGCAGTGATCTTGCTTGGCAGCCCAACATCACCCAGTACCGCTGGGTGACCCTCAACATTCCAGGGACTGCAGTATCATCTAGGAATTGGGTCAGCCGCTGCTAGTCACCTTGCAAGTATTGTTACCTACTTTCCTGATCGGTTGTCAGGAGGTGATCCAGTGCCACCCTACTCTGCCAGGAGCCTGTACCACCACTGCAGATTCTGGTTCTGTTACCTCCCAGAGGACTGGTGAGTGGGTGCAAGCCCAACATTCAACTTAACACAGTATAGACACTGCATGCAAACACCACTTCCCTCTTTGTATATTAGAGGATAGCTGTTTGGAGCTTCCACTGTTAACCTGCCCTTTACAGAAAAAAATGGACCAGATCCTAACAAGTGATTGCTATTTAATTCAAGCCTGTTCAAACTTTATTACAAACTAGGGCCCCACCGCTTGCTAGCAGAAGACGTTAGAACTTTACACCTCAGGAAGTTGAACATTATAGTAATGTGCTATCCTATTGAATTTATAGGGTTTAGTATTATTATTTTATTATTATACAGGATTTATATACCTCCAACAGTTTGCACAGTGCTTTACAAAATGAAGGTAGACATTACAGTTACAATACAATTTGGTACAAGAGGAAAAAGAGGGCCATGCTCATTAGAACTTACAATCTAGGAGGAAGGTTTGAGTGACACAAAAGGTAATAGCTGTGGGGGATGATCTGATGGAGGAAATAAAAGGCAGTTTACTAATTAGAAGCAGGATATTCTTCTTTAAAGAGAGAGATTTTCAGGGATCATATAAAGGTGGATAGATTAGGATCTCCTAGTTGGACAGATTGGGGTAGAGAGTTCCATAGGGTGGGAGAAGCTCTGGAGAAGTCCTGGAGGTGAACATGGGAGGAGATGACACGGGAACTAGAGAGCAGAAGGTCTTGGGAGGATCGAAGAGAGCGGTTTGGTTGATATTTTGAGACCAGTTTGGTGATGTAGCTGGGGGCAGAGTTGTGGATGGCTTTGTAAGTTGTTAGTATTTTGAATTATATTCATTGTGCGAGTGGAAGCCAGTGGAGGGATTGGCAAGAGAGGGTTGCAGACACTGAATGGTTGGTAAGGTGGATAAGCCTGACAGCAGTGTTCATGATGGACTGGAGGGGGGATAGCCTATGTAAAGGTAAGCCAATTAGGAGGGAGTTTCAGTAGTCGAGGCGAGAGATTACCAGGGAGTGAATTAGAAGCTCTGTGGTATCATTGGTTAAGAAGGGGCGTATTCTGGAGATGTTGCGGAGGTTGAGGTGGCATGATTTGGACAGGGATTGAATGTGGGCCTGAAAGGATAGGTCAGAATCCACGGTTACCCCTAGCAGCCTGGCATGCGGGGATGGGTTGATAGTTGTGCTATTGATCCTGACTGAGAAATCAGGGGAAGAGGCACATGGGGGAGTAAATATTATGAGCTCAGTTTTGGATAGATTGAGTTTTAGGAAGTGGTGTGACATCCAGTCTGATATGTCTGTTAGTAAATCGGTGATACATGTGGAAACTGATGGGGTGATCTGAGGAGTAGAGAGATAGATTTGTGTGTAATCAGCATAGTAATAGTACTGGAAACCATGGGAAGCTATCAGCTGACCCAAGGAAGAAGTGTAGATCGAGAATAGGAGAGGTCCAAGGACAGAACCTTGGGGGACCCTGACAGTAAGAGGAGTAGGAGAGCAGAAAGTAGAGTTGTAAGTGACACAGAAGGTGCGATGAGATAGGTAAGATTCGAACCAATGGAGAGAGTTTTTTGAGGAGAAGGTGGGCGGTCAACTGTGTCAAAGGCAGCTGAGAGGTCCAAGAGTATGAGTACGGAATAGTGACCATTGGTTTTAGCGGTTAGCAAGTCGTTTGTTAGAATATATATATATATATATAAAATGTATGACTTATTTATTTCAGGTACTTATATAGCGCCGTCAATTTACACAGCGCTTTACATATATATTGTACATTCCCATCAGTCCCTAACCCTCAAAGGGTGTACAATCTAAGGTCCCTAACTTACATTCATACATACACATACTAGGGACAATTTAGACAGGATCCAATTAACTTACCAGCATGCCTTTGGAGTGTGGGAGGAAACCGGAGTACCCGGAGGAAACCCACGCAGGCACAGGGAAAACATGCAAACTCCAGGCAGGTGGTGCCGTGGCTGGGATTCGAACCAACGACCCTAGTACTGCCAGGCGGAAGTGCTAACCATTTAGCCACTGTGCTGCCCTATATATATATACATTTAGGTACACCTTGCTACTGCAAGAAAATATCCCCCACACCATTACACCACCACCACTAGCCTGAACTGTTGATACAAGGCAGGATTGATCCATGCTTTAATGTTGTTTACACCAAATTCTGACCCTACCATCTGAATGTCGCAACAACCAGTTTGCCCATTTTACTCTGACCTCTGACATCAACAAGGCATTTTCATTCACACAACTGCCACTAACTGGATATTTTCTGCTTTTTGGACCATTCTCTGTAAACTCTAGGGATGGTTGTATGTGAAAATCCCAGTAGATCAGCAGTTTCAAAATACTCAGAGCAGCCCATATCGCACCAACAATAATGCCATGTTCAAAGTCACTTAAATCCCCTTTCTTCCCCATTCTGATGCTCGGTTTGAACTTCAGCAAGTCATCTTCACCAAGTCGACATGCCTAAATGCATTGAGTTGCTGCCATGTGATTGGCCGATTAGGAATTTGAGTTACCAAAGAATTGACCAAGTGTACCTAATAAAGTGGCTGGTGAGTGTATATATTCAGACTAGAGTTGGATTACTGAATCTGCATAATTCCATTTGTTTATCTTAGTAGTGATTTTTGGCCCAGAGGGAGTTGAAGAATCAACAAATCGTCTTCTCTTCCTCTCAGCACCTGTGATATTGATAATAGTAAATAGACATACATAGTTTCAGTCTATTCTTACATTTAAGGCTTGTTCACACTTGGCTAAATTTCTAACTCTTACCAAATGCTCATATAGCTTTAGTATAGGTGTTAGACAGGCGTTGGTCTGGCTTTTTACAAGCGTTAAAATGCTCCCCAAATGCCCTATGTGCAGTTTTGAAGTGTTTTATAAGCGTTTGACAGCGTTAAAACCTTGCCACACAGAAAATAAACTGTAGTGGTATTGACACGCTGCAAATGCCTGCCAGTGCGTTTGAGGAGTGTCACCATAAACTTGAATGGGAGGCATTGAAAGGCTTCCTGACTCGACATGAGGCTTCAATTTGGAAGAAACGCGATGCTAATACTTCATGTTTTGATAATGTGAACAGTACTGTGTGCTGCCCATAGTATCATTTACAGGCATTCGAGGAGCGGTAAAACTGCGACTCTAACACCTGCTTTCAATGGCAGAATAAACTAGGCCTTACAGTTGCTGAATATTCATGGTTGTTATTTCTATTGCATTAATCATCTCCATTAATGTTCAGGGGTGTTTTAAACTGTCAGCTGTCTTGACTTCTTACAATATATCCAACTTGATTATCACTAAACAGGTGTGTGTTTATTTCTGGATCTAACTACAGCCAGGTGTGTCAGAGGGGCTGAGTTTGTTTTTGGAGTCTAGGCATAGAAAAGTGAACCCAAAATGATCAAGCGGCTCCTTCGGGGGTAGCGCTACATCTTAACCCAGTAATCCTGCAAATAATACACTTCCTATGCTCACTTCCCCACTGTATCTGTAGAGGGAACTATGGTTGCCACCCAGGCTGGGCTTAAACCACTTGACCTTCAGAAGGTTTTACCCCCTTCATGACTAGGACATTTTATGTTATTTGCACTTTAACTGGCAATTGCTCGGTCATGCAACACTGTACCCAAATTACATTTATATTATTTTTTCACACAAATAGAGCTTTCTTTTGGTGGTATTTAATCACTACTGGGTGTTTTGTTTTTTTGCTATATAAATGAAAAATACTACAAAATTTACTTTCTGTTATAAAATGTTGCAAATGAATAATCTTTCTTCAGATATTTAGGCTAAAATGTATTCTGCTACATTTTTTGATAAAAATAACCCCAAATCAGTGTTTATTATTGAATATGTGTATACTAAATACAACTATACTATATATAGAAGTTATATAGTCTACAAACTATGGTATACATATTTAAAAATCGATTAGTCCTGATGTACTGATGGCCTATCTCATTTTGTGAGGCCTTAAAATACCAATACTGTACAAATACTAACTAAATGACCCCTTTTTGCAAAGTTGACAGAACAAGGTATTTAGTAAGAGGTATGGCAAGTTTTTTGAAGTTGTATTGAGTATCAATATTGAATATTGAGTTGGGAAGATACTGGAGAGTTTATTAAAAGACCACATAGATGAGTTCTTGCTGGAAAAAAATATCTTAAGCAACAGACAGTATGGATTCATGAAAGACAGAAGTTGTCAAACAAATCTGATTATGAGGAGGTGAACAAAACCTTGGACAGAGGGGTGGCTGTGGACGTGGTATACTTGGATTTTGCAAAAGGATTTGACACAGTTCCCCACACACGGCTGATGTGTAAGGTAAAGTCTACAGGCTTGGAAAAATCAGTATGTAAATGAATAGAAAACTGGCTAAAAAATTGTATTCAGAGAGTAGTGGTTATTGATTCATACTCTGGATGGTCTAGGGTTGTCAGTGGTGTACCCCAAGGTTCAGTGTTGGGACCCTTACTTTTTATTATATTTATAAATTATATAGGGTCTGGGATTAAAAATCCCATTTTAGTCTTTGCAGATGACACCAAGCTGTGCAGTGGAATAATGTCTTTACAGGATGTCTCCAATTTACAAGTCGACCTCAATGCACTGTTTAATTGGACAACTATGTGACAAATGAGGTTTATTGGGGGCTAAGAATATGCATGCATCATACATACTAGGGGGAGTACAACTGGGGGAATCAATGGTGGAGAAAGATCTGGGAGTTCTGGTAGATCACAAGTTTAATAATGACATGCAATGCCAAGCTGCAGTTTCTAAAGTGAGCAAAATCCTCTCTTGTATTAAAAGAGGTATAGAGACCAGAGAGAGAGATATCATTTTACCCCTGTACAAATCATTAGTAAGACCTCATCTGGAATATGCAGTTCAGTTTTGGGCACCAATTCACAAAAAGAACATTGGGGAACTGGAGAAAGCACAGAGAAGGGCAACCAAACTGATAAGAGGCATTGAGGAGCTCAGCTATGAGGAAAGATGAGAGGAACTGAATTTATTCTCTCTTGAGAAGAGGAGATTAAGGGGGATATGATCAACATGTATAAATACATCAGTGGTTCATATAGTGAACTCGGTGCAGAGCTATTCACCCTGAGGTCATCACAGAGGACAAGGGGGCACTCTTTACGTCTGGAGGAAAAGAAATTTAATCTCCAAACACAGAAAGGTTTCTTCACAGTGAGAGCTGTGAAAATGTGGAATAGACTTCCTCAAGAGTTGGTTCTGGCCAGCTCCGTGGATTGCTTTAAAAAAGGCCTGGATTCTTTCCTAGATACACAGAATATAACTGGATACTAACATTTATAGGTAAAGTTGATCCAGGGAATATCCGATTGCCTCTCGGGGGATCAGTAAGGAATTTTTTTCCCTGGAGGATCAACTTGGATCATGCTTTGCTGGGTTTTTTTTGCCTTCTTCTGGATCAACTGTGGGTGTAGGATTATAACTTTTTTTATGGTTAAACTGGATGGAATTTTGTCTTTTTTCAGCCAGACTAACTATGTAACTATGTATTTTTTGTCACAATTTCTTGGAAAATTAAGAAATTAAATTTTTATTTCTTATTTATTTTTTTACACAACTGCAGTATAGCATCATCATATAAGGTGTAGCAGTGATCAGAGATACTGACTGGTGAATATATGTGAATATAAAAAAAATATCATTTTTTATTCAATGTTTTAAACATTTCCTTTTAACATTTTTTTTATATTTTCTTTTTACATACTGTCATCAGAGTAGTTCAATGTTGCCAAAGTGACACTGTACTACTCTGAGGGGATAATTAGGGATTTTTTTTTTACATTATTATTGCTTATAACAGCGATGATCAGTTTTAACTGTCATAAATGGTTTTCATTCATGAGAGCTTACTTATTATTATTATTATTATACAGGAGTAATATAGCACCAACAGTTTGCTCAGCACTTTACAATATAATGGGAGACAATACAGCAACAATACAGTTCAATACAAGAGGGTTAGGAAGTCCCTGCTCCTCGGAGATTACAATCTAAGAGGGAGGAGCTAGTGGTACAAAAGGTAGTAACTTGAATACTTACTATTATAATGATGTGATTGGCTACAGCTAATCACATAGTACAGGGTGCCAGGTACCATGTGATAGCTGTGGGCCAATTACAGCACCACAACAGTAAGCAAGCTGTCATGAATGGAAACCATTCATGACACTTTTGCTTACATTGTAATCATGTGATTGTTATGATTGGTCATAGCGATCACATGATACCTGCTCACAGTACCAAGCACCGGACACAGTGGTCACGGAAACCATTCATGACACTTTTGCTTACATTGTAATCATGTGATTGTTATGATTGGTCATAGCGATCACATGATACCTGCTCACAGTACCAAGCACCGGACACAGTGGTCACGGAAACCGTGCTACTATGTGTCCCAGGGGGTGTGCTACTGTGCATGTGCTAAGCGATGTACCAGTATGTCACTTAGGCTGTAGCTGTGGACTGCCCACAATATTGTGGGTGGGAAGTGGTTAAACAAGTTCCTTTGCTTTCAGTTCATCTCACAGGAAATGACAAAGCTATTGCATTTCTAGCAAAATCAACAGGTACTGTTCTGTACCACCAGGGTCGGACTGACAACTCATGGGGCCCCCGGGCAATAGGGGATCATGGGGCCCCTGTGTCCTTGCCCAAACTCAAAAAAGCCTATGAAAAAGGTACCAGGGGCATCTCATGGGGCCCCCTACTGACCCCGGGCCCTCGGGCAGTGCCCGAGTTTCCAAATGGTCAGTCCACCCCTGGTCACCACATCTAAGAACTGGTGAGCAAGCTGCAAAATAAAACATTTTTATTCTATATTTGAAGGCTACATTTATAATTAACCATTGCGATTAGCAATGTCCTGTGATTTTGCCCAGGGAATTCTTGCTCATCTAGGAGTTACAGGGCAATATGCAATTGTTTTACAGTATCAGTGCAGAAACAAAGGAAGCACCACTGTTCATCGCTTGAATGAATTGGAAATCTTTCAGTATTTTCATTTTTTTAAGTAATTTGCTGCTGAATATCTATTTGTATGTTCAGCAATCTTTGAGTCAAATGATACAATTCGATTGAATGGGAAATTGTTTTTGGAATAAACTGAACAGATATACGGTAATACAATTGTGACAATATATTGCTTTTTTAACTGATAGTTTACAGCTTGTGTGTAGTCCGACTCCCCACTAACCATACCCCCCTTTTGTTTTCTAAATGAAATAATTTAGCCTACATATGTAAATGTTTAGTGCTATCGAACACTGTGCAGATGTGATAAACTGCATAAACTGCGCATGTGAATGAACTGAATATTAAGACCCATTAATGTTTAATCATCTGTTGGTGCTGCTCCCATAAGCGCACATTAAGAATGCATTTGAAGTCACAAACACAAATAAACACCAAGTGATCTATTAATTATTAAACCCAAGGGGATTATGTTAGAAGAAACACAAAATTTCCTATTTTTCAACCTAATATTCTACTACATGTTAATTTCATCAGATTAGCTAACATTATTGTAAAATTCTTATTTCACTTATTCCACCATGTTTGTAGTGTTTTATTTGTAATGTTTTTGACAAAGCATGGGAATAATTTACTGTAAGGTTACTGCCCCAAATTTGTCCATTTTTTAAGAATTGAAAAGAGTATAAACTAAAGTATAGCAACCCTGTAAAAAGAGATTATACATACTCACTTACTACAGGAGCCTACCAGAAGAACCACAGATCATGGCAGGGGAGCAGGTATTCAACACACCCAGATTTGTTGGTACATGCAGCTGCTTGGAATCTGTTACAGTATGTAGCAGAGTTTTAAGATACAGACCACTGGAAAGGTAAGTATGCAGGATCTTCATTTATAAGCTTGATTTACTTTAGTTTAAAGTGGTTGGAAACTCTTACATATACCCAGTGAAGTGACTGGTACATAGAGAAAAAAATCATACATAAATTGTACCTGTTTATATGCAACACCTCTTCTCTATATAACCTCTTAAAACATACAGATCAAGGACTATTTCTCAGCAGTAGAAGCAGGGGGCAGGGATCTGAAGTCACACACCGCACAGCCAGAGCACAGAGCTCATTGAAACCTTAAACCTGAGGGGAGTATGGATGTGTCTCTATGGACCCTTTTCTGCTTGTATCACTATAGCATTAATTTCTCTGTGGACACATACCAGGTTGTGTCTTTACACTGTGGATTCAGAGACAGTCATATATAATGCAAACTGCTGATGTCTGTGCACACAGCGCAAAACTGCTGTGGTTCCTGGAACTAGAACAATTGCTTGGTAACACAAATAGCTAAACAGCCAATCACATGGCAGCAACTCAATGCATTTAGGCATCTAGATGTGGTGAAGACTACTTGGTGAAGTTCAAACTGAGCATCAGAATGGGGAAGAAAGAGGATTTAAGTGACTTTGAACGTGGCATGGTTGTTGGTGCCAGACAGGCTAGTTGAAAAAGAGAAAATATCCAATGAGCGGCAGTTATGTGGACAAAAATGTCTTGTTGATGTCAGAGAAGAATGGGCAGACTTTTTTCAAGATGATAGAAAGGCAACAGTAACTCAAATAACTGCTCATTACAACCAAGGTATGCAGAATACCATCTCTGAACGCACAACATGTCGAACCTTGAAGCAGATGGGCAACAGCAGCAGAAGACCCCACTGGGTGCCACTCCTGTCTGCTAAGAACAGGAAACGGAGTCTACAAATTGAACAGACTCACCAAAATTGGACAATAGAAAATTGGAAAAACGTTGCCTGGTCTAATGATTCTCGATTTCAGCTATGACTTGTTGATGTCAGAGGTCAGAGGAAAATGGGCAGACTGGTTGCTGCAACATTCAGATGGTAGGGTCAGAATTTGGCGTAAACAACATGAAAGCATTGATCCATCCTGCCTTGTATCAACGGTTTCTTGGCACACTTTGGGCTCCTTAGTACCAGTTGAGTATCATTTAAATGCCATGGCCTACCTGAGTATTGTTGCTGACAATGTCCATCCCTTTATGACTACAGTGTACCCATTTTCAGATGGCTACTTCCAGCAGGATAATGCACCATTGTCACAAAGCTCAAATCATCTCAAACTGGTTTCTCGAACATAATGAGTTCACTGTACTCCAATGACCTCCACAGTCACCAGATCTCAATCCATTAGAACACCTATGGGATGTGGTGGAATGGCAGATTCGCATCATGGATGTGCAGCTGACAAATCTGCAGCAACTGCCTAATGCTGTCATGTCAAGATGGAAAAAATCTCTGTGGAATATTTCCAACACCTTGTTGAGTCTATGCCATGAAGAATGAAGGCAGTTCTGAAGGCAAAAAAGGGGCCAACCTGGTACTAGCAAGGTGTACCTAATAAAGTGACCAGTGAGTATATTTGTTTATGCGTGTGCAGGGCTTTTTTACTCAGAGAAAAGATGCAGGAACCCTCTTCGCTAACTTCCTATCCCCAACCCTGCCATTTCTCAACAAAACCACTTTAAATCATCCTTTGGACAATGTGCAAGAGGCACAGAGTACGGCACAGACTATGGCATTTGGGAATGCATACTGTGCAGTGCTGAATTATGTGTATCACACAAAGCACAGAAAAATATCAGAACAAGGGACAGAACTTACATATCCCCTCCCAATGTAACCATCTATTGCTTACCTCTGCACCTCCTCTTTGCTTACCACTGCACCTCCCATTCACAGCTCACCTCTGTACCCCCTCTCCACAGCTCACCTGTTCTCGCCTCGTCTACAGCTCACCTGCTCTTCCCTTCCACACTTTGGACCCCTTAGTTCCAATTGAGCATCTTTTAAATGCCATGGCCTACCTGAGTATTGTTGCTGACCATGTCCATCCCTTTATGACTACAGTGTACCCATCTTCTGATGGCTACTTCCAGCAGGATAAAGCACCATGTCAAAAAGCTCAAATCATCTCAAACTGGTTTCTTGAACATGAAAATGAGTTCACTGTACTCCAATAGCCTCCATAGTCACCAGATCTCAATCCAATAGAGCACCTTTGGGAAGTGGTGGAATGGGAGATTCGCATCATGGATATACAGCCAACAAATCTGCAGCAACTGCATGATGCTATCATGTCTATATGGACCAAAATCTCTGAGGAATGTTTCCAACACTTAGCTGAATGTATGCCATGAAGAATGAAGGCAGTCCTGAAGGCAAAAGGGGGTCCAACCCAATACTAGCAAGGTGTATCTAATAAAGTGTTTTTTAAAATGTTTTTAAGTTTGTAAGTTTTTTAAGGCCTCAAAAACATGTTCTGAATCAGCCATGGTGTGGCAAGTATACTGAGGATACCTGCGGCCAGTATCCCAGGTGTTCTAATGAGCTATAGCTACTCAGCCTGTACAAAAGGCTGAAAGGAGCTGGAGCTGTAAAATGAATTTGCAAACCCAGCAATTACCTGGTGTTAGGGACAGATGTTTTGTTTTGGACACATCCTGTCTATGTCCAGGGTCGAATATTTGTCCTTAACTACAGGATGTATAGATACATGCTAACAACTGTGGGTAGAACCAGCTCCTTTCAGCCTGTCATTGAGCTCTACATGCTGAGAAACCACTGCTGATCGGAACCCCTGGAATCTCAGACGCAGGTAATCTCAGCCACACTATGGCCAATGTAGGACATGTGAATGAAGCGTAATGCTGTAAAATAGTGTTGTCATCTGTTAATCCTGCCAGTAAAGTAGCACTGAAATCGTACAGCAACATTGTCACCCTGTGGACAGGGTAGGTAAAACCAGCAACACACATTACAAACTGAACAACCTTCTTTAGATCTACCAAATATTATATAGCATGAGATCCAACCGGACTAAAGACAAATTGAGTGCATTGTTTAGGCTTTTCCTACATAGTTTTGGTAGCTCTAAAGGAAATTGAAAAGAGATTGCACTTTCAGATTGTAACGTGTGTGATCAGCCATTGATGGATATGTAGTTTTAGACTTTAGGTAAGTGATAAACAAAATAAAGTCAGTTTAAAGTCAAATAAACAATTAGAAGAGAGGCAACACTTACCTTCCCTGTGCAACTATACAAAAAATGTCTCTTTCGTTCTAGCGACCCCCACTAATTTTGTAAGCTTCTCCCCCTACTGAACAATGTAAGCATCCCTGTATCTGCCACATTTGTTGGACTACATGCTCTGAAAATTTTAATTAAAAGTCATTATATGTTTTATTCCCCTGACCCCTTGAGGCATGGTGGTACCCCCAGAGGCAGGGGTGGGCCAGCATGACATCCCACGGCTGAGTGCATGGCTAAGATGGGGGACTGAGAAATAATGAAGGGTGCCAGTCACTTTATGAGGGTTAGGGGTCCCAGATACTCTAGTAGAGCACTTACAAACTTCTCCCATGTCCAGATTCACAATGTCAGAATCTTTGAGCAGTTCCAGCAACACTGCAAATAGCATCCTAGGTGATCCATGGGCTTTGGTCTCTCCTGTTGGTTCCAGTGCCCTCTATTCTGTTTCTTAAGCTTCAGTGCCTCCTTCTTTAACCACTTCAAGTCTGGACACTTTTACCCCCTTCCTGTCCAGGCCAATTTTCAGCTTTTAGTGCTGTCACGCTTTGAATGACAATTGTGCAGTAATGCAACACTGTACCCATATGAATTTTTTGAGACAGATAAAACTTATTTTGGTGGTATTTATTCACCACTGGGATTTTTATTTTTTTTGCTACATAAATGAAAAAGTCCAAACATTTTGAAAAAGTGTTTTTCTTATAAAAGTTTGCAAATAAATAATCTTTCTTCATAAATCTTGGCCAAAATGTATTCAGTTATCTTTTTAGTAAAAAAAATAATAACCCAAATTAGTTTATAACTAAAAATTATTTTTAAAAAAGTTTTTTAAATTTTTATTTAATTTTTTTATATTATTATAATTTTTTTTAACATACTGTAACCCTAGCAGTACAGTGTCACCATAGTGACACTGTACTACTTGTGGGGGGTGTTGAAGGTTTTTTTTTTTTTACACTGATTGCTTTTACACCCATAAAGGCTGTAAAAGCAATCATTTCTCCTTCTCTTTGGCCACTTTCTTGCAGCCATTGAGAACTACTGAGTGAGCTGTGATTGGTCACAGCTTGTCACATGGTACAAGGCTGTTGTGAATCACCTTGTACCATGTGATCTCTGTGATCATTCACAGATTTCACACATAGTAAGCAATGATGTCAGAAGTGACATCTTGCTTACACCTATTCCTGTGATCACTGATTGGCCAATTAATGATCACATGATCGGGCCCTCACACAGAGGTCCCGTACAGCAATCGGTGTTCCGCTGTGTCCCAGGGAGCATGCACAATCCAAAATGGCAGGGACCATTTATGAACGGCAACCCGTCCCTGCACTGCCACCATCTGGCCGTTTATATACAGCAGCCGGATGGGAAGTGGTTAAGTGAGTCACCAAGTCTCTGCAACAACAAGGGTCCTCCCCTGGGATCCCTTCTCTGCTCAGTTTCCCCCACTGATGGGCAGGACAGCTCCAGGACCACTTCAGACCTATTTCACTTCTAGAGCATGTGGCAGGCTCTACTCAGGCTATTGGGGTTCAGTCCAGCAGCACCTTCCCAGGCCTCAGCCTCGGAAAAAAGAGAGATTGTAAGAAGAGAGAGATTGTAAGACCAATCACAAATATAATACTAACCACAGCTTACAAAGCCATCCACAACACTGCCCCTAGCTACATCACCAACCTCATCCACAGATACCGCCCAAATCGCCCACTCCACTCCTCCCATGATATCCTCCTCTCTAGCTCCCTCATCACCTCCTCCCACGCTCGCCTCCAGGACATCTCCAGAGCCTCTCCCATCCTCTGGAACTCCCTACCACAGCATGTCCGGTCAGTCCCCACCCTGTCTGCCTTTAGGCGATCTTTGAAAACTCACTTCTTCAGGGAAGCCTACCCCACCTCTACCTAAGGACTATACTTGAATCACCTCCGCCAGATCATCCCCCACAGCTATCACCTTTTGTATCACCTCCCCCTTCCTTTAGATTGTAAGCTCCACGAGCAAGGCCCTCCTATTCCTTCTGTACTGAAATGTATTGTAATTGTACTGTCTCCCTTATATTGCAAAGCGCTGCGCAAACTGTTGGCGCTAGAAAAATCATGTATAAGAATAATAATATTTATATCCTCACTGAGCACACATGAGTGGCCTGAACTTTCTGCTGGGTTGACTGAAGGAAATATACATATTCATAACTCAGTCTTGTTAAGAAATCTCAAACTATTGCCAGTGGTATCAGTGACACCTACTGGCAGCTGTGAGAAATCACAACCCCACAGAGATTAGGAAAAGACCAGGTGAAAAACTATACAAATCATTCTGGGGTGATTACCCCCCATCCGAAAATTAAATTTAGATACTAGCCACATAATTTAGATAATTATGTGTAGCCACCCAGTTTAAGACTGTTTAAGCCTTTTTTTAAGCAGTGTTATCATACCACTGCTTTTTAAATAGTCCCCTACCATATGTTTAAAGTAGCATTCAACCCAAAACCAAAAGTAATATATTGAAGCTTACCAATGATGTGGTGGCTGCATTTTTTTTTCTTTCTTTCTTTCTGATCAGTGCCTCCACTTTGGATAAAGGAGCACAGGCGGCACATTTGGACAGCAGCATTGATAATCTAGGGGGAGGAGAGTGTTAAATGGAATAGCAGATTTAAATATACTAACAAACTGAAGCTGAACTCCAGCTCATACTTTATAAGCAGTTACAGCACACAGTTTCTTTTTCCTTTTGTGATAAAGGTTCTACATGAATAAAACCTGATTATTAGAAGCACCACTGTCAGTGGTAAGTGGTTTGTCTCATCCCTCTAAGACAATCTGCTTATTCTTTTGCAAAACAACAGACTTACTGGCTGGATCACCACATGAAAACAACAGTTACAAAAAATCCTAAAAAAAAGAAAACTAATGCAGCCATCACATCTGAGAACTGGTAAGCTGCAACATAAAAAAACTTGCTTATGGGTTTAATACTGCTTCAATAGTTTTTAAATGCCATATAGAGTTTCAGACATTATTAATTTTCCTTATAAAGAAGGTAGACTGCTTATTTATACAACAGGCTTTTGGCTACAGGCTACATGATAATTTATAATGGTAAATAATATATTACAATACATACTTGTTACTAAGAATCAATAATCTTTCTGCTCCCAGTAAAATTGTAAAGGAATTTTTCCAAAATATGTTTTATGAATGAGTTGGAAAGAATTATAGAATTTATGCATTAAAAATACAAGTGAATATTAACAAAAAAAAAAAAAAAGTGATCAGGAAATACAATAAAAACCATATCAGTGTTGATTTTGTCAAAGAAATTAAAGCGAAACAATACTCATCTCCGATCCCACGATACGCTATCCTGGAGATCCCCGCCTGGCTGGTAACATCTTCAGGTGGCCGGCTTCCGGGTCCTGAATGCTGGCCGCTGTCATTGGCTGGGCGGGGATAACGTTCGTTCAATGAGCTGTGCCTGCGCGGCTCACTATACAGGGGTGGACAGGCAGGTAGGTAGCTTCCTGTCTGTCTGCCCATTTTTAATTTTACCTAAAGTTCTACTTTAAAACTCTTTTAGGTGACTAAAGTACAACTAAAACAATTTGGATTACTAAAATACGACTAAAACGAAATTGAAATTTGACATCAAAATTAACACTTATATATCACTTATGTAACGGCTAAATCTGTGTCTGTATGGCATGTTCAAACCTTATTACCATAAATAATAGCATGTTATTAGATTTTTTTACTCTAGGAGTATTTAATACATTTTTAAATTTTAGAAAAATGCTTAAATAATGCATTACAATTTAACTAAGCCCATTAATTTTCAGTCAACTAAAATTATTTTAGTAGACTAAAATGTACTGAAGATTTTGGTCGACTATAATATGACTAAAACTAAAACAACTGGAGGACTAAAATACGACTAAATCTAAAATGCTATTTTAGCCAAAAGGCTATGACTAATACTAAATCGAAATTTGACATCAAAATTAACACTGAACAATATAAATATTTAAACATGTTATGCAACCTAAATATATTTAAAGAGTAACCCCACTTTTGATGATAAAAAAAACATTCTCCTCTGGGTGATCTATGTACAGTGCAAGGATTTTAACAAACTTTGTTGCATATTCCTACTTTTTGTTATCCTGAAGAAATAGCTGTTTGTCTGTGTCCATGTGCAAAATGAATGTGAATAGGAGTGAATTTATAATTATCAATCAGCTGCTGCACTTGCAGGGATCCAATGATGAAAGCAGCAGGGTCTGCATCCCTTTAGATGTAATTTCCTTTTGGGAGGATCTCACATAAAATTACAGCAAACGTCTGGAAATCAGTAAGCCAATCACATAAGCAGTAATCATTATTAGATAGATAGATAGATAGATAGATAATCATGATTGGTGTCCTGGGTGATATATGTCATCACCTTCCAATCTGAAGGTTAGTCAGAACTTATTTATCCACCTTTTTTGCTGTGTAATAAACCCGCAACTACAATGTCAGATTTGTGTCATTTTAGCTGTACTATACTTTTCAGGCCTATGGCTTTACAATTTGCGCAACACAGATAACAAAATATAATGTAGCACAGGTCTTCTATAATGTAGCAAAGATACCAGCACCAGGCAGAGAAGATGACCGGTGAAACCAGAGGTGGTGAGGACACTGCTGGACTGAGGAACAGGTAAGTGTCTGTATTTTAAAAGTCAGCAGCTACAGTTTTTTTTTCTTTTCAGCTGGAACTCCGCTTTAAGGGGCAACTGCTTTGGACCCTGCCTAGCGCTGCTGCACTGCTGACTCGGACTCCTCCTCTCTTCTGCCACAGAAGAGCTGCGCGGCCGGCTCAGTATTCTAACATGGCAGCGGGGAGGGGGGTGGGAGTCTTAGTCAATATTCGCTCCATTAGACACACAGACATTTCCCCCCATTTTTTTGGGGAAAAAAATTGTTTTATGGAGCAAAAAATATGGTACTTTTTTGGGTTGGGGTTTAATACCACTTGAGGGTGAATATATAACTAAATATCCATCTTAAAGAGTAACTCCTCTTTTGTTGAGGAAAAAAAAAATGTTCCCCTCTGGGTGATCTATGTATATTGCATAGATTTTTAGTAGTGGCAGTAGCTGTAGTAGTTTATTTTGAACATGTAAAAAAACACTATAAAAATAAAAGAAATAATCATAAAGTAGTAGTAGTAGAAAGTCACAAAACAACTAGTTACAAGAGAAGGCAACAAACTAAAAAAAAGATTTAGTTTACACTCCGAAAAGGAGTGTCCAATCCTCAACAGGAGGCTTAGCAAGGGGCCGGGACAGCCTTTAAGAGTAACTGTGCCTGCTCAGCAGCAGGAGAGTTCGGGTGGAAGATAGAGAGGATGTGAGGCTAGAGGCAGGAGCCTGGAAGGGGGCCCAGATGGAGAGGGGCTCACCAGCAGGAAGGAGGAAAGCTCGGGACTTCACTGGCCCCCTGAGAGAGGATCACCTGTGAGGCAGGGAAGGAGTGGCCCAGCTAAAAGGCCTGGTAGCAGCCACCGACCCACCAGCAACACAGGAGAAAGACTGAGTGAGTAGACCTTCACCCCCTGGGCCAGATAGGGGAAACAAGATTAGCAACTACCTGGGATGTCTTATCTCTTAAAGTGACAGGCACTGGATCCCCTGCTCAGGGATTCCTCCAGGCAGCTGGATAGAAGAATATCTAGGGTCTGGGGTGGTTCAACAGGAAATGCTGGCTCTCCATGAAGAGGATTTTTGTGTAAAGAATTGTACATAGTTCAGGAAGTTCTCAGTTTTTCAGTTCCATTGGGCATCCCGTACACCCCTTACCCCATCCAAGTTCCAAATCTTGCTGTTGAGCTCTCTAGGTAGTTAATTGATTCTTCCTGTCATTGTAAAACTACTGTCCTTACAATGTACTGGCTGACAGCTCACACTGACAGGTCTGCAGAAGTCCTGCATGGCACCAGTGATCTGCTGCAGTACCTTCCAGGCTCCTAAAAAAACACTATTAAATAGTAAATTCACATTTTTTACCTGCAAAAAAAATGTGTATTTATTATTTTTTTTTAAAAAGTGAACTTATACTTTAATTCTATTGACCAACTTCATGTTAAAGCAGGCTGCAATATGTGTAAGATGTTTGTTTTTGCCCTTAGGTTTGCATTAGGAACTGAATGCATTGATCTGCTGTGACTAGAGAAATGGTGGTGGCATTGCACTAAAGTACTGCATAATAAGAATCATTTTGGTAGGTGGAAGATTCCAAGGGAGTAGTAAAAGGCATGTACATTGGCGGCCACAACACTAGGAAGACACTAGGTGGATAACAGAGAAGACCTCTGGAGTAGAATGAGAAGGGCTAGCATGGCATAGGTCAAAAGGTAGGTGCAATATTTTATCAAATGGGGTATTCTGGAGGAGTTGCAGCGGATGTTTGACCCTGGAGTGGAGGACAAGGGAGAAGCTCTCATGAACCCATGGTATTCAGAAGTCATGGTGACTCAAGCTGTTTTGTTTGAGCGAATTCTCAAAAATGAGTGGTCAATCCTTCTGCTATTCCTGCCGTCTTGCTGTCATGAGTGCATTTTAAATTTTAGGACTTTTTCATAATCTCCAGAGCTCTTCTTTTCTACGTGGCAGCTAGTCAGCAGGGTGAAGTGTATTTCAATTGTCCTGAACTGGAGGAAAATGTAGGAAATGAAATACCTTGCTGGTAGTAGGTAGGACATTGTGCAATTTAGCATCAATTCTAAAGTTGGAGAAAGGGAAACTGCTGCGGTAATGCTTTAAGTACATTTCAAAGACACTTATCCTACATATTTTCTTGAGCAATTGTTGCCTAATTCTAAATCAAAGCGCAGTGTAGCATGCTTTATCTGAAATTGCTCTCTACATATCTATGGAGTTATACAGAGAAAAAAAGAAATGTTTTATCTTTTTAACTTTTTATTGTACTTTTTTGGCTAGTATGCCTGTTACAAACAAAAGTGTGTTCGCTTTAATACATAATTCTTGCTTTGCAGTTTAAAATCTATAATTGCTTTGGTTTATCTCTGAAGTCTGCTCTATTACATAGCTACCACCACTGTAGCATTCTTTCACAGGATACAGCAATGTGCGGCGATCAACAACTTATAGCGGGACTGTGATATTGCAGCGAACATTTTTACACTGACACTTTGTGGAAACCAGTGACACTAATACAGTAATCAGTGCTACAATTATACACTGATCACTGTACTAATGACACTGGTTAACATCTAGAGTGATCAAAGGGTTAAGTGTGTGTCTAGCCATGTGCTTGGTGTACACTAGGTGGTGCTGGAACAAGGGGAAGTGATGGATCATGTTCCCAGATCTGCTCTGACACACATTTGATCACTCCCCCCTGTCAAGAACAAAGCTCTGTTGTTACTCCCTGCTTGGCGATCTATGGGCGCTGGCGAACATCTTTTCACCGGGACTCGCATATCGGCTGCTGCAGTGCCAGTTAACAGCAGAAGCGATCCTGCAGAGTGTACGTGCCCCAATGAGGTGGAAGTGCAAAATCACGTTTATATATGTGATTTTGCAAAGGGGGGCCGCCCTGTAGCAGTGAAACTGCTATACGGTGGTCCTCAAGGGGTAAAGGTATAGTTTGTTATGTGAGAAGTCTGGGAAGCTGTTTTTGCATTTAATATCAGTGTTAGCAAATGAGATCCAAGTGCAAACATAGAGAAACATCGCTCAGGTGAGTAAGGTCAATCCCAAGACCAATCCTACTGACAGGTGCTCGCCATCTCACTGAGTCAGGGAAGAAGAAAAGAGCTAGCTGCACTCCTCAAGAGGATACTTGAATAAAATGTCTTTATTCCAAGTGACAGTAACACAGGATTCCAAGGACATTAATTCTTTTCACACAACTTCAGTGCTTATGACATTAACGTGTTTCACACAAATTCAGTGCTTATGACATTAATGCATTTCACTCAACTTCAGTGCTTATTCATATGACATTAACGTGTTTCACACAACTTCAGTGCTTATTCATATGTATTTATGTCTCTACCACTTTCCATATCCCTGTATATAGTGTTCAATAAGATGCCCATCTAAGAGTATTTTGAAATTAGCGACACTTCCCGCTGAATCACCGATCGTGGAAGGGAGTTCCACATCCTTACTGCTCTATTAGTAAAAAAACCTCTACGCAGTTTAAGGTTAAACTGCTTCTTGTCCAACTTAATTGAGTGGCCTTGTGCCTCTTTGAGTGACCTGAGACTGGAAAGTTTACTCCCACTGCTAAAATCCACTGTGCATTAAAGTGGATCTAACGGCTGCCAGATTCCCAATCCAGCGATGTGCATGAGAGCAGAGGCTCTCCTGGGTCTCTGTCTCCTCATTGGCTGAGACACAGCAGTGGGAGCCATTGGGTCACAGCCAGCGAGGAAGGAGCAGGAGGTGGGGTCAAACCATGCCCTGTGTGTCTCATAGACGCAGGGAGGCAGCTTGGGAGCAAGCATGCATGAGGGCCCCCAGAGGAAGCAGCCTGCTCTGGGGGCACTCAGCTGGGGGGAGGGGCCTGGAGCACCAGCGGGGAACCAAGAAGAGGAGGATCGGGGCTGCTCTGTGGAAAACCATTACACAGAGCAGGTAAGTATGACATGTTTGTTATATGAAAAAAAATCTGAACCTTTACAATCACTTTAAGCTATCTTGTTAGTGTAGCAGGACTAGCAGAAGACATACAGTTGAGAGAGAATTTCAGAGCATAAAACATACAGCCTGTGAGCATGGACAATGCTAAAAGGAACTTTTGTCTTGGCAGTCAGAGGAAAAAAATCTCTCTTGAAAGTGAGAAGTGTCATCCTCTCCCTTTAAGTCCTCATGCACACTTGACGGTTTTACAGCTGCTTTTTTTGGCTTTTGACGTTTTTTTTCTACAGCCAGTAAACTCCCCAGCATGTTATCCTATGTGTCCATGCACACAGACTGTAATCAACATATTTTGGTTGGGATGGTTTTTGGCTGGAAAAAAAACCCGGGACTAGTGGGTTTCTAGAGGAGTTTTTTAGCTGTAAATACATTCTAATGCTTAAAAACATGGTAAAACGCAGCATACTGATGTTTTTGGACTTTTTTTGACCAAGAAAATTTTTTTGATCACAAAAAACGTAAATGTGGAAAAACGCAGCTAATCGCGGCAAAACGCCACTAAACGCTAATGCAAAAACGCTAAAAAAGCTGAAAAACACATTTTTAACATGACTTTTCACAGCTAACGTTACCAGCGTTATCAAAATGTCCAGTGGGCATGAGGACTAAAAGCCACTGGGAATATACCACTATGTTTTATTCTGCCTACTGCTGCAGACACATTTATTGTGCCTTCTTCTTTCTTATGGGAGAAGATATCATTGCAAAGCATGAAACTTACTAATCGTTCAACAAAAAGTGAGTGAGATGAGAAAGTAAAGGTAATCCTATCTTTGTAAAGACAAGTTGGGTATTTTTACCCCATTCCTTTTCATGTTATTATATACATATTAAGGATACAATTACTTGTAAGTCTATCAACAAACTAACATAATTCTCTTCTATCTCACTTTTACCTAGCACTTTTATATCATAAACAATACATAAATTCAGTGCTACATAAAGTGCTACAAGTGCAAGTCAAAACATCTTAATCCATATAATCATGTGTAAAAATGCAAAAAAAACAAAAAATAGACAAAATAGTGCAAAAATATGTGCTAAATTTTACAAAAAGTGCAATGTTCAAATCGTAAATAATAAGTACCAAGTGCAAAACCACACACTATGTGCATTTTGTCTGATCATAGAACGTGTCCACTACATACAGTATAATCACTTTTTATACAAATCCATTGTCCAGATCAGTTGTCAATAGAAAAGTCTCATTTTATAATCTCCAACAGATATTGAGTTAACTCTCCAGGTGATGTGCTGCCAATGCCATATAATATACACTCTATGCGATCTCCACTCTGCACTGTGAAACCTCCACCCTGCTTCTCAAACCACTCACCAGAGGATACAAACCTCCAAGTCAAGCAAGCCCACTCTCATGAGAGTTTCATATACATGAGGAGGAAGCAAGATGAAATATACATAGCATAAAACTGTTTATTAGCCCGGGTTCACACATATGAGGTGCGGTATATCTCATGTGATTCGCACAAGAACCACACTGCATTCCTGTGCAAATAACATGCGCTTTGTGTGTGGTGCGATTGGAGCCATACATTTTGTATGGCTCTAATTGCACCGCACCCGCACAAAAAATGTGCAGGACCCTTTTTTTGGTCCGCACTAGAATCGGATCGCATGGGTATTCACACCCATGTGATTTGATTCTGCACATCGCACCACGTTTTGCGGACTGCTTTCGAGGTGTTGTTATATTAACATACACACCCGCATCAGTTCGCATGAACAGGGTGCGATTATGATGCAGTGTGGAATTCGCACTGAAAACGCTGCGAATTCCGCACCGCATCAGTGTGAACCAGGGCTTAAGCTCCATGAGCAGGGCGCTCCAGTTCCTTTTGTATCGAATTGTGCTGTAATTGTACTGTCCCCCTTATATTGTAAAGTGCTGCGTAAACTGTTGGTGCTATATAAATCCAGTATAAAAATAATATAATAATAATATTACAAATATTCATTACAAACAATAATCCACTTACATTTGTAGATGCCAGTCTCCACACTAAGGCCTGGTTCATACCATTGCGGCTCTGCGAGCCACGTTTATGTTGGCCCAGCACCCCATTCATTTATATGGTCTGCTGTGCCTGCGTTTCATGTAGTAAAAAGGTCCCTGCACCATTTTTAAAATGCTTTGGCAGGGAAACCACAAGGTTCTTTTGCACCATGCAATTTCCTGCACTCGCAAGCACGCTGCATTTTTAGATGCGTGGGGGTGCCATCAAGACTGAATACCAGCCATGCTCATTTTTAAAGAGCAGCTCGTTTTGGTTGCAAATGGTTGCTGATATGGGAACAGGCGAGATTTACACTCTCGCAACCACCCACAATAGTGTGAACCTAGACTAAATCAACAGCCCCACCTTTTCATGTTTTACACACTATACTTGTATCTATTATTTAATACTGTATGTTGATATTTGAACATTCAGTTGAATCCATGATACTTAAAGCGGAGCGGAGGGGAAGTTCCGTTTAAGGACTGCTCCCCATTAAGGATTGGCACCTTTGGGGAGCAGGTACCCGAATTTGACAGGTACCTGCTCCCACTTTAGGTCCGATCGCTGCGGCAATCGGAAACGGAAGGTATCCTCCCTCCCTCCCTGTAGTCTTTTGGGACACGAGACAGGTCCCAGAAGACTACAGGACCATTCACGAAGCGCAGCGCTACTCACAAATGCTCAGTGGGTACCCGGCTGTGAAGCCGCAAGCTATTACAGCTGGGTGCCCACACTGAAGATGCCGGCCTCCTGGAATACAAGATGGCCAGTGAAACAGGGTGCGGGGGACACACCACTGGACCGAGGGACAGGTAAGTGGCTGTTTTTTAAAAGTCAGCAGCTACAGTTTTTGTAGCTGCTGACTGTTATTTTTTGATAGGTTGAGTGGAACTCCGCTTTAAATTGTGAAGTAAGGGTTTGTCTACAATTGATACATTATGAACAATATTTCCAACAGTACTTGTGTGTTTTAATAGGTCTTTAATAGCCCACAGTGTCTATTAAAGACCACTCAAAGACACCATTGCACTAACATCATTGCGCCAATGTATATAGACCATATACATCACTATTGGGTGCTGCTATTAATAATACACTGTAAAATGGTTAAAAAATGTTGTGATACACCAAATAACCACAAATAATAGCGCAACCCTAAACCAAAATATAAAAATATATAATACAAAATTATATATAAGATATTTTCATAATACATCCACCACCATATGTGTGCAGTAAATTAATCAGTGCAAAAAATTATATATAGGAAGTCCGCATATAATCCATTCAGAAAAGTCCATATATTGTTGAATATGATCCTCAATAAATGAAGCAATGAGATCCTCCTTCACCAATGTGATATTCAGTGCACCAAACACCCCATCAAATTGCACACTTACCATAAACTGGTGATAAACCAGCGTATCTTTAAATATCCAGCATTCCACCACTGAACTCCAGCTTAGAGAAATCCTCACATTTCCAAATAGTACATGTGAACAAAAAGAATACTCGCCATAGTGCAATATCATCCAGCAAATTTATTCAGATAACAACCCCCCCCCCATTAAAACCGCACTCACAATGAGTTTGAAAATACACAGCATTTGTTAACAATCAGAGCCACATAATTCTCGTACGAAAGAATAGAATTTCAAAACCGATGTCATGTATTTGCATTGTATTTTCAGACGACTACTGTACTGAATAATTGAAAATCGTACGATCTGGTATCGTATGACAAAAATTTTCACACTTGTACCTTCGGATATCGTCGTATAAATTGTTGTGTTCGGCTCTCGAAAACTGTACACTAACGATCTGATTATCGGACGATTGGTCCTCGCATGAACATTTTCATACGATTTTCTTATCACGTGTACAGGGCATTAGTGGTTTAATGGGGTACAATCATCTATCAGTGCCCGGTCTCTTGTAACCTTAAGCTGGCCATACACGTATAGATTTATGTTGAAGAATTTTCATTTCAAGAATATTCGTTCGACTTTCTAATCGTTAGTGCGGTGAAATTGATGTTCATTTTCAACAGCAGTGATGAGGCTGGAAGGAAAAGTTTTCTCGATCAAATTAATTTTTGGCCAGTGTATGTGGTTATCGTTTAAAAATTGCACTCATTTTAAAGTCCAATGCAAAAGATCATTTTCGAACGACGTTTGTCCATTCATCGAATGTTCAAAAAAATTTTGTATGACTTTTCTTATGTATATTCTTGTCCGAAAATCTACAGTGTATGGCCAGCTTTAGTTTTCAGTTTCAGCTGCAGAAGGAAGGAGAAGACTGTCATTTCCTAGATACAGGGGGTATCCTGCATGTGTGGCACTGTGCGGATTGCTGATTAAATTATACCTTGTTCCCCTCTTTATCACCTTCTGACTTTGCTGCATGGATTTGCCTGTGTGGAGAATGATGGGACTATTACTTATTTGCTTTTTACAATAAAACTGAAATATTATTATACAGGATTTATATAGCGCCAACAATTTGCGCAGCACTTTACAAAATGAAGGTAGACATTACAGTTACAATACAATTTGGTAGAAGAGGAAACAGAGGGCCCTGCTTGATAGAGCTTACAATCTAGGAGAAATAATTCATAAATAGGTGTGTAGCAGATATACCGTATATACTCGAGTATAAGCCGACCCGAATATAAGCCGAGGTACCTAATTTTACCACAAAAAACTGGGAAAAACTATTGACTCGAGTATAAGCCGAGGGGGGAGGAATAGTGCCCCATCGTTGGTGTCAGTGGGGGGAGGAATAGTGCCCCATCGTTGGTGTCAGTGGGGGGAGGAATAGTGCCCCATCGTTGGTGTCAGTGGGGGGAGGAATAGTGCCCCATCGTTGGTGTCAGTGGGGGGAGGAATAGTGCCCCATCGTTGGTGTCAGTGGGGGGAGGAATAGTGCCCCATCGTTGGTGTCAGTGGGGGGAGGAATAGTGCTCCATCGTTGGTGTCAGTGGGGGGAAGAATAGTGCTCCATCGTTGGTGTCAGTGGGGGGAGGAATAGTGCCCCATCGTTGGTGTCAGTGGGGGGAGGAATAGTGCCCCATCGTTGGTATTAGTAACACCAATGATTGGGCACTATTCCTTCCACTGACACCAATGATACTTACCTTGCTGACCCCTGCTCCAGCCTGGGCTCGCTCGCTCCCTCCCTCTTCCATGGTACACACTTACCGGTCAGATGTCTTTCTTCTCCGGCCGCTCTCCTCCTCTTCACTTGCTCGATCTTCGTGGTGCCGCTCGGCTCCTCCTCTCCAAGCTCCACCTCCTCACCGGTGATTGGGCGCCTGTGTGCCTCTCCTGAGCTACAGTTCCGGCGGCCAATCACCGGCGAGGATTGATCCCGGGGGTGTGTCCAGATGACAGGGACGGCATGCCATCCCGCCCACACCTGGAGACGGATAGAGGAGCGGTGTCTCGGTTCCTAAGGCAATCGGAAATATGTGTTTTCCGATGGTCTTAGGCGACCCCTGTGAAAGTGTCGTTCGACCCCCAAAGGGGTCACGACCCACAGGTTGAGAACCGCTGCTTTAGAAGCAGCGCCCCCTGCTAGACATCTGCAGACGTTGACTCGAGTATAAGCCGAGGGGGGCGTTTTTCAGCACAAAAAATGTGCTGAAAAACTCGGCTTATACTCGAGTATATACGGTATTTAACTGTTGCATTTTGGGACCCTATTGGGACTGGATCTGTTACTGTGTTTGAATTAGGACTGGTGTTGATGTATCAGTATCTATTTTGATTCCCAGATGGAGAGAAGTTTTTTAATGGAATAATGGAAAGAGAACTTAAAGGGGAAGTTCTGCTTTAAGCCTTTGTCCCACACTCCCCATTAAGGATTGGCACCTTTAGGGAGCGGGTACCCGAATTTGACAGGTACTTACTCCTACAAGTTTCCTCCCCCCTCCCTCCCCGTAGTCTTCTGGGACACATGACAGGTCGCAGAAGACTGTGGGGCAATTCACAAAGCACAGTGCTTCTCACACATGCGCAGTTGGTACCAGGGACGGACTGACAACTCATGGGGCCCTCGGGCAATAGAGGATCATGGGACCCCTGTGTCCTTGCCCAAATTCAAAAAAGCCTATGAAAAAGGTGCCAGGGGCATCTCATGGGGCCCCCTACTGACCCCGGGCCCTCGGGCAGTGCCCGAGTTTACAAATGGTCAGTCTGCCCCTGGTTGGTACCCACACTAAGATGCCAGGGAGAGTAGATGGCCGGTGAAACCAGCGGTGGTGAGGACACCGTTGGACCGAGGGACAGGTAAGTATCTGTGTTTTAAAAGTCAGCAGCTATAGTTTTTTTTGTAGCTGCTGACTTTTATTTTTTTTTTAAAAATGTGATTAATGATGAATGAGAAGTCATAGATTAAGACCAAAAACATTGAAGTATTTGACCTGAGTAGTAAAAAGACTTTACTATTGTGTAGAAAACGTACAAGGCTGTGATACTGTTTAAAGCGAAACTTCACCCTAAAGTTCCGCATGTTTGCATCCTCCCCCCCCTCCACTGCCACATTTGGCACTTTTTTGGGGGGAAGGGGGGAGTGGGTACTTGGTTTTGACAGTCAGATGTGCCTTGGTAATCTGAGCTGGAAGTTCAGTCCCCCCTCCTTCCCCTGCAGCCTTCTGGGACACTTCACAGATCCCAGAAGACTGAGGGACCATTCACAAAACTCAACAAGGTTCATGCAATATGCAGTAGGAGACTGGCTGTGACGCCACAAGTCTTCACTGCCGGTTTCCCTTGCTCAAGATGTCGGTGTCTGCAGCCTAAGCTGAAGAATTGGCTCGGGTGAGGACATTGCTGGATACCTGGACAGGTACAGTAAGTGTCCTTATATTAAAAGTCAGCAGCTACAGTATTTGTAGCTGCTGACTTATAATCTTTCATTCTCATTGCTCAACAGATCCCTAGATGCTTTTTCTTCTTGATAACATTGTTTCCTGTGTGGACAGAATGCTCTAAAATGGCTTCTTTTAATTTAATGGGTAACTGTATCTTAGTTTATGTACCCTACCAACTATATATGTAAATAAAACCTTTAATATTATTTCCCAATATGCCCCTGGCCTTCAAGTTAAAATGGAACTAAAAAATATATATTATAATTACTTGGGAGCCACTGAGGTATGAGATAATAATTAAATATATAGGTCAGCAGGCATCTATTCACATCCTCATACAAATGTGTTTTGTAGTATTGTACAATAAATTGATTGCTTATATAGATACTTCTACTACTCTAAAGATATCCATCAAGGATAAACATCACAAAGCTGTGTTAGCCCAGCAGTGGGCTTAATGGAAGGTGAGCGCATACAAGTATCTATATTCCAGCAAGAATCCATCTGCAATCTTGTTTGACTAATTAACTTTAATCGAATTTATATAGACTTTTTTTGGACACTATTAATGTTTTATTTAAATTACTTATATTATGATATTTTTTTTCACGTTTTTTGTTTTTTTCACATTCTATTATTGATTTATTTTGAAGTTGTAATAAGTTGGCTTGGAAGGTTCATTATTTCTGGAAGTATTCATATCTCACATTTAGGGCGCGACAATAAGCAGTAAAATGGATCTAAAACCATTGATTTAAAGCGGAACTGAATGGTAAATAGTCACTTGTCCAATGGTTCCTTTTCAGAACCAGCATCTTCTGGGTACCAATATTCAGGCCTCTTCATTGGCTGGCATGGGATGGCATCACCCTTGCGCATGCGCAGAAGGCCATCATTCCAGCACTCAGAGACTGGCCCAGCACTTTAAGCTGAACTGCACATGCACAGCTCAATTTGCAGTGCTGGAGCAGACAGGGAACATCTCTTCTGCAATAAAAGCCTGCCTGTTTGTTACAGCAGAACTTCGGGCAAAAAATTATTTACATGTCCTTGTTGCTGATTTCATACCTTCGCTGACTAAGCCATCCATCTTCTGCTTTACTCAGTAGTTGCTCTGATATAGCCTATTAATTTTCAAATCAAACCTTTAATTCTCTTTGGTTTCCTGTATGTAGGACCGGTGGCTGCTATGCCTCCTATTCCCCCAGTCACTGGTCTTGGCCTTGGCCTTGGTCTTTTGTAGTTCTTTCTCCACAAAGCAGTGATGTAATTCAGCCCCACTTGCTGTGGTGGGCAGGCTGAGACTCTCAGACACATTCAACATGTACAGGCCTAGTGTACCCGCCCACATTCACTACAATTCCCTGTGGTTGATGTGAACTGTAGTTTCCTTTTAGTGCAGAGAGAGAGGAGAGGATATGATGTAATTCTTGCTGTTACACATCCTCCTTGGCAGAGCAGATGCTGTTATCTCTTGTATTGCAGAGATGAGGTCATGAAAATTTAATAAGACTTTTCTCCTAAATGGCAAGTATTTTCAAAATTTTATTAGCTGTTTAGTTTTTTTTTTTGCCTATCCCAGAGTTCTTCTTTAACTGTTTCCCCAAAACAGTTTCATGCCATAAGTGAAAACTGTCACATTTGCTTGTGCTCTCAACCAAACTCAAACCATCAAATGGTTGGACTCATAACTGATCACATGTTTAGCTCCATGGCAACTGCGGATCAAACATAGATTACGGTGGCAGCTTTCTTGGCTGAAAAATATAGGAGGATTTAGTTCTGCTTTATGAATAACATTTAGTGTAATGTCAGAATGAGTATTATGTTCTATTTACCAATGCTCCTTATTGAGTATGCGTTAGCAAACCAATCAATATTTTTTCAGTGCATGCTTGATTTACCTTTGCTGATATGGTATATTGGAATATCTGTCAACATAAATGGAAAAACAGATGAATTATTACCATACACACTGCTGTTACAATAGAAATTTGGACCATCTGCTAAAATGTTGCAGAATAGATAACACTTGGGTTTTACATAATTGAATGCAAGTAATACATTTTTTTTCTTTCAGTATATTACTCTTTATGGAGAACCATATTTACAGACCTTATAGCCTGAAGCAAATGTGAATAATGACACCTTACGATGCTTTAGTTACATTGATTTTCTCAAGAACACTTTGGGAATCAACAGTGTTTCTGCCCCCGTATTTCACCTGTACACACTGCCCTCTTTAATGCTATTATTGTCATAATTTAACAGTGATTGGAGATTTTTGATGACGGGGAGTGGCATGGGGGAGTGGTAGCTGAGAGTTCTATTAACGGCATCAGGTGCTGGAGCCTGCATTCTTGCACCCTACGCTGGGACTTGCAATGGGTTTTCAGGGAACCAGGATTATACTGGCACCAGCCCTGGGTGGAGAGCAGGGAAACCAGTGTCCATAGCTGTGCCCAAGCTGGCAGTTCTCCCTAGGAGGCTGCCTAGTTTGCCTAGTGGTAGCACCAACCCTAGTAGTATTCCTCTGCTTTCTTTTTAGAGAGAGATACAATTATCCCTCCAAATTTTTGGAAACAAAGTTTAACGCAGTTGCTGTCCATGCACTCAGATGTTCTGCTCAGGATGGTAAGGCGGAATATGGGTTAGAGGCAATTTGTAAAAGACTTTATTGTTGAGCACTGATCTAACTCTTTGGCCTAAAATAAGTAATTGAGTAACACAGCAAATTACTGCCTGCTATAGTCTCGCATTTCATATTTGCTTCTAAGGCCTAAAACTTTTGGCCTGGGAGGAAAATGCAACCCACTGGTCTTTTCATGGTGCAGACAGTTTCCTGTAAGCTAAAAGACAAACACCACACAAAGTGTGCCACAGTGTTGGAGTGATTGGTGGCCTTGGTGAAGGAAGGGGATTTATTGTAACACATCTGTAAATGAGGGAATTGTAAGAAATGAGATGTAAGCAAGGAAGATGACTGCTGCTTTTTGAAAGTGACATAGACACAATTAAATAAAATACAGTAAGTCCCCGACTTACGAACATTCGAGTTGTGAACTTTCACAGATACAAATGGACCTCACATTACAAACATTCATAGATGTGAACAAATCGCAGAAGTAGCTCACGTGTCTGCCGGACACAGTTGCACATTGTCACAGTTGTGCTGCTGTGTGCGTACTGTATAGTGCAATAGTGCACAATCAGAGCCCAGGATTATGGGAAGCAAGAGGAAAAGCAGTGGTGATGTGGAGGGGACTACTAGGAAGCGCAAATCAATAACCATGGAATCAAAAGTGAAAATAATTGAGGGCCTAGGCGTAAAGATAGTAGACGTCGCTTGTTCCTATAACATGAATCGTTCAACCATTGGCACAGTTCTAAAGAACATTGACAAGATCATGGAACATGTGAAGTCTGCCAATTAAGTCAACAATAATATCCAAAAGCGTGGTAAAGTGATAGAGGAGATGGAGAAACTTTTCAGTGTGTGGATGCAGGATCAGCATCAGCGTCGAATCCCATTCAGCTTAATGCTTATTCAAGTAAAAGCTAAAAGCCTGTTTGAAGACTTGAAGAAAAAATGGTGCATTTTTTACTGCCAGCCATGGATGGTTTAACAGATTCAAGGCTAGAGCCAACCTTCACAACATAAAAGTAAGTGGTGAGGCTGCAAATGCACATACTGTACCATAGCTGCCCAGGAATTTCCAGCAACAATTAGAGAAATTTTTGATGAAGGTGCTTATTTACCACAACAGGTTTTTAACGCTGATGAGACAGGACTGTACTGGAAGAGGATGCCAGAACGAAGTTACATTAGTAAAAAGTAAAAGGTAAAAGGTGATGCCAGGCTTCAAAGCTGCAAAGGACAGACTTACTTGTTGTTTGGTGGCAATGCTTCTGGCGATTTGAAACTAAAGCCTCTCTTAGTTTACCATTCAGAGAACCCAAGAGCCCTCAAAAAACATAGCAGAGGACTCTATACCTGTTGTGTGGAAGAATAACTCCAAAGCCTGGGTTACACAGGCCATTTTCCAGGACTGATTTTTCCACCACTTTATCCCAGAGATAGAGAATTATTGTTTGGAGAAAGATATCCCATTCAACATTCTTTTGATGCTTGACAATGCACCAGGTCACCCCCAATTCATGGATGACTTTCATCCCAACATCAAAGTAGTGCATCTGCCATCGAATACTACGGCAATCATCCAACCTATGGACCAAGGAGTTATTGCGACTTTCAAGAAATATTACTTATGTCACACTTTTCGTCAGGCAGTGAAGGCAATTGATGAAACAGGAACAACCTTTTTTTGGAATTTTTGGAAGGACTATAACAACTATAAGGCCATAAAAAACATCAACTTTGCTTGGCATGAGTATTTGGCTGTCACCATAAATGGGGTTTGGAAGAACCTTTGTACACAGTTTGTTCATGAAGTTCATGGACTTGAGAAGATGGGTAAGGAGTCCAAAGAGGTCTTCAACAACGTAGTGACCCTTAGCACGAAGCTGGAGCTAGATCTGCAAGAATACAACTTCAATGAACTACTTGCTGTGTCACACGTGGAGTTTACTAATGAGGACCTGATGGAATTAGAGGCTCAGCAAAAAGACGAAGAAAGCCAAGAGGAAGATGTAACTGAAGAACCAAAGAGATTCACAACACAGGAAATGGCAAGGGGATTTTCTTTACTTGAAGAGGGACTGTTAGTTTTTGAGGCACAGGACCCCAATGTAGAATGATAAACAAAGGCTGCAGCAGCCATTCAGAATGCCATCCAGTGCTACAGAGTCAACTATGATGAGAAAAAAAGCTACTACTCAGACATCACTGGATCATTTTTTCCAGAGGGTAGACAGAATTGAATCCATCAAAAAACCTGTGTCACCAACATCAGGTGTGAGCGAAATTCCATCTTGCTCTTCATCTCCTGTTGTTGATGATCCTTCAGCTCCATCAACATCAGGTGTGGGCCAAATTCCATCTTACCCTCCTTCTCCTGTTGCTGATGATCCTTCAGTGCCACCATCTCCCACCTACCCTCCCGCCTCAAGTTAGTAACTCTGTTCTTGTCATTTCACTCCATGCAATCCCCTATATGCCAGTTGTGGTACTGTACCACCATTTTAAGGTAACTGTAAAAGTAAAAAAAGTTTATTTACCGTTGTACTGTATCACCATTTTAAGGTAACTGTAAAAGTAAAAATAGTCTATTTACAGTTGTACTGTAATGTACCACCATTTTAAGGTAACTGTTAAAGTAAAAAATAGTTTATTTACAGTATTTATGTGTGTGTTTGTTTTTTTATGCTGTACATTGTATATTTGTTTCAAGGGTGTATAAGGCTTTGTCGGGCTTACGAACGAATCCACTTTGCGAACTTTCTCCCAAATGGAACTCGTTCGTAAGTTGGGGACTTACTGTACTAAAAAAAATACCATGCTATTATTACCAATATCTCTTTTCAGTCAGCTTTCTTTAACAAAGGAGCACAACACATTTCACACTTCTGTGTTCTTTGAAGCTCTCTGAACTTGGTCACATTACATCTTGTAGGCAGGTTGAGTTGGGTGTGGCCTATACATGATGTCATTACGTTAATTGTTGACCAGAATTTGTTACTCAGAGATTGCTTGGTTTGATCTGTTTTTCAGAATGTTTAGCGGCATTGATACGCCTGTTTTGCGAGTGTAAACTTTAGAATTAAAAAGGCTTGGTTTAGAACTTACTGCGTTATGATGTGTATCTGTTACCTTTACATTTGGAGCTGACTGCTGCCAGAAAGGTTGGATGATCTGCGGTATAGGGAGATCCTTACTCATCTAAAGCACATTTGGCCATTGAATCCTAATGGTCCTCATTGTAGGGTAAGAGGCTGGCATTTCTTACTTGGTATGGAGTGCTAACACGTGGTGATAGGCATGAGAGATATCTTATGTGTGGATCACACAAAATAAGCTTTGTTGGCCTAATAAGATAGTCCGTATATTAGCATAAGAGGCTATAACTTCACTATATGTTTGCACTGAATTTACATTCATTTGCACTGGAAGGTGATCTGCACGGCAATGAAGATTTTCTTCATGAACTTTTTTCTTTTGTTTTCTAATTTTCTGCTCTTGTGAAATGGGACTTTCTTATAGTATGTATTAAAGACTTTATGAACAGTCACATATTTGTTAGAGGATAATGTGTTCTATATGTTTATCGCTATGCACTATGGACGAATTGTTATGCAATTCATTTTATAATTATTTTGTTGTAAGTGATTTAGCACCACAATATTTATTTATTTAGGCTGAGTTTTATGCTGCCCATGCCAAAAGGGTTAGTGCTAAAATGTTTTCTGGTGTTTTTTCTTGGGTCCTGCCCACTGGTCCTGTTTTACATAAAAATGGGACAAACTCGGGGTCCACATATAGGTGTACATCACTTGTCATGTCGCCGTCACCAGGGACCATTTGCTGATGCTGGAGCGCTCTTGGATCAAAGAACCTCTACAGAGCACAGAACCACTTAGAGCCACAGGACGCCCAAAGACACCAGAGCTGTAATTCTACCATAATGGACTTTTTCCTGTGCATGAATGCTAGGGCAGCCGCAAGCTGTAGTTAGGGATATAGGGAAAAAGGGATGAAAGGGAAAGTTATTCAAGTAAAAGCTTTTGAAACTTTGTCCTGTGCCTGGTCTGAAGTTACTGAAGGGGTGTAAGTAACATTAAACACTTGGTTTACAACATGGGTCATTTGAGACACATTGGGGTATGAAGACAGCAATACAAGAGTTAACACGGTGTGAAGACAAAAGTGGTTATTAAGGGTAACAAAGGTTTAACAAGCAGCCGGACGTGAAACACGTGGCAGGTTTGATAGCCTCTTGCAGTAAGAGTTGTTGGCACTCTCACAGTGAGCAGGTCAGTCTCCCATAGCAAAGGGAGCAGATCAGCACTGCAGAGGTCCTCAGCCTCAGACGTATGGAAAAGCATGAAACAAATCCTCCTACATAAGTTGTACCTGCTTACCTGCAGTCTTCTCTTCTCTACATCCATTCAAAGTCCAGAATTTGTATTTTTTATATATTTATATTATTCATAATCCAAATGTTATATGTATGAGAGGTCAGAAAAAATGGTGCAGAGAGCTGAAATTACACTCTGCAGAGCTCAGTGAGGAGAATTCTGAGAGATGATTGGAGGGAAGAGACACCTTCTGAACAGGAAGCAAATAGCTATAGAATTTCCAGGAACTACTACAGGTCCAAATTTGATTAAGATCTGAATAGGGTAGAATGTTTTATCAGGGCCACCAGGCCAACATTTATTATTCATACTAGCTTGGGGGATAAATGTCCCCTCCCATCCCCAATCCACCCATCCACCAGGGTTTGGAACTTTGGCATAGTTCGAGGAAAAACGCTCCTTCATCCTGGTAAATATTTGACATGAATCTCAAAGAAAAAGCATTACTGTATAGAGTGGAAAAACTCTTTTTGCCCTTGTGCCTATTACAGAAGAACAAATCCAATTGGTCTTGATTAGCCTTTTCTATTAAAAACCCCCCTCAAATTTCAGGAATCCTGCATGTGAACTACTGTCAGTTTTGGGCAAGGACTGCATCAGGTCTTGGCACTTTATAGAGAGGATGGGTAAATAAATCCCATGCCTGCCCATCTTTGACAAGACTAGATTCATTTCTGCATTCATTTCCTACATGTGCTTGTGTGGCTCTTGTGTTGACTCTATAGCTGGATGCATCCCTGTAACTCATTATGGCAGCTCACATTTGTAATGTGGCAGTGTTGAAGGAAGGTCTCAGGGAGACTCAAGGATACAAACCCCGCAGGTCAGATTGCAGTTACAGGTTGGTTAGAGGATTACATGTAAGGTTGTGGATTACAATTCTCAGAGGTCAATCAACACAAACAGACCCACATAAGACACCAGCCCAATTTATGTTAAATTACAGAGATGCATCCAGCTATGGAGGCAACTTAGATTGGTGAATTACAGAGAGACACCCACAAGGGAATGCAAGAAATAAATGCAGGAATGAAAGCTAGTCTTGTCATATATAGGCAGACATGGGAAATATCCACCCATCCTCTCTAGAGTGCCAAGACCTGACACAACCCTTGCCCAAAACTGACAGGAACTCACATGCAACATTACTGATCTTTCAGTTTTTTCATTGAAAAAGTTAATCAAGACCACTTGGCCTTGTACTTCTGTAATAGCCACAAGGACATATGGGGACTCCAGTTATTTTGTATAGTTGAAAATAGTATGGAGTGGTCTGACGTTCTTATACATCATTGTACAATAAATTGCATTTTTGTTGCCAATAAAAAAAATCAACATTTTTAGCTGTTACCCTTATTATCATAATCTAGATTGTAGGTAAACTTTTTATTAATTTGTTTATATACTGTATAATAAGTTTTCTTCATATTTTGAATTGTCCAACAGGAGCTAAAATTTAAGAATGAAAGATGTAAAATTGTTTCTAGCAACCATATTTTTAAAATACATTTTAATACCTGCACATAAACCTGATAGGTGGAATTTCATTGCTATCCAATTTTTCTTTTGCATACTATTTTTAGCAACTGCCCATCATAAATATGCTATCATTCATTTTTAGTACCGGCAAACTACATAAGCAGAATAAAATTCATTTGTCGATGGGGTTCATTTCCACCAATATATTGCATTACAGCAGCATTTCTCAATCTTTTTATCTCTGCAGAGCCCTTGAAAAAAGCATTCATGTCTCAGGGAACCCCTGAAATAACTTTCAATGCTATAGCTCAATGCATTTTAGCATGATTATTGAGTTGTAGCTATAACAAATAAAGGCCTTCTGTGGCCCAATGCTGGAAGGAACAGGCTAAGGGTATGCAGAATGCATATAATGGGCTCTGGTTTCATTTATTCCTGACTGCTCATTACTAGTGGACCCACCCTCCAGGGAAGTCACTGTCTTTACTGTCAAGTCCCCCAGCATAGACAGCCCCCTGCATACAAATCTACTGCCTGTTCTGTAAACATCTTGCTGTCTCTGACAGGTCAGGCACATCACTCCTCCTTCAACTGCTCTGCCACCTCGAGTAGGGGAAACCCTGCGGGCTAAGTAGGAAACCCCACATTGTGGTGTGTTGGGTTAAAGTCCTGCATCCTACATTTTCTGTGTGTTCGGCTACAATTTGCTCTTCAAGTCAGTTAACAGGGACCTCTAAAAATGCATCATAACACAATTGAAAATGCACATCATCTCATTTTATACATTAATGCATTGAGTCTGGTGTGGAAAAGCCTTGACTGAAGTATTGCTGATGTTGCGGCTGCCATGAAACCTTACCATAACCTATGTACCATTGACTTTAATAAAAATGACACAAACACTTAACTTGGATTTAAAAAATGTCCATAGCAGCCCTTTTATTAACAAACCATAAATGAACATAGTAAATTTTAATACCAAATTCTTACAACAATCTTTACAGCAATAAAATACATAACTGACCCTCTCCTTTTGTCTCAGGTTCACGAAGGCCCCCTTTATCACTACCGCATTGGCTGCATCATCCACCACATTCCTATTACGGCCCCTAGCCGCAGTTACACTGGCTCAGGGACAAATTGTTGACCCTTCTGACACCCGATGCAACCTGATGACTGATAGCCCCAACTGATGTCACTTCAATAGGGAAGGTATACCCATACCGAGATGGGCCCTACACATTGCACTCCACATACTGTTTTTACCATGCTGGCCTACACGAACCTGAGACCCCTGCTATGAAAACAAAAGCCCATCCCCGCTGAGAAACCCACAGCCAACAGCACCATGAACATGTCCTCGAGGGAAGAAAACTAACCCAACCAGGACCCTCAATGCCCCCATACCAAACAACAGGAACCAAAGAAAAAGGACAACATGAAATGGGAGGGAAAAAAAAGGGAGGGAAAAAGGACAACATGACACGGGAGGGCAGGAGGGCAAATGTCTTCTCCACAGACCAGGCTCCCACTGACCCTCAAGGAATTCCTCCCTTCTACCAAGCCACAGCTGCCACTCCCAACAGCACCCTGACCCACCCTCTCGTCCACCAATAAGGTAAGTCTTACCATACCTTTGTATCTATCTATCCATTCAGTCGTATCCGATCCTTGGCGATTGCATGGACCGTCACTCGTAAGCGACTTTTTCCATGAATTCTCTTAGCAATTATTTTACAGGGTAGGTTACCAGGTCTTTCCCCAACCCCTACCATGCAGGAGATCCCACGTGGCCAGGGATGAAACTATAACAATTTAGACAGGAGCCAATTAACCTACCAGCATGTCTTTGGAGTGCGGGAGGAAACCAGAGTACCCGGAGGAAACCCACGCGAACACAGGGAGAACATGCAAACTCCATGCAGGAGGCGCCATGGTTGGGAATTGAACCCATGACCCAATTACTGCAAAGCAGAAGTGCTAACCACTAAGCCACTGTGCCACCCACCATCCCTTTAAATTGACCAATTAATAAGTCTGTCTCTAGCCTTCACAGCCAACTCAGTCATGCAGGCCCTACACTAAGGCTACGTTCACACTAGCGTTGTGTGCAGGCGGCAGAAAGGCGTTTGGGAAGCGTTTTTACCGCTTCCCAAATGCCTCGGACAATTCTGCACATTGCAGCACATAGTGCTGTTCTAACGGGAGCATTAGCATCGAGGTGCGGCAAAACGGACGCCTCTGGTCGAGTCAGGAGGCGTTGAAGCCTCCTATTCTAGTCTATGGTGCCGCTCCGCAAACTTCATTATAGGCGTTTGTAGGGCGTTTTTAACGCTCGGCAAATGCCTAGAAACCGCCGCTGAACTGTGCATGCGGCATTTGCGGAGCGTTTGCCGAGCGCTAAAAAACATTACGCAAACGCCGGACCAACGCTTGCCAAATGCTATAGGGGCGTTTGGCAAGAGTTGGTAAAACAGTCAAGTGTGAACGAGCCCTTATGCTGCGCATCCAGTTCTTGGCCCTTTCTTTACATAACAACCTCTTACACAGCTCTGGTCAATACAGTCATAGCTTACCACTAAGCTCAGCTGTGCTAACATCGCTAAAGACACCTGTTCAATATTTGACATGTAAATGAATGGTAGATTTAATTTTCACTGTGACTAACCAGGTCACCAGCAGTCATGTTTACTGTGTGCAATAACAGCTGCACAGAAGTAAATAGACATAGGCATTTCACACCCAGCTACTTTATAAATTGGAGGGAATAATTGCATTTTCCTGCACCAGAGTGTAAAAAATTTATATCTACAGGTGTAATAGTTAGAACTATAAGATATTGCTAAAACAAGACAGAAAAGAAGCTTTGTGAGCTGTGTAGACACCACCCCCTCTTAAACAGTTAGACTTTTAATATATATTAAGGTAATTTACCATTACGTATACAAGGCATTTAACTGCTATTCTGTATAAATAACTTACTTTCATTTGCTTGCATCACTGGAACAATTATAGGCTGACCAATGAAAAAGACATAAATTGCTTTTATTCAGTAATTATATGATAACAGACTTGGGGGTTGGTATTTTGTTCATAATACTGAATGGTGCTCTTTTGTTGCCACTCCACAGGCTATCATAGTATTTCACTCTGCAATAAGGTACACACTTCCAAGTTAGTCTCTTTAGGAATCAGAGTGTGTACCCCGTAGTAATAGGGGATCCAAGTTAGTCTCTTTATCAATCAGAGTGTGAACCCCCTAATAACAGGGACATGGGTGACAGCTTGCAGAAAGGGAGGATAGACTGGTACTGCAGTAGGGTAAGGAAAGCAGCTGTTGGGCTCCAAGCAAAAAGGGGGCAAAATGGGACACATGCAGTATATAAATATTAAAACATTCATATATAAATAATTCAATTTTGAAGTTTTTACTAGTTATACATTGATGAGTGGTAGCTATTTTCAGTTTGATGTACAGTGGATATAAAAAGTCTACAACCACCTGTTAAAATGTCAGGTTTCAAAGATAAATCATTTCAGAATTTTTTACACCTTTAATGTAACCTATAAACTGTTGAACAACAAACTGAAATCTTTTAGGTGGAGGGAAGCAAAAATAAAAAACTAAAATACTATGGGTTGCATAAGTGTACATACCCTTAAACTAATACTTTGTTGAAGCACCTTTTGATTTTATTACAGCACTCAGTCTTTTTGGGTATGAGTCTATCAGCATGGAACATCTTGAATTGGCAATATTTGCCCACTCTTCCTTGCAGAAACACTCCACATCTGTCAGATTATGAGGGCATCTCCTGTGCACAGCCCTCTTCAGATCACCACACAGATTTTCATTGGATTCAGGTCTGGGCTCTGGCTGTGCTATTCCAAACCTTTAATCTTCTTCTGGTGAAACCATTCCTTTGTTGATTTGGATGTATGCTTTGGGTCATTATCATGCTGAATGATGACGTTCCTCTTCATGTTCAGCTTTCTAGCAGAAGCCTGAAGGTTTTGTGCCAATATTGACTGGTGATTAGAACTGTTCATAATTCCCTCTACCTTAACTAAGATCCCAGTTCCAGCTGAAGAAAAATATCCCCAAAGCATGATGCTGCCACCACCATGCTTCACTGTGGGTATAGTGTTCTTTTGGTGATGTGCAGTGTTGTTTTTGCGCCAAACATATCTTTTGGAATTATGGACAAAAAGTTCAACCTTGGTTTCAGCAGACCATAACACGTTTTCCCACATGATTTTGGGAGACTTCAGATGTGTTTTTGAAAATTTAGCCGGGCTTGGATGTTTTTCTTTGTAAGAAAAGGCTTCCATCTTGCCACTCTAGTTCATAGCCCAGACATATGAAGAATACAAGAGATTGTTGTCATGTGTACCACACAGCCAGTACTTGCCAGATGTTCCTGCAACTCCTTTAATGTTGCTGTAGGCCTCTTGGCAGCCTCCCAGACCAGTTTTCTTCTTGTCTTTTCATCAATTTTGGAGGGACGTCCAGTTCTTGGTAATGTCACTGTTGTGCCATATTTTCTCCACTTGATAATGACTGTCTTCACTGTGTGCCATGGTATATCTAATTCCTTGGAAATTCTTTTTTACCCTTTACCTGACTGATACCTTTTAACAATGAGATCCCTCTGATGCTTTGGAAGCTCTCTGCGGACCATGGCTTTTGCTGTAGGATGTGACTAAGAAAATGTCAGGAAAGACCTACTAGAACAGCTGAAATTTATTTGGGGTTAATCAGAGGCACTTTAAATGATGGCAGGTGTGTACCGACTCCTATTTAACATGATTTTGAATGTGATTGCTTAATTCTGAGCACAGATACATCCCCAGTTATAAGAGGGAGTGCACACTTATGCAACCAAATTATTTTAGTTTTTTATGTTTACCCCCCCACCCCAAAAAAAAACAATTTAGTTTGTTGTTCAATTGAGTTGTACAGTGTATAGGTCACATTAAAGATGGAAAAGGTTCTGAAATCTTTGTGTAATTTTTTTTACATCACAGAAACCTCAGGGTAGACACACATTGGGTGTTTACACTTTGTATGCCTTGAGGGAGACTGGACTTATGAGGTATTGTTGGGGTAAACTCCAAGATAGGTCTTCTCTCCCAATGCAGTCTATGCAGCTCTGACCAATTTTTAAAGCAAACGTATGTCCAGTCTGAAGAACATTTTTACAGATCTGGAATCCAATTAAGGAGAAAAAGAGGCCATTAATTGTTAAAGCCAATAAGGTCCAAACAGGTACTGACTTCACCAAAAGCTCTAGAGCTGTCTGAACTTGGTGGTTTAGGTGATCTTTAATGGCGAAATTACAACAATACACAACCTGAGGACCAAATCCATGCAGGACTATGACATATATATATGCAGGGAACTAAAAAAAGGTGGATTAGGAGTTTTATCAGATGACAAATCAGCTTTAATGACTCCATGCTTAACAGAAACTTTTCTTCTAAAAAACTGTAGGGAAGGTTAAAATTCACAAATACTTGGACAGTTACTGTAGCTAGTATACCAGACCAATGGTTTTGATCACTGGAAACAAACATATTTTGAAAGGGGATGGTATTGTGATGCAAAAAAGATTTAGAATGAAGGCGACTGTAGCCATGACTGTTACTGTATACAACATCACTTGAAGCTGAATGTATGTTACATTTTTCCAGACAAAGCCGATGGTTAGCGCAACCACAATAATTAATTTCTTTCGCCATTTCTAATAACTGTGTCACTGACAAAAACACATACCCACAAACTCATGTAAAACAGTTTCTATCTATGGATGGATTTAAGCAGATTGAGGGGGTGGATGCTGAAGCAGTGCAGCAGCTGAATGCCATCAGTTGGTTTGACATAAAGATTGCTATCCAATGATTCATTACATAGAGGTCTGAGTGTCAAGAAAGGCAATCAGTTCAACACTGTAGGGCAAACTGAATCTCAAATCAGGAATTACTTAATTCAAGAAGCTGTGGGAAGACTTAATACATTAAATGTCAATTCCTCAAATTCCAAACAGTTCATCAATAAATCTGTAACAATTAGTATGTGCTAAAACAAAAGAAAAACAATATACAGGGATTTTTTTTTTTAATGGAAACACTCCATGATTTGCAAGTGTGAATGTGATGACATGTTTTGTGTTGAAAGTGGAAGTGACACTCTTTTGTCTTATGAGCCACCTAGCTATCCTGTTTCCCTGAAAATAAGACACTGTCTTATATTTTTTTTGCCTAAAAAAAACCACGCTAGTCTTATTTTTGGGGTAGGTCTTACTTTTTAAATGTTCAGGTGTGGACAGGGGGAGCAGAGGTGAGCTGCAGGCAGTTGTGGATGAGGGTTACTATAGAGAGTGTCGGCTGATGACAGTTGTGAGCTGCAGTCAGGTGTTGCAGAGGTGAGTTTCAGCTTGCATGCATTAGGCTGCAGAATGAGATACCCCACCCCTAAACACACTGCACACTGCGCCCGCAGATATCTGTGTGACGGGAGTCACTTTGGGTGGGGGGCCCATGGAACCCAGCTCACTGTGGAGAGGTGGGGAGACCCCTGTCTTAGCTCCCCATATCCCTTTTATGTGTAAGTCACCCTGTGCCTGTTAGGGGTACAGAGTGATCAGTCCTAACATTGTGAGGGCTTTGTCTCAGACTGCGTAGACATGTTTAGGAGATAGGTTGGGTGGGGGTTGTTGATTGTTTAATGTTATGTGGTTGCATCCCATTGCTCTATTGTTTTTTTGGCTTGGGAGCAAACTATTATGGGATGTATGTGTTTATGTGTATTAGCTTAGTGGGGGGGGAGGGGTGTCTCCAGCAGCCCTCCCTTCTGATGGGACTGTCTGCAGGTGTGAAGTTTGAATACCTGTGTGTCTCTTATTACTAAATGTAGATTGCCCTGCCCTGTGTCATTATGCAGGGAGGGGGGATTGTCCCCTGAGTGTATATATTTTGTATCTGTGTTCAAATAAAGTAGTCTACCTCTTGTTTACTTCAAACCTGGTGTTGTCTGGAGCTTGGGGTAACAATAGCCAGATTCACTGGTCTCGTGTTCCAGAGCCTGAGAGGCAGCTTCTTGATGGAGATACCCAGTCTTGGGTGTCTGGGGTCCGTTACAATCTGTTCTTTCCCTGTTCCACAATGAGTACAGAGGTAGGGAGGTTCTTGTGGGAGCGAATGATACTGTCATTTACAAGAGGGACTATCACTTGCAAACACAAAATCCGCGCTTCTGTGTTTGTAAGAGTCAGTAGATATTAGTGTGCACAGGGCCAGTGATCACAACTAGGTCTTATTTTCAGATTAGGTCTTACAATTTAGCAATTCCCAAAAATTTTACTAGGTATTAATTTCAGGGGAACAGGGTAGCAGATGGGAAGCCTCACTTTCATCATTCACCATGTGCTCTACTAGTAATACGGAGTCATGTTAGAGCTTACTGAGCTTCAGTAAGGGCAAATCGTTGGTGCAACTTAGCTGGTGCTTCTGTGACTGAAGTTGCCAATTTATTTGCCGTATCACGAGGTACAGCATCAAACGTTATGACAATATATACAGTTTCCAGGAAAACATTGTTTGATAAGCATAAGCGCGGTTGACATGGTCAACTGACCAAAAGAGACAAAAAGACATTGTGCAGGATTGTGACCAGGAATAGGAAAACAATGCAGCAAAAGTGACTGCAAAGCTAAATCTCAGTTTCATAAAGACTGGAGATCTGTCCACTGATCCCCACTGAGCAGGTGGATGATGGTCTGTGTCTGCTCTGCTTATGCAGAGCAGACATAGGACGCTCTCCTCTATGGGCGGTGAGATGTAAATGGACCGCGTCTCCGTTTACACCTTACTGCCTGGTCCCGATTCACTAGAAGGAAGGGGAATGAATCCCCATATGCCTGATTTTAGTGCATCAGATTGGATTGAATGTAGGCAGGTCTTTAACCACTTGCCCTCCAGAGGATTTACCCCCCTTCCCGACCAGACCATTTTTTGCGGTACGGCACTGCGTTAATTTAACTGACAATTGTGCGGTCATGTAATGCTGCACCCAAATTAAATTTACGTCCTTTTTTCCCTACAAATAGATCCTTCTTTTGGTGGTATTTTATCACCTCTGCGGTTTTTATTTTTTGCCCTATAAACAAAAAATAGACCGACAATTTTGAGAAAAAAAACTATATTTTTGACTTTTTGCTATTAAACATGTCCAGTAAAAAAATTTTATTTGCATTTGTGTAGTGCTTTGGGAAGCTGTTTCTGTCCCCGCCCCCACCTGTCTGACCTGTGTAGCATAGAGCTGAGTGAAGTGTTAAGAAACTCCTCCCTCCTTGGCTCTGTGCTTTCCTCTATGTGCTACAATTCGGATGTGTTGGAGAAAAAAAGCCCACGCACATCTATGAGAGCATTGAGAGCACTGCTGCACCACTGTGAGGATTTTATGAAGAGGTGAGAGAGAACTGTGGAGGGAAAGGTGGGGGCAGTTGCGCAGAAAGGCAGCTGTGGGGGGAAGGTTGGAGGAGTAGTGAACAGGTGACCGCTGGGAGTGGGGAGAATTGTGCAGAGGTGAGAGCTGTGGGGGGTAGGATTCGTAAAGTGTGTGTGGGGGGGGGGATCTGTGAAGATTTGAGAGCTGTGAAGAATGTGGAGGGAATTTGTGTAGCGTGTGGGGAGGATTTGTGAAGAGTGATGGGGGAATTTGTGAAGAGGTGAGAGCTATGCGAAGGTGAGAAGGGGTGGATTTGTAAAGAGTGCATGTATGGGGGGGATTTGTGAGAGGTGGGAGCTGTGAGAAGGGGTGGATTTGTGAAGAATGGAGGAGGAGATTTGTGAAGAGGTAAGAGATGTGAAGAGTGGGGGGAGGGAAGAATTTATAAAAAAGTGAGCTATGAAAAAGGGGGCAGGGGTGGGGTTAAGAAGGGGTGAAAGCTTTTGAGAAGGTGTGGGGAGGGGGGGATGTGTGCAGAGGTGAGAGCTGTGAGAAGGGGGGAATTGTGAAGAGCGTGTGTTGTGGGGGGGGGGGGGTTGTGAAGAGGTGAGAGCTGTGAAGAGTGTGCATGTGTGTGGGGAGAATTGTGAAGAGGGGGGGGAGGGAATTTGTGAACAGTGGGAGAGGGGATTTGTGAAGAGGTGAAATCTGTAAAAAGGAGGGAGGGAATTTGTGAAGAGTGGGAGGGGGGAATTTATGAAGAGGTGACATCTGTGAAGAGTGTGTGTGGGGGGAGGGGAGGGGTGAAAAGCGGAGGGGGGTGTTTGTGAAGAGCTGAGAGCTGTGAAGAGTGAGGGAGGGGGATTTGTGAAGAGTGGGGGAGGGGGTTGGGAAGAGTGGAGAGGGAGTTTGTGAAGAGTGGAGGGGGAATTTGTAAAGAGGTGAAGGCTGTAAAGAGTGGGGGGGAATTTGTGAAGAGTGGAGGGGGCATTTTTGAAGAGGTGAGAACTGTGAAAAGTGGGGGGGAATTTGTGAAGAGTGGAGAGTGAGTTTGTGTGAGTTTGGTCCATATTGACATGACAGCATCAAGCAGTTGCTGCAGATTTGTCAGCTGCACATCCATGATGCGAATGTGCCGTTTCAGCACATTCCAAAGGTGTTCTGTTGTTCTGAGATCTGGTGACTGTGGAGGCTATTAGAGTACAGTGAACTCATTGTCATGTTCAAGAAACCAGAAATTGAGACTCATCAGACCAGGCAACATTTTTCCAATCTTGTATTGTCCAATTTTGGAGAGCCTGTGTGAATTGTAGCCTCCATGTCCTGTTCTCAGCTGACAGGAGTGACATCCAGTGTACTCTTCTGCTGCTACAGCCTATCTGATTCAAGGTTTGACATGTTCTCTGTTCAGAAAAGGTATTCTACATACCTTGGTTATTTGAGTTAGTGTTGCCTTTCTATCATCTAGAACCAGTCTGTCCATTCCCCTCATGACATCAACAAGGCATTTCCGTCCGCACAACTGCCACTCACTGGATATTTCTGTAAACCATAGAGATGGTTGTGCATGAAAATCCCAGTAGATCGTCAGTTTTTGAAATACTCAGGCCAGCCCGTCTGGCACCAACAACCATGCCATGTTCAAAGTCACTTAAATCTCTTTTTTTCCCCATTCTGATGTTCAGTTTGAACTTCAGCTAGTCGTCTCCACCGTGTCCAGATGCCTAAATGCATTGAGTTGCTGCCATGTGATTGTCTGATTAGCAACTTGTGTTACCAAACAATTGAACAGGTGTACTTAATAAAGTGGCCGGTGAGTGTAGATATATATATATATGTATATATATATAAAATATAAATTTAGTGTGAAACAAGAGTTTACAATATAAATTTAGTGTGAAACAACAGTTTACAAACACATAAGTCATGAAAAAAAACCATCCAAAACCATTATATTTCTCCATTTTCTCCATTCCAGAATAATGTAACAGGCAATGCTTAGGGATGACTTTAGAGAATCAGGACAAAGTAGTCAGATATTGGTCCAGACAGGCAGCAGATAGCCCAAATTTTCCAGACAAATCAAAGCATTTCAGGCAAGCATGAGGAATATTCATCCTTTATAGTAGTCGAACGACCCTTTCACAGGGGTCGCCTAAGGCCATCGGAAAACATATTTCCGATGGTCTTAGAAACCGAGACACCGCTGCTCTATCCATCTCCAGGCAGGTCCGCCCACATGCAGATATGCCCACATACGAGTACCCGGCGTGATGCCATCATCGCGCCAACCCCATCACATACACCCTGTACAAATACAGGTGTATGTGACAGGGTTGGCGCCATAATGTACTTATGTGGACCAGTCATACATGTGTATAGAGCAGCTACTGTGTAGAAAGCACCTGCTGTGTTGAAAGCAGCTACTCTGTCTACTACTACTGTCGCAAAATGTAGCAATGTAGTTTACTGTTGTTATATTAAGACTGTTACCCATGCTACACCATGCTTCAAGACAAAATTTAATTTATTTGTAATTAGAAATAAATATTTCACAATATATAATTACATATTGTTTTTGTAATTAATCACTATGCTTTAATTATGTTCAATTTGTAACAATGACAATACACCTGCATATCAGATATTTACATTACGATTCATAATAGTAGCAAAATTGCAGTTATGAAGTAGCAACGAAAATAATTTTATGGTTGGGGGTCACCACAACATGAGGAACTGTGTTAAAGGGTCGCGGCATTAGGGAGGTTGAGATCCACTGCTTTATACCCTTCACATCAGAGGTATGCATAAACCTAGCTTTGTTTCATTTTTCAAAGTTCCCACTAGATGGCACTTAGAAACAGTATGCATGGGCAGCGTACATGGGCAACAGAGGTGGCCCCAGAGAGAAAGAACTGCTGCCTACTCATATGAGGTAAGCTCTCCTTTACAAATAAAGTCTTCCCCCTGCAACTGCATTGGTTACTGAATCAGTATATCACACAATAACTATAGTTATTCTTTATTTACAACATAGCTACATTTTCCATTACCACTACAGAGACAATTCTTGTATTAGAACTGGTAGTCTGGATACAGTAGGTGTCAATCATCTTGTAAAAATCCATGTTTCATTTAAGAGCAGTGCTTAACAGACTTAGCTGCATGACCGACCATTTGTAAGGGCAGATGTTCAACAGGGAAATTCCAAGACAAAGAGGATAATTGCAGCTCTACACTAATCATCCCTATTTCAGAGCTGAACATATAATTATATTAAAGAAAGTGGTCTAATGGAGATCAGCTAATACAAAGTGTGATTCTGGGGACACAGTTAAGCCAGTTCAGGATTTTTACACAAGGCACTTACAGATCTGTGATCAAAACCTTTACATTTTGGGGTGCATTTATAAAAAAAAATTCATAGCAATTCACCTGGTGAGTGTACATGTACATTCATTCTGTGAAAATGGGGCAACCCCTCCCCCCCCCCCCCCCAAATGTTTATAAGCTATTTCCTGTACCAGTCAAACATTTTTTGATTTAAAATGGAAATGACTGCATTTGGGCACTAGATGGCGCTAAGCACCAAAGGAAATTCTTGTGATACTGATCATCAGTGGACAATGCAGTATTTTTCATTTTTCAGTGTTACTAAACCCAGGACCCTGCATTCACTATATCTGGTCTCCCACAGTACACAGAACATGGAAATTAAATTATTTTAGTAAATATAAACTGCTAAATACCTTTTCTCATCAGCATTTAGAGCAGTCTTGTGACTTCTATCAGTGTCACATGTTAAAGCTTGTAGGAGGAGTTTTCGTTCTGCTCTAGGAGGATTCCAGACCTCTGTATGGACAGTGCTAATTGGCCCTGTGCTGACCACATGCACTTTCCCAAGAAAAAAAAAACCTCTCTAGCAATAGTCCCCCCTCTGTTGTACAGCGCTGAGCAAACCCTTTGGCGCTATATAAACTCGTAGTAATAATAATAATAATATACACCAAACTGAGCATGTGCAGAGTGTCTCCACAAAATATGTCTTATCAGGAGACAACACTGGAAGAAGGGGGGGGGGGGTCAGAGAAGTCAGGATCAAACATTCTTTTTACACAATGCGGAGGATTAACCCCTTAGGTTCCACAGTGAGTATAACAAGCATACTGTACTGCATATACAGACTGATTTTACTGTTGTGGGTTTAGTAACACTTTACAACAGTAAAATCAGTCTGTATATTCAGTAAAGCATGCATGTTGTACTCACTGTGGAACCTAAGGGGTTAATCCTCTGCACTGTGTAAAAATGCTGTTTGATCCTGTCTTCTCTGATCCTCCTCTTCTTCCAGTGCCCCCCTCTTATCTCCTGATAAGACATATTGTGTGGAGACACTCTGCACATGCTCAGTTTGGTGTGTATTGCTAGAGGGTTTTTTTTCTTGGGAGAGTGCATGTGATCAGCACAGGGCCAATCAGCATTGTTCAGACAAAGGGTCAGGGGTTCTGCATCCTCCTAGAGCAGAAAGAAAACTCCTCCTACAAGCTTTTGCCAGTACTCTGCTGAACACTGATAGAAGTCACAAGATAGCTCAAACTGCTGATGGGAAAAGGTATTTAGCAGTTTATAGTTACTAAAAATGAATGCAGGGTCTTTGGTTTAGTAATACTTTAATAATAAAAAAAACACATGAACCACTCAGGAAATAGCTAAATTTTCAGTTTTTCACCCCATTTGCTCAGAATGACTGTATATGCACTTTCACTGGATGAATTGCTATGCAAATGTTTTATAAATACATTCATTTTAATTAACTTTTTTGTTTTTGCTCTATATGTCCCCTTTTGAACAATTTTTGTGTAAACTAAAGTATATCTACAATGAAAATGTTGTTTTGGTTGTAGGATAGACCTCGAAAGTGTTAAAACCTTTATCAGGTGTTTATTGTTGATGCGTTTCAGGGGTAACCCTATTCCTCAGAGCTCTGAGGAAGGTTGTTACTCCCAAAAAGGTGTCAGGTGTTTGGACACTTGGGTCATGAATAGATGACGTAACCCATGACTGGAGTGCTTGTAATTGTTTTAGATCCAATAAATGTTGATGGTGGTAATGCACTAGGCATTTGTGCCCTTCTGTGTTTTTGCAGTTTTGTTTGTAGATTGCCCAGTCTGAGGAGGGCTGCACCACACAACCATTGGTCCTTCCCCTCATGCCAGGGTGCTAGGCGTAAACCTACACTCTGACCTCTCCTTTGGGCCCCACATTCACTCACTGGCTAAATCCTGCAGCCTCAACCTCCGGAACATTTCCACAATCCACCCATTCCTGACCAATGACACCACAAAACAACTTATCCACGCCTTGGTTATATCCCGCCGCGATTACTGCAACTCCCTCCTCACTGGTCTACCGTTACACAGGCTATCCCCCGTTCAGTCTATTATGAATGCTGCTGCTAGACTCATACACCTTACCAACCAATCAACGACTGCTGACCCTCTCTGCCAATCCCTCCACTGGCTTCCACTAACCCAATGTATAAAATTCAAAATACTAACAACAGCTTACAAAGCCATCCACAACACTGCCCCTAGCTACATCACCAAACTCATCCACAGATACCGCCCAAATCGCCCGCTCCACTTCTCCCATGATATCCTCCTCTCTAGCTCCCTCATCACCTCCTCCCACGCTCGCCTCCAGGACTTCTCCAGAGCCTCTCCCATCCTCTGGAACTCCCTACCACAGCATGTCTGGTCAGCCCCCACCCTGTCTGCCTTTAGGCGATCTTTGAAAACTCACTTCTTCAGGGAAGCCTACCCCACCTCCACCTAAGAACTGTACTTGAATCACCTCTGCCAGATCATCCCCCGCAGCTATCACCTTTTGTATCATCTCCCCCTTCCTTTAGATTGTAAGCTCCACGAGCAAGGCCCTCCTATTCCTTCTGTACTTAAATGTATTGTAATTGTACTGTCTCCCCTATATTGTAAAGCGCTGCGCAAACTGTTGGTGCTATATAAATCCTGTATAATAATAATAAGCTTTGCTTGCAAGGTCTCATGGGAAGCATCTTTTTCTGAGCGCTGGAGTGTCGGATTTCTTCTTTTCAAATGCACATAGCCTGTGCACAGTGCAGAACTACTACTACAACAACTACAGGCTTCCTAATAAAAACTAGAGGAGGGGGCAGATATAAGACCAGTCATTCTGCTAAAACAGAAAGTACGGTAGTGAGTGGTCTTAATACTGGAAGCCCCTGCTAGGAGGCAAATTCCATACTGGATTACTACACAGATCAGAAAGAAATACGCCAAGCAAGATTAATGTAAGAATACTCATTCTTCTTGAATTTAGACTTTTTTCTTACCCCAGAGTTTAGATTTAAAGTAAAAGCTTATGTAATTTACACGTTAATGAGTTCCAAAAGTTCCTTGTGTACTTGTATGAGTTGGAGTAAATCTGATTTCTCCTTTTGCTGTCAACACTATGAGATAGATATTTGACCACCCTTTCCCTTCCGATGGTTCACGCCATTAAATCTCAGACCATGCAGCCTCATCTTGGATTTCAGTATTTTATGATTGCTCTGCTTAATATTGATTGCTCAATTGCCCTGTAAGTATCAAATTGGCAATAATATGAATGGTATTGATAAAATTTCTTAAATACAAATTACCACTTATTTCAAATATGTTTATTTAGAAATTCTTCTTGTATTTATGCCCCCCCCCCAAAAAAAAAAAAGATCAAAAGGTGGAATGATCGAAACGCGTCGGTTTAACTTTTGGAAATTTTGTTGTAATGTGAAGGAAAATATCCTTGCAATAGTTATCAGAGTCAATGTTTTTAAAGATAATGTATCTCTTACCAACACTTCTATGTAATAAAGTACAGAATTAAAAGAGTTCCTTTTGAGTACATGTTAACGATATGTTTGCTGCATTAAAAACCCATAGGGGGATATTTTTTATTTATACTTTTTGCTATGAATTGTGTTAACAGTGTTAGCTGCTTAAAGGGGCATGTTAAATGTAACAAAAGCCTTTTTGTACACAAAAAATGCTTAGATTGCTGTGCCACAAGTAAGTCTCTCTTCCATTACATATGATTTTGTGCACACTGAAAATAGACAGAGAACAAACACTTTATCTGAAGTATGTAATGTACAATATAGTGTATACAGTTCAGGAGTCTGAGACTGAATTGATCCTCCAAATTAATCACCCCCCCAGGTCATTCTCCCCCCAGCACAATCACCACCCCCTCCAGATCAGCAGGCTCTAAGGTGGAATGCCCGCTCACCTGCGTCCCCGGACCAGGAAGAGATGCTTCTCCTCGATGTGTTCCTGGACCGGCCGGGGATCGAGGCGCTCCAGAAGAGACGCCACTGCGACCGGGAAGGAAGCAGAAATGGAGCACTGGGAGTGGAACACAAGCTCAGCTGGTAACCACAACAACGCATTTCGCATTATATGGATTATAAGAGCAATCAGCGGGGGGGGGGGGGGGGGACTGGAGCGGACATGCCCTTGCACAGCCCTTATACACTTGCCAAATCCCATATCAACGTGTAACGTTATGTACAAAATAGTTTAAAATTACATACATATATATAAAACTTGTATACAGACTATGCAAGAAGATCATTTATTAACATCCATATAAAATAAACACTATAAAAAATATTAAGAATGAGCTATAAAATTGAAAGTCATGACTATAAATTACAAAAAAAGAGAGAACTTACTACTGGTGTTCATCAACATAGAACAGTGGGGTAGTTCACAAACCTCCACTAAACACATACGCCTATAAATAAATTGTATAACTCAATTAATCTGATGAAAATTCAATTAATAAAAATAAAATACTGAAATAAAAATACATATTCAGACAATGCTGTGAATCTCAAGGTCTTCATTCAAACCATTGGGGGACATTGAGCCTAATTTAAATATCCAGAATGTCTCTCTCTTGCATAGAAGGGAGAATTTTTCATTGTCAGAGATCTCTTCTCAATATGCTGAATTGCTATAACTTTCAGACACCCAAACTCCTTACTATGGGCATGAAGAAAATGTCGGGGAACACTATGCTTGTCACATCCATCGTTAATCAACCTACGATGTTCCCCAATATGCTTTCGTAGGGGGCGTATGGTGCGGTCTACATACAATAGTTTACAAGGGCATGAGAGCACATAAGTTACAAAATCCATTGCACAGGTTATGAACGGTTTTATATGAAAAAGGTCACCTTTACGGTCTATAATATCTGAGCGACCATGTGTAATGAATTGGCAAGTAAGGCAACATCTCTTCTTACATTGAAAGATTCCGTTCCTATTTTCGAAATAGGATCAAATGTTCATGTCCCTTTTTGATTGGGAATAAGGTGATAGGAAGGCTGAACTGGTGGAATGGAACATATGCTCAGCAGTGTCTGCTTCAAAATGTCACATTCCATGGGGGTGAATGTATCATGGGATAGTGTGGCTCATTCAGAAAGGCCTCTGGTTGTGATACAGGCACATTGGGTGTGCGGCTCCTCACTTCTAATTGTTGGTGCCGCTTTAATGCTGAAATCGCATGACCGTGGCCCTTGTCTTGTCCTGGGCATTAGTGAATGCACACACCAGAAAGGGAGGAGGAGGGAAAAGGCCCTGTGCGCATGAGTGAGGTGCCCCCCACACACACACATAGATGTAATCTTTGAGGCTCTAGCTCTGGGAGCTTTCCCTTAGGACTCTTATTGCTACTTGACAATGTCCGTGGAGGCAAAATGTGTTGGACAGAGCTTAATGTCATCATATCCTCTCGCTTGTCGGAGCAATGCGGAGTTTGTGTGCCTGTGGCATATTACTGCTTGTGAGCACCTTTCTGTTACAAACAAATGGTGTTTGGATACACAATACTATGGAGTTCCTTTTTCTTCTCTTTCCTTGCCTGATCTGATATTGCTTCATGTAATATCTGTTCCCGCAAAGGAAAGATTGATTGAAATTGCCAGTGTTATGGTCTGTGGCGATAAAGCACTAGTTGACCTCCTTTATTTTGAGGGTTTTCCTTCCGGTAAACAGCATATGTATTTAAAGATGGCGGAGCACTGAAGCACTTACACAGACGAAAACCGAGGTTTGATTTTTTTGAACCTTATTCACTGCTCATGTTATATATTGAGCACTTGATTTACAGGTGAAACTCGAAAAATTAGAATATCGTGCAAAAGTTCATTTATTTCAGTAATGCAACTTAAAAGGTGAAACTAATATATGAGATAGACTCATTACATGCAAAGCAAGATAGTTCAAGCTGTGATTTGTCATAATTGTGATGATTATGGCTTACAGCTCATGAAAACCCCAAATCCACAATCTCAGAAAATTAGAATATTACATGCAATCAATAAAACAAGGATTGTACCTAGAACAATATCGGACCTCTGAAAAGTATAAGCATGCATATGTACACAGTACTTGGTTTTGGCCCCTTTTGCAGCAATTACTGCCTCAATGCGGCGTGGCATGGAAGCTATCAGCCTGTGGCCCTGCTGAGGTGTTATGGAAGACCAGGATGTTTCAATAGCGGCCTTCAGTTCTTCTGCATTGTTCGGTCTCATGTCTCTCATCTTTCTCTTGGCAATGCTCCATAGATTCTCTATGGGGTTCAGGTCAGGTGAGTTTGCTGGCCAATCAAGCACAGTAATACCCTGATCCTGTTTTTTGAGTGGCGGTGTATTGCAATGGAAGGAATTGCATCCTGGAACATATGTATGGTCTTGTTGGTGACAAGACACACAGTGGGTCCAACCAAAAAAGTGCAGTGAGACCTATCTGGTTATAGAAGGCCCATTCATTGCAGTGAGTGAAAATCCATATGGGGTCACCTGGAGCACCTGGAAGTGGACACTTTAGCTGTTATAAATGGCACCAGCACCAGTTCACTTATCTTTTGGTTAAGCAACTAATATTTGAATGAGACTTACTGATACATAGGACATTAGTTGTATTTTCTGGTGTTGTTTACTTTTTGCACTTTTACATGTGGCATACTGTTTAGTAACCTTGATTCACATTTTTGGCAGCGTGGTCTATATACACATTTATAGGGTACAAAAGACTACTGTTGAAAATGGCACCATCCTATCACTGCAGGTAGTTTTGTATTGTTATGATAATGTGTTTATAAAAATTTTCAGCTGCCTAGATTTTTTGGGCGGTTGTAATACTTTACTCAGGTCCTCAGATTTGTTGACCCACTCAACAATGTGATTTTAAAGATAGATTTTTTCTTGATTGGGGGTAAAAGTTTGCATTTTTTCATGATGTTGATATTTTAGTCCCATCACGGATAATTCAGTTTTAAATTTAGAAATCTTTGGTCTTCATGTTGCTTAATGGCAAAAAGCATGCATACACTGCAGATACATTCAAAACAGATCATGAAAACATCACAGACATGTTCTCTTCACAACAACATCTCTGTGACCCAATAAGGGTAGCATAGCTACACGGCATAGTCTAGCTGAAAAACACTACTTACCTAGCACTAGGTAACACAGGCAAGTAACTGAGGAATTCCCAGGACAAAGGCACGGGGGGAGGAAAATCACTAGTACTTGAATACTCTGGTAACAACAAGAGAGGTGTTCCTGACAGTTACTTAGAGAAGCAGCCTTATTGACTGCACACATGCTGGTGATAATCACTTGCCCAGCTTCCTTGGCCTGACAGTTCAATTCATCCTGTTCAAAGTGTACAGGGGGTCTTCCCAAGTTAGGTTTCTGGAAGTGCCTCAAGGGTTGAGTCTTTGTTCCATCTTCTGGAGCAAGTGTCTCTGTCTTTAAGCACATCAGTGGATTGTGGTTCAGAAGGATTCATGGACCTTAGCTGGAAGGAGCATAGACCTTAGCTGGATGACCATTGGGTTGTGTAATAGTTGAGTCATTGACGTCTCCTGAGGGTCTTGGAGATAGTGGTGGTTAGGACCATCACTTACCTTCTGGTGGCAGAGAAGTTTGTGACTCACAAATTTGGACAGGTTCTTTGAAAATTCTGTTATGGGCCTCTCTGTGGATCACTCAGTATCTATGTTTCAGGTTGGGGGTTGGCAGATGTGGCTCTCCTGGTGTCCAGGTGTAACAACAAACTGCACAGTTTTTCTTCAGGTGCAGAGATCCTCTGGTAGAAACTGTGGATGCTCTGGTGACTCCTATAAGTTATTATATCCTTATCCAAACCTTTCCTTCTCTGAAACCTCTTCCTAACCCACACTACAGAGTCAAGATGGAGGGCGTTCCAGTGTCATAGCTCACTCCACATTGGATGTGGTACTCTGACCTGATAAAACTGCTGGCAAACACCATATCGACTAAATCTTTGATCCTAAGGACGGTTAACCACCCTGATTCACGGTTGCTGGCTTTCATTGCATGGCTGTTGAAGCTTACATTTTGAGAGACAAGGGCTCTCTTTGACTCAGTGATCCCCATTTTGTTAAAACCTAGGAAGTCTACCTTCCACAGAGTCTACCATTGCACATGGAAATCATACTTGGCGTGGGGGAAGGAACAAACTTTCACCCCACTAATACTCCATGAAATTAATCCTTACTTTTTTACAATCAGGCCAGTAAAAACAGCTGGCCCTAGCAATCTCATTCCAAAGTCTGCTAGCCTCTCATTCTTTGGTTAAGACTTTTTTACAGGGAGTCTCTCTTGTAGCTTCTCCTGTGCAACCCCCTGTGACTCCAAGGGATTTGAATTTAATTCTTTTGGCAATTCAAAGATTGCCTTTAGATCAGTGATAGTCCCCTTTCCAACCTTAGGCAGGCCATAGATGGGTCGAAAATTGGCCGATTTTTTGGCTGAAAAAAAAAAATGGGTTAATTGGTCGGCCATTTTTCTGGATTTTGGCACTTTTTTTAATCGGTAAAGTTGGAAAAAAATCAGCCAATTTTGCCAATCGGCCAATTTTCGCAGTAATGATCGGCAAATTGGCCCATCTCTTTACCGATAGAAAAATCTGCGCATTCTTTTGGCAATTCAAAGATTGCCTTTAGATCAGTGATAGTCCCCTTTCCAACCTTAGGCAGGCCATAGATGGGTCGAAAATTGGCCGATTTTTTGGCTGAAAAAAAAAAAATGGGTTAATTGGTCGGCCATTTTTCTGGATTTTGGCACTTTTTTTAATCGGTAAAGTTGGAAAAAAATCAGCCAATTTTGCCCATCGGCCAATTTTCGCAGTAATGATGGGCAAATTGGCCCATCTCTTTACCGATAGAAAAATCTGCGCATGAGACGTGACCTGCAAGAAAAAGAAGAAGAAAAAAATTAAGAAGGAGAAGAAGAAGAAGAAGGAGAAGAAGAAGAATTCCAGTCCGCTATTATATTTGACATGAAAAAGTATTGCGGTTGCAACAATGTATCTATTTGTATCTGAATAAAAACATCTGTATCCGAAATGGATACAAATAGATACAGTGTTGCAACCGCTATACTTTTTAATGTCAAATATAATAGCGGAGCTCTCTGCAGGGACAGAAGTAATTAAATGCTGGCCGTCGACGAGACGAAAATCGGCCAATTTTTTTTTTACCGTTGGTGGTAACGTCAGCCTATTGAACGACCGATTTTTCGGGGGGTTTTTTTCGACCCATCTATGGCCTGCATTACTCACAAGGTTGCTTTTCTTGTCAGTGATGCATTTTTCTGAGCTAACAACTGTGTCAGCCCTGATCTTACAGAAAGGTAAGGTGGTGTTGAGCCCCAGAGTGGTTTTGGCCTTTTACCTTTCACCCCAATGAGGACACTGTTCTCCATCTCTCTGTCCAGCTCCAGTACATCAAAAAGACATTTCTCTACACTGTCTCAATGTAGTTTGAAATATGTACTAGAATCCAACTTCAAGAATTAGTATGTGGTGCAATGTACATGGTGTATGGATTGCTACAGGTCCAAAACAAAATAAATATGTGTAAAGGCTTAGAAACTAGTTTATAAGGGAAACAGACTCACATAAGATAATTTAATATCTAATATCCTCATGAAATGAGTAATGAAATAACAAGAAGCATAAAATTATAAACAGCAAAACAATTTTCAAAACTTTTAATATCTGAACAATCAAGCAATCTCCAAGTCTGATTTTAGCGAGAACAACTATATAGAAGAGTACAATAAGCACCACTTAGCAGCATGTTTGAATGAATTATTCATTTGTTTTGACGCTTTTACCATTCTTGTGTTTCAGGCATTTGCTGAAAATTAGAATGTAGGCCTTAGTAACTGAGGTGAGTAATCCGTCAGTAGAGACACCATCACGCCCTAAGGAGGACAAGATGAAACACTGTTATGGAGGTAAAAAAAATGGCAATTAATCTGTAGGATAATTAAGGCCATTGATTGAGAAGCATGTCCCCAGATACAGGGTTAGATTTAGGTAGCCTGATATTTTGTATAACTGGTCAAACTGGGCAGATATGAATATTTGGGAATATAGCTAGGTCATGTAGGGAACAATGGAAGTAGTTCTACAATGACTACATACAAGGGCAGATGCAGTTTTCTTATGATTTTATATTCTGCATCACTTGTTCTATGTCCAAGCTGATACTGATCTTTTGGAAGGATGGAAAAGTAGGTGCTGCCTTTTATGCTTGCTGATTGGCATATCTTAGACTAGTAATTATTCAAAATATGAGCAATTTTAATCAGATATATTTTACATGCTAATACTGCTAATAATTTTGCATAATCTACAGTTGTGGCCAAAATTATTCAACCCCCAATGCTGTAAAGGGGTTTAGGGACTATAGTGTACATTTGGAATTGTATTCAGAATCAAATCCTACAAGGACGTTGTAACTACCCAAATGCAACTAAAATGACATCAATTGTTTATGTAATACAGTAGTAAATGGTTCTTATGTGGTTTCTTCATTGCCACAATTATTCAACCCCTTAAAGACTACCACTCTGAAGAACAGAGGTTCATACAGGTGCTTTCCATCAGGTATTGAAAACACCTGTGGATGTCACCGAGCAGCAATCAAGCATAATAAGCACCAATTAGGCAGCTTTAAAATGACTGTGATACTCAGCTCCTTCTAGACATTTACTGGTGTGGTTACAAACATGGTGAAGGCAAGAGAATGGTCCAGGAAGACAAGAGAAGAGGTGATTTCTCTTCACAGGAAGGGCAATGGCTATAAGAAGATTGCAAAGATGTTAAACATACCAAGAGACACCTTAGGAAGCATCATTCGCAAATTCAAGGCAAAGGGCACTGTTGAAACGCTACCTGGTCGTGGCAGAAAGAAGATGCTGACTTCGACTGCTGTGCGCTACCTGAAGCGTAGAGTGGAGAGAAGTCCCCGTGTGACTGCTGAGGAACTGAGAAAAGATTTGTCAGATGTGGGTACAGAAGTTTCAGCCCAGACAATAAGACGCACACTGCGTAATGAAGGCCTCCGTGCCAGAACTCCCAGGCGTACCCCCTTGCTGTCTCCAAAGAATAAGAAGAGTCGACTGCAGTATGCCAAAAGCCATGTGGACAAACCACAAAAGTTGTGGGATAGTGTTCTGTGGACTGATGAAACAAAATTAGAACTGTTTGGGCCCATGGATCAACGCTATGTTTGGAGGAGGAAGAACAAGGCCTATGATGAAAAGAACACCTTGCCTACTGTGAAGCATGGTGGAGGGTCAATCATGCTTTGGGGCTGTTTTGCTTCTGCAGGTACAGGGAAGCTTCAGCGTGTGCAAGGTACCATGAATTCTCTTCAGTACCAGGAGATATTGGATGGAAACGTGATGCAGTCCGTCACACACCTGAGGCTTGGGAGACGTTGGACCTTTCAACAGGACAATGATCCCAAGCATACCTCCAAGTCCACTAGAGCATGGTTGCAGAGGAAAGGCTGGAACATTTTGGAGTGGCCATCGCAGTCACCAGACTTAAATCCGATTGAGAACCTCTGGTGGGACTTAAAGAAAGCAGTTGCAGTGCGCAAGCCTAAGAATGTGACTGAACTGGAGGCCTTTGCCCATGAAGAATGGGCGAAGATACCCGTAGATCGCTGCAAGACACTTGTGTCAAGCTATGCTTCACGTTTAAAAGCTGTTATAACTGTAAAAGGATGCTGTACTAAGTACTAAGATTGAATGTCACTTGGGGGTTGAATAAAACTGATAATGCTGTGAGCACAGAAAAGACATTTGTGGTTATTTCATTATAACTGTTATGTTATATTTGTCTGACCTACAAGTGCCTCTTTAATGTAAATGTAAGCAAGATGACTGAATGATCAAAAGCAATGTCAAACTGGCCAAAACACTCAATTTCAGTGGGGGTTGAATAATTTTGGCCACAACTGTATGTTACAAGTCTGTGGCTACATGAAATGTAATGTAGCCATTTGCCTCATATTCTTAATTTTTTCCTACGGAAATCCAGAAGGGTTGAGTGATTCTGCTATTTTGAATTCAAGGAAATGCTGACTGCCATGGCTGTAGCAGGGGATTTAGATCTTCCAGATCCCCCAACATGATCTATTTAAGCTGGTACCTCATTCTACCCCTGATCAACTCTCTGTCTTCCTGAGTAATATCCCCTAATATTTAAAGGATTTGTACAGGACAGGATGAAATGGGTCTTTAACCCACTCCACTTGACACTATCTTGCACGTCCCCTATAGCAAATGATCCTCTATTTATCCATCATAGTTAGAAGGCAAATGTTCCTACATATTGCTATTTTTTCTATTAAGAACAGTAGGCAAGTGACTATAGGTGGCAAAGACATGGGGGCTACTTTTCCCTGTATAATTGTTGGCCACACATTTTCTCCATTTTCTCTATATCAGTAGGAATAGTCATCTCATTCTCCACCAGCAAAACAAGAACATGTCCTTGTGGTCCTACATTGAGGTAGTAATGAAGGTGTCGAAAATTGCACTCTACCAGGCAAATGCAATAAAACTCAGTGCCTGTACATATAAGCAAGCCAATAACAGCCATTTGTCTGCCACAGTGTCTGCGATACCTTATTATCTTTTTTTTTAAGAGAACAACTTTGAATGCATTAAAAACGTATTGCTTTAGTATGCAAAATTATGACGAGGCAACAGCGCGATCGGCAACCAAGTGGTCCCTTTGGGACCAACTAGCTAATCCCAGATGTATTTGCTGGATACAAATCATTTAGCTTGTATAGCACAGTGCCATTAAAAACCACATAAACAGTGCTGACACAGCACATTGCAAGAATTGTGTATAATATTCTAAAATAAATGATGGCAGATAAGTGAATAATGCATTTGGAATCTGAAGGATTATTAAAGATCATCTCCAGCCAAAACATTTTTTCAATTTTGTAGTGAAGAGTGGAAAAGTGTTGGATCCTCTGTCTGGTTTTAACTAATGTCTCTGTCTGCATTGGGTAGATTTACTGTCACTTTTTGTGCAGTTGAAAAGTTTCAATCACAGCAGGAAGAACAATTATTTAATATGGTGGGTAAGGGTCAGAACCACTGAAAGTTTTTTATTGCACTGTGTCTACTCTCACTTCATGTTTCAGTGACAGTGGAATATCAACTGGGGAGAAATATTCTCCAAGGAGGGCAGAGACATCAGAATTGCCTTGACAGAGATTCTTACTCTTACCCACTCTATTGAAAATGATAAAATAATTTTCATAGGAGTTGGGCTTTAAAGCTGAATTTAAGGTATTTTTTGCATAGTTACACTGGTCCAGCATGGACCAATGTACATATACATATTCCATAGCTGTGCGACTGCTGTGGAAGCAAAAAATTGCTGCAGCAGCCATTGCTACTATAGTGATCCTCACTGACTTTTGGGTCCCATGCACAATTCACAGAATGCCTTGTATTTTTCTCAATGAATACAAGGCAACCTCTGACTGGACAAGCTCAAATTGATAGATAGATGCTGCAGAAGCCGAACATATCAGCCTAACTAAAATGTTCGAAAACCACCAAACTAGGGATGCACCAATAACATTTTTTTACAGCGAGTACCGATACTTTCTATTTTTGTACTCATCGATACCAAGTAACTGATACCTGCAGGGCAACTGTTTTGTTTACACTTCAGCTGGAGATCACCGGAGAACCAGTGATCAGTAGTTAAGGATGCGGCTCCCCGCTCCTTAACCACTTCGGCTTCCACACATGTTTACCCCTTATGGTCCAGAGCAATTTTTACAGTTCTGCTATGAACCTGTTTGTTCAGTGAACTTTGTTATTACTTAAAATGGAACTGCACTGCATTTGAGTACCACAAATCATTATGTGCATTATCACAATGGACATCAACCCACAGCTCTATGTGTATTACAGTTCCACTCATTGTGAATGGCACCCCAACTCAAATTTCAGTAACGCCAACACACAACACAAGGTAACATCCAATAGTACACATACCATGCATTGAGGTCCATTGCAGTGCAGTAGCATTTCATTAATGCAGAGCATGTTAACATAATGTGACATAATAGCCCACAATGTACCAGATAAGTCTGCATCCTCTAAGGTGGTCTTAAATATTGCCACACTGTGTGTGACAATAACTAAAATGCAATAAAAGCCATCAATTCACAATTAAGTCCAACAACAACAGAATGCTCTGGATTTGGAGTCTTTCTATCAAACCCAAAGAAGCTCTAATAAGTTTGCCATGAGGTGTCACAAATAGTTGCAGTACAGTATATGATATATCAGAAGAGGTGCAATATTGTAAAGAATAACAGGGTAAATCTACAGTATATAGAAATTTTCCAGCTGTAGTCATTGCACTCTGACGAATGTCAGAATAGTTAAGTACAGGGCCTTTTTTCAGCGGGAACGTTGAGTTCCAGCACCTCCATTAATATATGTAATGGCAAAGGGTGCTGGTGTGTGCTGGAAGGTCTATTGATGCTGGCTGCTGGGGAATCTATTGTCTCTGGAGGGGATCTATTTTTGCATGGTCTATGTTTGCTGGTGGAGGATCAATTTTTGCTTTTGTTACCGAGGTTCTTTGTTGCTCCGGGAGTCTATTGTTGCTGGCTGCAGGGTATCTATTTTACTAATTTTCTTGTTATTAACAAATTTCACACAAATTACTTAGCACCACAAATGGTTCTTTTCTGTGTATGCTCTATATCTGTTTTTCTCGTATCTTTTTAGTAATGAGCCAGGGAAAAAAAGACCACTTTTCCCCCTCAGGCCTGTCATTCTCTGAACAGACTGATGAAAAATAATTTCTAACTAGGTGCGTTTTCTAACTGCCTGTTTTTATAATAGCTTAGGTCTTGTTTTATACTTTATTATTATATATATTGCAAAATTGTGTCTATATTGATATTTGTATGACATTGCTTTTACCTATAGCGCTGCACCTTTATTATCTCTATGCTATATTGTTTTATACAGTCACTATACTTTATACTTTGTTTGAAATGTATTTGTGGTGTCAGAATTACTACCATTAACCAGGATTAAAGCAGTTGTAAACCTTTATATATACCCACTGAAGTGACAAGCCTCAAGTTATAAACAGAGATCAACACATCCTTCTACATATTGTAAGTTGTACCTGTTTATACAGTATATGACCCTCTCTTCTCTATAGCCTTCTAAAACACACAGATCAAAGGCTATTTCTCAGGTCCAGCAGGCAGGGGGAGAACAGCTGATGTTACACACTTCACAGCATATATGTGTGTGTAATCTGGGATGTGAGTGAAGGGAAAAACACCCACCTTCTGTGTGCTGGAGGGAGGCAGACCCAATCTTCCCAGATTCTGTGGTATCAGCATAGACTGTCAGAAATTAATCATGCAAATAGCAGAGAAATGACTGAGCAGACAGAAATCACTCTGTGTGTTATGGATTGGGGATAATACACACTATAGAGTGATATGTTCTGTTCATTTTTTATTGCAGAGGTTTACAATCACTTTAAAGTGGAGATATCATTGCGCAAGTGTGCAAAGTATAAGTAAAAGGAAGTGCTAGAGAACCAAACAGCTACTGCTTGTTACAGTTATCACCATGTGTACACTACATACAGCCATTAAGCTGCATATCTGAAAAGTGCTCTGCACAGGCATGAAAAAACAAAAATTGTATATGAAATAGACTAGTGCTGGAGCAGAAGGGCTTAGCTTAAACATATTTCTGATCAATCATACCATGATAGTCCACTTTCTGTTTTCTGCTTCTTGGAAAACCAATGATTTGGGACAGTAGAAAACCTCATCATCAACTTCTTCAGGCTTTCTTGGCAAACAGTGAAGAAATATCCAGTTGGGAGCAGCTAGTTTTGCAGTCTAAGGAAAAGCAAGAGGAAAACATATAACATGTACTGTATAAACAGAACATTTGTGTACCTATTCATCATGAATTTTTTAGATTTGCGGTGTGTGGTTGTTAAAGTCCACCCTTTTGCTGTCGCACATATATGTTGGGCGGTTGTAAAGGGATTAATAGGAGTTTGAGCTCCTGAAAATATTTTAGATTCCATAATTCCATTGGTTTTTTTTGTTGTTTTTTTTTTAATTAACGGGGGTTAATTATGTAACAGTAGAGAATGCAACATTTCTTCCCCTTTTGGGTAGCCAAGAGAATTGAGAGATGAGATCCTGGGTGAGGGTACACTGAAAGGAGAACATTAAAGGATAAGTTAACCTTTTAACAAAAAATAATAAATGCACATTTTTGCAGGTAAAAATATGTGCATTTAGTATTTTTTGTTTCTGGAACCTCTAAAGCATTGCATGGGCGAGCAGATACTCAAAGAACTGGCTGTGTAGTGCCATGGTAGTTCATTGAAAACTACAAGCCGACAGCTGCAAAAACTGTGGGGACTTGTAGTTTTCATATTCACAGAATACTGTGAGTTAAAAATTGTGACAGCTAGCAGGGACGAGAAGATCCTCCGCTATCTGTCACAACAGGGATTGTGGGGGTGCAGGGGCTGGTCCATTTGGAACATGTTACAACCGGAATATGAGCTTATCCTTTAACCACTTCCCATCTGCCCTATAGCAGTAATGCTGCTACAGGGTGGCACAGGTGCGCAAAATCATGTATATATACGTGATTTCGCATCTCTGGGTAGGGGGGCGCTATTCGCAGCCTCAGCTGTCAAGCACCGGGTCCCACCCGGTGCTTACATGCCGACACTCGGTGATCAAGGAGCATTACCGACAAAGGGATAGAACTGTAAGTAAACAATACAGTTCTCTCCCCTATCAGGTCCTGCACACTGCTATGCATGGCTTTTCATAGCAAAGCCATGCAAAGCAGTGTGCTTACAGTGAAGCACACACACAGCACATAGTAAAACAGCACACAGTTAACCCTTTGATTGCCCCACATGTTAACCCCTTCCTGCGCAGTGCCATTAGTACAGTGTCAGTGCTTTGAAAACAAGAGAAAAACACATGTTCTGCGCTCTCCTCTGTACGATACAGTGTTACACTGTGGAGGATCTCTCTTCTTCTTTCATGGCAATTATATGATCCGTGTGAGTAAGTTGGCTGTATTGCGGTACCTATCTTTGCAAGGGGAACCTTTGATGTTTATGAGCCACCATTGATGGGGATTTTCTCTGGATATTGTATATTGAGGAGTTATCCGTGAAGGATCCTGGTGTGATCCGAAAGGCGCACTGGCCCATTGGGTCGCAGTAAGGAGGTGAAGGGGCATTTTAGCCATTTAAGGATTCATATCGGCTTGTACACGCATGCACCATATCACCTGCATGTCCTTGAATATTGGATCACCTCTTGCAGTTTTGCACTTTATTGGACGCTCTTTATTATATATATATTTTTATCTCACTATTTTATGTATATTTCATTATACAGTTTTTTCTACATATGAATTGTTGAGATTTTACAGAGGTTTTGAGTATGTTTATCATGTGTATATTGCTTTTTTGAGTTTGAGCACTTGTCACTTTATGTAGGATTTAGCCCCTATTTTGGGATACACTGTTCATTGCACTTTATTTATGGTTCTATAATCCCAATTTTGGGATTGGGGGGATGAGTTTTTATTCATTATATTGGGTCCAATTTAGGACCAAGTTGTCATATTCGCGTTTATTCACGTTTTTTGGCAGTATTATGTTAGATTCCTGGAGGGTCAGATCATAATTTATTCATTATTTTCACTGATTTGTATATATATGTTTATTCGTTTATGTTTTATACAGAAAGAGCGCTACACCATTTTATTTATATTTATAGTTGGGCTGCTCCTTCCCTGCCACACAGGTGGTCCTCTCTCTGGGGGCCAGTGAAGTCCCAAGTTTTCAGTTTCTCAAGGTCCTCTGCCTGCAGGGCAGCCCCTCTCCATCTGGCCCCCCTCACAGGCTCCTGCCTGCAGCCTTTCTCATCCTTCTCTCTCTTCCACCTGAACTCTCCTGCAGCTGAGCAGGCTCAATCACCTTTAAAGGTTGTCCTGGCCCCTTACAAAGCTTCCTGTTGGGGATTGGCCAGGCTCCTGCAAAAGAGCAGATCAACCACTCCTTAGATCCACCCACTGCTTCTAGACTTTTCTCCAAAGTTCTAGAGCAGGGGGAAATCCCAGAAAGCTGGTCTGCAGAGCCTCTCACCTCTGACCCAATTTTGACCCCCTGCTAGCTATTACTCCCAGGCTGCTACTCAGCTACTACTCAGCCCTAGCTAACAATTGGAGTCTAGCTTAGGGCCAGATTTAGCCTATCTGATCTGGGGGTGCAGTAAAAAAAAAGTCAGGGGGCATAATATCAGTAATGTTACAGGAATGCGTGGAACCAATATTCACTGTTCACTCGGCACACTGCTGTACCATGGAGTCATAACCTGGAAGTATCCTCTGACAGGTAGTGCAGAGGTGGTACAGGAGTGAATTTTGTTTAGGGTGATTAAACGGAACCTGTGCCCCCTTATATCAGGTGTCCCTAACACAGTCCCTCCATATATCAGGAGTTGTTCTCGGGGTTTCTCCTTACATCAAGGCTCCTTTAAGTGTTCCTCCTTACATCAGGTGTCCCCATCAGAGTACCCCTTACATAAAATGCCCACATCAGAGTTCCCCCTTACATCAACTGCCTCATCACGTAGTCCCCTTACATCAATTGCCCCCCTCAGAGTGCCCCCTTTACATCAACTGTCTCCATCAGAGCTCCCTCTTACATCAACTGTCCCGATGGGAGTGTCCCCTAATATCAACTGCCCCCACAGAGTGCCCCCTTACATCAACTGTCCCCAGCAGAGTGTCCCCTTACATCAGTTGCTCCCTTAGAGTGCCCCCTTCTCAGAGGTCTGGGAGGGCACAACTAAAATCTGGGGGGGCATAGCCCACCTCAGCACCCCCTAGGTCTGGGCCTGGTCTAGCTCCCCCCAGGTACCTAGGAGGGTGCTACATATGATATTTTAGTGACTGGGTTTACATATACTTTAACTCCTTAAAATGTAACTTAATGTTAACCCTTTACCTAGTCCATACAACTATGCTTTAACACTTTACCCTAAGCCTTATTATAACTTAAAATGTTTATTCCCTAATCCTGGATTAACCTGGAAAAGTCTTTAGGTAGCCTAATAGCAATGGAGAATAAATATCCATGAGCCAAGTTCATCTTGGCAAAGTGTACCAGTGCAGAAAACGTAGTATTCCTTCAAGTACTATTCAACACTGAAACAATTAGCCCAAAGCTGTGTACCACTTATATTCTTCCTGACATGTAGTAACCTGTTGTGTTTAGATTCTTGACCCCATCACTTGCTGGCTAGTTTTCGGCATTAGGCCTTTTTCACATGGAGCATGTTAGAGGGTACGCCCATGCAAAGGCTCCATTTACCCATACAGAGAAGCACAGGTGTTCTGTGCATCCGCATGCAAGCATTCCCATTGATGTCAAATGGAATGCAGCAGCTGCACTAACATAGCTGCTGCTTCCAATCTTGCATCTGTGCGGGTGGCCGGTGCACAGCCCTGAATGCAGACAGTGTGAATTCAGGGACATGCACCCAAACCCACACAGCTGTCAAATTGGGAGTAGCAGCTGTGTCCATGCAGCCACTGCACCCCAATTGAAATCAATGGAAATGCTTGCATGGGGATGCACAGAATACCTGTGCATCCCTATGTGGACAAAACATGGCCTTGCACAGGCATACGCTGTAGAACACCCCGTGTGAAGGAGGCCTTACTGTGTGGCCATGCTTCAGATGCACGCCTGACTTTGTTAGAACAGCTTAAACTGGGATTAATTACCCAGATTAGTGCTTGTTTAAATGAGTCTTCACCTGGAGTTGCCAAGCTGCCATTGTGTTTTAGGACAATGGAAGATGCTGAGTACAGCATGGCTTGTACTCAGCATCTGTCTCTCAGGCCATCCTTGGAAAACACCCTGGTTAAAACTTGGACTGTTATTCACCTTCATTTGTCTGCTGAAAGCTTTGTTCTTCAGTTTGTCCTACCTTCATCTCTGCTTCATTCTTATTATTAATATACAAGAATTATATAGTGTCAACAGTTTACACAATGCTTTACAACATGGGAGCAGACAGTACAGTTACACTACAATTCAATACAAGAGGAATCAGAGGGCCCTGCTCGTTAGAGCTTACAATTTAAAAGGGAGGGTCAAGTGATACAAAAGGTAATAACTGTTGGGAATGAGCTGATGGAGAAAATACATGTACAGTTGTTAGGTGGAGGCAGGATAGGCTTCTCTGAAGAGAACAGATTTTAGGGAACACTTAAAAGTGGACAGAGTAGGACATAGTTGGACAGATTGGGTTAGAGAGTTCCAGAGGATGGGAGAGGCTCTGGAGAAGTTCTATAGGTGAGCATGGGAGGAGGTGACAAGGGAACAAGAAAGCAGGAGGTCTTGGGAGTAACAAATAGAGCGATCTGGTTGGTATTTTGAGACTAGGTTAGTGATGTAGCTGGGGGCCCAGTTTTGGATGGCTTTGCAAGTTGTTGTTGCTTCATGCTTTGACACTGTGTTTTGGTCCTGCCTTAAATGTTGGCTGTCCCAATAGCTGGGGGCTGACTGACCATTTGGAAACTCGGGTGCTGCCTTAGGGCCCGAGTCAGTAGGGGGCCCCATGAGATGCCCCTGGTACCTTTTTTAGTAGGCTTTTTTGAGCTTAGGCAAGGACACAGGGGCCCCATGATCCCCTATTGCCCGGGGGCCCCATGAGTTGTCAGTCCGCCCCTGACTGCAACCCAACATTAGCACCAGCAGCATCTCTAGAGAAGAGAAGTCAGTACAGGTAACAGTCTCTCTCTGCTATTGGTGACACAGAGGTTCACTCCTTGACAATCACTCAATCAAACAACGAATATTTGCTTTGCACCATCAACACTGCAAAAGCTAATCAATATGCAAGTTACTCTCTTCCTGGAGAGAATGTACCACTGGCCAGAATTAGTTAGCAAGAAAGGAGAACATTTTCCTGGTAAATATTCAATCCTGGTGGTTAGCAAAAAATCCATCTATAAACATTTGCGTCAGGGCAACAAAACAAACAAATCTTAATACAATATAATCTGGTCACTCATTCATTCCCATTACAATCTACAGATGAAGAAGAGCAATTTCAGCAAGACGTAGACTAGGGCAATCCAGGCTGAATCACAATCTAATGTGGATCTTTTATCTCTCTTTAAGTGCATGTGCCCAGATGCTTTCTTGTTGATAGACAACTTTCACACAAGAATGTGAGAATTCCAATAATTTCAATGCCTAACAATAAAAACCCTTTTACAACAGATGATATACAGTTCTTGCTGACTGTATAGCTTCCTCAATGGTGAACTGACCTTTCCTGAGTTATAAATGTGTAGCACTACCCCTTTAGGAGTAGAAAACTTTGGGTCCTCGTTTAGTCCTGCATAGCCAGGCAACACGCTTTTCCACACCGACTTGCGTCCAGGAGTCAGTAACCAGTCCTTCAGCTTGTTTTCGGGGAATTGAACTTGGATGGAGTAAGAGGTGTATGCAGGGGCGAACTGACAACTCATTGGTCCCTCGGGCAATAGGGGATCATGGGGCCCCTGTGTCCTTGCCCAAAAGCCTATGAAAAAGGTACCAGGGGCATCTCATGGGGCCCCCTACTGACCCAGGGCCCTCGGGCAGTGCCCGAGTTTCCAAATGGTCAGTCCGCCCCTGGGTGTATGGGATGCCCAATGGAACACAGAAACCGAGGACAACTTCCTGGAACTATTTACAAGTCTTTACAGCAAAACAGTTTCTTTTGGAGAACTAGCCAGCATCTCCTGTAGTACCACTGTCTGGAGGAATCCCTGAGCAGGGGATCCGGTGTTTGCCACAAATTTAGAGAAACAGTCCTGAGTGGCAGGCTAATCCAGCTTCCCACTAGAGTGCCTCCTTCCCCTTTCTGGCCCAGGGGGTGCAGGTTTACTCACTCAGTCCTTCTCCTATGCAGCTGGTGGCTGCTACCAGACCTTCTAGCTGGGCTGCTCCTTACCTGCTACACTGGTGGTCCTCGCTTTGGGGGCCGGTGAAGGTCTCAGCTTTCCTACTTCCCAGGTCCTTCTTCTTGGAAGTCAGCCCCTCTACCATCTGGGCCCCGTCCCAGGCTCCTGCTCCTCAGCCTCACATCTTCTTCTTCCACTGAACTCTCCTCCAACTCTCCTGCTGCTGCGCAGACTCTGTCACTTTTAAGAGTTGTCCTGTCCCCTTGCCAAGCCTCCTGTTGGGGATTGGCCAGGATCCCTCAAAAGTGCAGATAAGGCATCCTCAGATCCGCCCAATGCTTCTAGACCTTTCTTTGAAGTTCTACAGCATGGGGAAATTCCAGAGGGCTGGTCTGCAAAGCCTCTCAGCTTTGACCATAATTTGACCCCTGCTAGCCCTCTTTGCTAATAATTGGAGTTTAGCTCCCCCTAGCTGACTAGTAAAGTGCTACAAATGGTTCTGTACTTATGTATTTTTCATAGCAGAGGATATTATATGAGATGCGTGCTCGTTTTAGAAAACAGCCTTCAGAGATAACAAATATCACTTTTTCTTTTTCTCCAGAACATACAGACATTCAAGACATTAACACCTAATGAAGAAACTCATCTAATGAAGATATTCACACTGCAGTAATTTACATGAATGGCTGTTACTGAAGCACCTGGCAACACACCTGCTGCATGTTTAGTGCATTTTTGTCATTGGACCAAGAAATTGTCCATCTGGACCAACACATTGTACAGTGTGGTTTGCTACTGTGCAATGCATGATCGGTCAGGGTCTGATTCTACCTTACAGCAGGGTAGTTGGGCTCTTAAACCAGCCACACGAGAGAAAAGATGTCTGAAAAAGGGAAAAATACTTGATTGGTGGGCAGGGCCACCTCACCGTGCGCATAGGGCCTTTACTCTCTCTCTTCCTCCGGTGTACGTGATCACTAATACTTGGGACCAGACAGGGCCGCATTCATGTGGGGTTCAATATTAAGATTGCACCGTGAGTTAGACAAGAGCTGTACAACCGATGTATCTGCATCATACCCTGAAGCTTTGCTGCACACACCATACTGTCCCATGATGCATACACCTTTGTTTGGAACGTGACATTTTGAAGGAGACACCACAGAGCAATGTCCTGTTTCACCACTTCATCTCTCCTATCACCTCACTCCCAGTGATAGAATACAGGTTCTGCCATGACACTGTGCGAACCCCCTGGGTGAACAACTTAACTGGGTTAATTGCCTCTGTACCCACAACCAGGTCCCTAGGGTCGTTGCCACGCAGATGCTGTCCTGCTTGATAGCCCTCTGTCTGCCTGTCATATCATTGTCTTACATTTGTTGCATGTTCTCCACTTCAACCCATGTGTATGTGACGGGCCCTTCTGATACGTCATATACCACCAAGCGCCCGCTTGCAGTAACTTCAGACCATGAATTAAACTGTTAATGGAACTTTACTGAGTATTCTCAATCATACAGTCCAACAGAGCAATAACAGTCTTCATCTGACTAACATAGGCTGCCCAGTGCATACCTTCCAAGGTAAGAGTCCATAGTGGTGAAGAGTCCTAGTTCCAGGGGATATTCCCCAAGGTGTTCAGAATGTTGCTGAAGCTTACTTATTTCTACTGGACCTCTCCTCTCGTTCCCAAGCAGGCCATGGCTCAGAGCTCTGAGCAGCACAAGGTGGAGGGCAGAGACCAGAAGGCCTGGAAGAATTCAGAACCTGGCTTAACTCCTTCCCACCTGGGTGGCTTACTAACTGCTTACTGCAATCACAGAGCTGTCATTAACACAGGAATTTTATGCAGGGCTTAAAATACATAGACACCCTGTAAGCACCTGCTTACAGGCTTTTGTATTCTGGTGTCCAGGACCTGTGGCTGTCAGAATATCCAATCTGTAACTGCAACTAACTGGCTGCAGTAATAGCTCAGATGACTTTATTCTGCCTGACTCCTTAGGTTTCTCAATCAAAGTTTGTAGATCTGGGTGGTGTCCACAGGGCCAATTCTAAATTATGTGTATCCAGGTGCTGGCTATAAATTATGCATTTCAGGGACATTTAGAGATGAGGCTCTGATTAATCCTTTTTCCCCTAGTGCCCAGTAATGGGACTGCTACATCACTTCCTGTTAGCAGAGTGGATCCAGTTCTTCTAACAGCATACAATCTTGGGACTTGTAGTCCTATAGCCATACATACTGTATTTCTGAATGCTGATTGAACTACACTACCAGATAGCTGGCGAACCAGAAGGATGCTGGAAGAGCAAGGGACTGTCTCTCTCTTTTGGTGCAGAATTCAGAACTAAACACAGGGGAAATGCCATTCTCCTCCAGAGACAGATTGCTGGCCTACTGCTGCAGGGTTCTGCACATCAATTCAGCACAGCAGTGATGCTGATCAGAACACATGAGGATTGCATCAGCTTCTCTACATCATGACTGGCAGTGCCCGATTTTCACACAGACATCTCTGCTTTCCATGCTGACAGGCCACAAGGCGGTAACTCTGCACATCCCTGCAAACAGCCAAGAGCCTAGGCAAGAATGCTTGTTCCTAGGAGGCTGTACTCTCCATAGCATAGGATAGGATAGAATGATGCCCAACCTCTTTCTGTAATCACTCTAGAGACACTGCATGCAGACACCTTTACACCACAGTTACCAGGAGACCTTTGTTTTGAGCAGTACCACAGCTCATCTGATTAACTTAATTGAATTACCAGAGTTCACTAATGCTTATGGGCCCCACCATTGCTAGCAGAAGACAGTGGATACCTCCATATCAGGAACTTTAAACATCATAGGTCTCAAGTCGCAATCTCTAGTTAAAGGGACCTTTTCTCTTCTGATGACATTATTATGCAACATGGGGTACTTATATCTATTTGTGCCAGAATATATATTAACATAATTCTCTGTATGCCCCGTTGCGGCACTGGTGGCATGGAGGGAACTGATAAGTCAAAAAGCCTTTTCTGCTCCCTCTTGCTGCAGTTAAATAGTTGAAGCATACTACTCATGACTGTATACCCTGATAAACATTGCTAATTGATTATTCCTATTTTACCTTCATGATGCTGTTTGTCCACTAATGTTCTCTAACAAACTTCTGAGGACTTCACAGAACAGCTGTATTTTTACTGAGATTAAATTACACACAGGTAGACTACCAATTAGGTGACCTCTGAAGGAAATTGGTTCCACTAGATTTTAGTTAGGGGTATCAAAATAAAAGGGACTGAATAAAAATGCACGCCACACTTTCAGATATTTATTTGTAAAAAAGTTAGAAAACCAGTTATCATTTTCCTTCCACTTCACAATTATGTGCAACTTTTGTTGGTCTATCACATAAAATACCAATAAAATACATTTACGTTTTTGGTTGTAACATGACAAAATGTGGACAATTTCAAGGGGTATGAATGCTTTTTCAAGGCACTGTAAGAAATAATTCTTAATATAGAACTGGGAAGTTGTTTATTCTGCAACCCTTTTGCTCTGTAGTGTATAGCAAGCAGGTTTTTTTTTCAGCTTTAGCTGATTGGTATGGTTAATAGCGGCTAAACGGTGTTCTACTGACACTGTCATTTACTTTACTGCACAAATACCAACATCATCCATCATGTACCTTCATTGTGATCTGATAACCTTTGAAATCTAAAAGACGTTTCTTCTTTTCCTCCTCTTGGCCCATGCTCACCCACGTGTCTGTTACCAACACATTGGCTCCTCTGGCAGCTTCCAAAGGATCATTTGTCACGAGAAGCTTGGTGCCACACTAGAAGACAAAAAGTTAATCCAGCTTTCTTTATATTGGTGCTCTTTAACTTTGTTATGTCACATACCCTTTAAGACATCCACTGTGAAAACCAAGGTGTAAGCCAGCCTACGTAAAGTACCTTCTAAAGTGAGTATCTTTTCCCTAAATGTGTTGGTGTATTTATCCAAGACCCCTAAAGTCAACCTTATTACTTTGTCATTTGTGGAAAGTAACACCTAATAGCCTACCTCTAGTTTAGATCTCTAATCTAGATAATTACTTTACCCATATTATTCTCCCACTGCCCTGTTTACCAGCCAAAGCCCTGTGAAATATCAAATATGAGACAGCATGTGGTCCTCCCCCTTTCTATCACTATTCATTGCATTGTGCTAGTCACATGGGGGCTAAGAGAAGGTCTTATGCTATGACATTGAACACTGAACTTACACAGGTCTTTTTACTAGTGACTCTTGTGAACAAGGAGGCAAGGAAGAGTAAGAAAAGTAAGCATCAGTAATAGTGAACTATCATAAAACCGTTTAGTAAAATTACTGTTCAGCAGGGAGCTGGTTTTTTAATAGGTGTAGAGAGCAACATTCAAAATACACAATTCCTGTAAATAACATGGTTGTGAAATGTCTTTTATCGCTTATCTTGACTGACGATGGAACAACAGCACTGTACGACATGACCCACATGGAAGAAAAATATATTTGAAATATATTTTGAAAATATTCTTCCCAAATATATTGACATATATTTGAAATGCTACAATTTTGGCCATATTCAATATATTTCAAAATATATTTCAATAAATATATATATATACTGCATGTTGAAATGCGTTTTTATTACAAAATATATGAAAAATATTTTTAAAAATCAATTTCAAATATACTGTATGTCTTTACCAGTACAAATCTACATTTTTTGGAATGCATTTACAAATATATGTAAAAATATATGTTAAAATGATTTTTTTTATATGTTTAAAAAAATCTGAAGAATATATTTAAAAAACATATCTTTTTAAAAATATATATTATTTAAATATATTCTTCAGATTTTTTTGGCGATATAAATTGTGGCATTTCAAATATATGTCAATATATTTGGGAAGAATATTTTTCAAATATATTTTTCTTCCATATGGGTGATTGACACAAGATTTACATTGTGGGACATGTTTTTTTTTACTACAGAGTTTGTGTATTTATGTACTTTGTTGGTTGTTCTTGTGAAGGAGTACCCATTACTCCTTTATGTGGGGGAAGGTTTATCTGGGCTCCATCTCACCTTTACAGTGATATCAGCAGTTTTCTAGATCTAGTGCTGAGTGGATGCCCTGTTTTTTTTCAGTGGATACAAGCCATTCTGTCCCCCTCCTCCAATCAGAGAATGCCTAGAAAAAGAATTGTATAGAAAAATTCCAAATGTTTTTGGAAACTTAAAACTGGGAATTAAAAGTTAGCTCCACTCCTTGTGTAACACTCTTTAGCTTAGCTAGAGAGAGTTTGTTGTTTTAACTTTTTTAGATAGAGGCTGAGTGGCAGCCTGGGATAAGACAGCCTGGGAGTGAAGCAGAGGTTACCTCAGGACAGGCTAGGGGGTTCTGGGGGTGAGGGAGCCCTCCCACCTCTTCAGAAACCTAAGAGCTTTCTGGAGGAGGGATGGAAGAGAGGAGGAAGCTCTGATCTGCATACCTGGCCAATCCCTTGGCAAGAGCCTAGGCATGGTGACCAAGGCAACCCTTAAGTATCGCAGAGCCTGTGCAGCAGGGGCAGTGTCGGGTGGAAGATGGAGTGTGGAGCCTGGGAGGGGGCCAAGGGAAGGGGCATACCTACAGGCAGGTGCTGGAGAAGAGGATCTTCACTGTACCACTGTCTCCAAGGGAGGACATCCTGAGCAGCAAGGAAGGAGCCAGCCCAGCAAAAGGCCCGAAGGCAGCCACCAACCCATTAAGCTATCAGGAGAGGACAGTGTGAGTACTCTTACAGTCCCTGGGCCAGAAGAGGGGAGAGGGCAGTCAGGTGGAAAACTCTGCTGCTATGGTAAATTGGCAGTTTCTGGGCCCCTTGCCCAGGGAATACCCTCAGGCAGCTGGGTAAAGAGGAGGATTTATCTGGGGTATGAGGAGGTACACCAGAGAGCTGGAATGCTCTTAAAGGAGTGTCTATTTTGTCCACATCTGTACATAGTTGCTAAGGAGTTTGTCCTCAGGTTTGCAGTTACCTTGGGTGTGCCATACACCCATCAATCCCATCCAAGTTATTGAATCCCTTAATAAAATCACAAAACCAAGCTCAAGGACTGTTTACTGTCTCCAGTGTGCAGAGTGTGGAAAAAAATGCGCGTTGCCTGACTGTGCAGAGCTTTAGTGAGACCCAAAGCTCAGTGACTCCTAAGGGGGCATTGCTACACTTGCATAAGAGACCTTGGCCAGTTGTGTTGCCTAGCCTATATTGGATTCTCCATACATTTTTCAGGGACATGATCTCCCATGGAGATTCTAGAGGGTTTTCTGTTTCAATATGTTTATTAGGAAAGTTTTGATTTAAGAATATAGCAAGCTCAAAATACGCCCTCGCAGGGGCAGAGAAGAACAATAACATATAAACAGGGACATCCTGCTGACTTGTATTAGTCAAATAACAAAAAGTCCAATGACATCAAGAAGGGACGGTAAACAGCCGAGCCAAATAGCAGCAGTAATCCAACATAGTATTGGAAAAAAGAGAAAAGAAAAAGAAGTTAGAAGAAAAGAGAAAATAAAACAAAAGGGAATCAGAAAGAAAACATGAAAGAAGGGAAACTAAAGGGATCATGGACCGGGGGCCAGCACCAGCAGCGACTATAGGAGGCCATAACTAGTAGGAGGCAGGGATGGTAAGGAATAGCGTATCCAAGGTTCCCAAACCTTAAGGAATCTCGGATGAGAATCATGAACAATGCTGGACATCTGCTCATTGAACAACATAGCATTCATCCTCACCCCTTGGAAGACTACCTATAGCTAGAGCTATAGTACGTTTGGCCGAAATGAATAGGTAGGATGCCAATTTCTGTTGAGACCTAGATAGACCCAAACCTAGGCAATGCATCCCTACTGTAATATGAAACAGCGTTTGAAGCAAACTGAAAACCCTACAGCGCTGAAAGCTGAAAATTGGCGAAGGCAAGTGGTTAAATAGAAAATCAAATCATGCACATGACATTTGCCAAACTTCATTAAAAGCTTCAAAAAAGCATCAATGAAGCATCAAAAAAGCACTCAAAAGTAAATGGCCGAAGAGGTACCACATCCCTATTTCATTTAATTAAACAAATCATTTGACATGGTGCAATTAAAACATACAATTTATGTATACATATAAAAGTTTTTTGCATCAGATTTAGTGTCTAAAACCACACGTGTTGAAACTTGCATTTCAAGTACAGTACAAATGACATTCAGATTCTTAGAAAGCTCAACGCGTTTCTTGGACTTTTTTTTTTTATCAAAAAAGCATGTTGAAGTGGTAGGCATTTTAATGTGTGTTGAAGTTGAAGCAAGTTTAAATGAGCCCTTAAGAAGGGATACAGACAGTAATAGCCTGCTAGGCATTTTAACCCTATCCAAAATTAGGAAAAGGTTTCAGCACAAGTTTCATCCTAGCATAATGCTAAATAAAATATATCAGCACACATAACAGGGCTATCATTTTTTCATTGTTTGAGGCACAAAGGTGACAATTTACTATTTTATGGTTTACTTATTTACCTCTTTAGAAAACTGTTCAGCTGCTTCTGTTACTGAAGAGTTTGGTTCATATCCCTAGAAAATAGAAACAGGGTTTATTAGTAGTCTTCTTATATTCCAGAGGAGTTTGCCAGAAATAGAGAAAGTACAGTGTCCCTCAAATTACAGATATACTGTATGAATGTATGACCAGGGGCGGACTGACAACTCATGGGGCCCCCAGGCAATAGGGGATCATGGGCCCAAACTCAAAAAAGCCTATGAAAAAAGGTACCAGGGGCATCTCATGGGGCCCCCTACTGACCCCGGGCCCTCGGGCAGTGCCCAAGTTTCCAAATGGTCAGTCCGACCCTGTGTATGACTCTTTTATAGCAATGTGTAAAGAGTAAAACTGAATCCAGAGAATCCGGGCTAAGTCCTGCACTTGGCTCCACTAATTTGCCTTGCAGAGTCAAGCTGGCATGGGTACCCTGGCCACCAGTCCTGCATCCCTAACAGAGTGCCTGGGGTTCCTGATGTTGGGATCACCCCCTCTATAGCAGCTAGTATCTCTCCCAGCCAGCTGCCTGTCACAGTAAATCACTTCAGAGCCAACAGAAGCTAGGCCCCACCTGGGCTCTAATGTTTTATGTACACAGGATAGAAGGAGGATCCTGGGAGGAGGTACATCCCTCTGCATCACCTACTCTGATCTGTGGTCTGTATTTAGTTTAATAGGGATGGGGGGGACACAGTGACCTGGGGGGGGGATATAGGTAACAAGGATTTACATTGGAAAGAGTCATTTGGAGGGGGTAAGAGGATATGTGCAGAAGCGCTTTGGAAGGGGAGGGAAAAGGGGGGGGGATTTGTACTAGAATGGGGGTATGTACTTGGAGGGGGGATTTGGGTGGGAGGATTTGTGCTGGAAGTGTGGAAAGGATTTTTGCTGGTGGGGTGTTGGGGGACTAAAGGGAGGAATGGAGGGGGTTGTGCCATGATGAGGCGTTGTGCTGGGAGGGGGATTTGGGGGGTGGAAGATTTGTGCTGGAGAGTACTGGGGGGGGGGGGGGCAGGTCCAGGGCAGACAGACTTTTGCTACCCAGGCAGTGACTGCTTTAGAGAGAGGTGATCTGTAAGACCATGGACACATTTGTTTTGACATGCCTAGAATGTATTTAGCTCATTTAAATTGATCAGCTCTGCAATGAGACCACTGCTTCCCCAGAGAGAATAATAGTCCCACTCTGCTGCTGCACTCTTACCTATCCAGCGATCCTTGCTATGCAGCCCTGCCTAATGCCACACAGTCTGTCTTCATTGGACCATAGCGCATGTGTACACTAAGAATAGGAGCCAGCTAGAACGTCTCAAGAGAAGAGCTGTGCAGCACCAGACAGAGATGCCCAGTGAAAATCAACTGAAACTGTGGGAAGGTACATATTAACAGGGCACTCTGCACTAAGGATGGTGGGAAGATTGGATAAGTTTATGAAAAGTTTAAGTGGTTCTTTTTTTTTTTCTTTAAAATAACTGTAGCACCCTCTAGAGTGCTACCAGGATAGTGTAGGTAAATTTATTGTGTATGACTCATGGTAACTGTGTCTGTAATTAGGTCGAGTTCCTGCAGATCAGGCTGGAAGGCTTAACAGGTTGGGACTCTATCACCTCCACCTGGTTCTGGAGGACCATGGAAAATTACAGAAGCCAGTGGGCAGAAGGGGTGGAGACGTAGTCAGCATGTTTATGGGAGTCTTGCCAATCCCAGGTTTGGAGGCCCATGTAGAGTGGTGAGACCAAGCCATAAATATGGGAGAGTCAAGCTGGCAGGAAAAGATGGAGTGCTGAGGAGACTGTCAGTGGCCTTGTCCCCTAGGGCTGTGCTCGGGCTGGCACAGGAGGGTCCACTTAGCATAACAGCATGAACAGGATCAAGGCCTGGAAGCAGTGGAAGAAAGGAGGACAGAGTGAGTACATCAGCACACCCTGGGATTTACAAGGGGAGAGACTGCCACATGTAGCAAGCTTTCTAAGGACAGCGCTGTGCTTAATCCTTAATCCTTGTCCTGGGAGATCTTCAGTGCAGCCAGGAGGGCTGCTAGTGTCTGCAGACTGTGGAGCTGGGAGCAGTTCTACAAGGGAGAGGAGAAATCTCTGCATGTAGTTTGCAACAAGCTAAGATAACTTTCAGAGGGGCTGCAAGTTGCTAGCCTGTAAGGGACTGTTGCTACTGATCAGCAGTGACTGACTGCTTTCAAGGAAAAGAACAGTCCAGGATCTGTTTCTGTAAATAGGAAGGAAGTTGTCCCCGTGCATTGATCAGTCACGTTGGGCATCCCATAATCCCTATTACCCTATCCAAGTTATTTCCCCAAATAAAATAACAAAAAAACAAGCTCATGGACTGTTCACTGATTGTGGATGTAAGTGTGGAAAATACGTGTTGCCTGCTTGTGCAGAGTTCAGGGGGACCTAGAAACACATCGGCCCTCAAGAGGGTTGCGCTACATAACAAATATGTTATACTTACCTTGCTCTGTGCACTTCTGGCCCTTCCCCCCTGCTGAGTGCAAGCAATTTGCTCTGGTGGCATTCTTGCGTGCTCCCTACTAAGCCACCTCTGTGTGTCTATAAAACACACAGAGCTTGGCTCAGCCCCGCACCCGCTGCTGTGCCTCAGTGAGGCCAATGAGGTGGGATAGACTCGGAAGAGCCTCGGCTCTTGTGCACTTCGCTGGATTGGGATCAGGTAAGTATTAGGGGGGACTGCGGGGTAGCTGCACACTGTTTTTTCACCTTCATGCATAGAATGTGAATGGGCTCTTACAAGTTTTTTCCTTCCTCCCATTGTCCACCGTTACCTATTTTTCCTCTCCCTGGCCATTAACACTGGGCATTTTCCCACTGACCCTTCTGATGCCAGATTTTTTTTTATCCTTTACATTCAATGCAGGGACGTTTTTTTCCCTTGCAGACCATCAAAGCTAACCATTGTTCATTCTGCTGACCACAGACATTGGCCATCTTTTCTTCTTTGTGCTGACCAGCAATTTAAGGGGCACTATGACACTTACTGCTTACTGCTTACCACTGTATATTACATAACCAAGTGTTTATTGTCTCAATGGTTGCTAAGATGTTTCTCAATATTTTACTAAAGTTTGCTTTAATGTAGGCTCAGTGTGTACATGTTGCACATTAATGCAGTGCATGCATCAATTCCATTTAAAGCAAAAACGGTGCAAAAACAGACGTCTATCCAATGCAACATACAACACAATCCATGTATTAAAGTGTATCTAGCCCAAAACCAAAAATGTAATAAAAAGCAGCCTACTAGTCGTTGGCATGGTGGCTGCATCTGTTTCCTTTTTTTCAAGCTTGCTTTGCTTTATTTTCACCTGGTAACCCTGCAAATAATACACTCTCTGTCCCTAGGTGTCTTTGTCCCTCCTCCACTGTATCTATGAAAGGAGCGAGATGGTTGTCACTCTAGGCTCCTCTCCTGTGATAGAATACAGACATATCCAAATCTCTTCATCCACATTACATGGGGGGCAGGGATATGGGTTGTTTTAAGAAGATAGATAAGAAAGAAGAGATTCTTTGGTGCTGCTCACAGGAAATGGCAAAGACACTGCATTTCCGTCATGATCAAACTGTAGGCAGGTGCCTATATAAAGTTATTATGTTTCTTTAATTGTTGGCAGGTACATGCAGGGGGTTAATGGATACGTTCACCTTTTGTAACATGTTATGCTCATATTCAGAGTGTAACATGTAAAATGTTACAGATGTATTGGCCTCCACTCCCCCCCCAATCCCCCCTTTTGACAGCTAGCAGTGGATCCTCTCACCCCCTTCCCGCTGGCTGGCACAATCTGAAAAAAACACGGCCAAATGGGGCTTTGTCCGCTCGGCTGCATCATTCATTCATGTGTTCTGTGAATGTGAAAACTACAAGTACCGACAGCCTTTGTGGCTGTCAGCTTGTAGCTCTCAGTGAACTGCCAGAGCACTGTTGAGCGCTCTAGGTAATTTATTGAGCTTCCTGCCATTGTCAACTGCCTGCCTGTATTGGAGGTATGGGCAGATAGCTACATAGACAGTCTGCAGGACTGTGGCCATACACCCACGATCTGCTGATTGTAGCTGCAATGCTTTACAGGTTCCTAACCAAAAAATTTTAAATGCATATTTTTTTCCTGCAAAATAAAATGTGCATTTATTAATTTTTTTGTAAATGTTAATGTATCCTTTAATGTCTTCCCCTGTATGTGTGTCACTCCCCTTTTTGAAGACTATTTATACAGGGGGAGCTGCCCTTGTGGAAGCAGTACAGTGCGGACCTGTGTACTATGTAAGCTGATTTCCTGGCAGTGTAGGCACCTCTATAGATGGACTTGCTGTGTATAGACTTTCCTAACTATAAGGCCTCTTTCACACGAGCGGTTGTTCTGCCGCTTGTAAATGCATGTTTTTTTATTTTGAAATTCCAACACTCCTGGCACAAAGATCACTTACATTTGTACATTGCGTTTACAAGCGGCTGTGTTTAGCTGCGGTAGTAAATTCTTGCCTTTTCTATAGCAACTGTTTACTTATTTTTTCTTTGTACTAAGATTAACTGTGTTTATGTACAGATAGATGCAGTACATCACTCCTGGATGCTGTCAACTTTATTTTTTCTAAACGTATTAAAACCATATATTATGAAACGTTGCTAAACGCAGTGTTACATAGTTAGTCTGGTTGAAAAAAGATAAAAGTCCATCCAGTTCAACTATAGAAAAAAAAAAGTTATAATCCTATACCCACAGCTGATGAGGAAGGCAAAAAAAACCCAGCAAAGCATGATCCAATTTGCTCCTGCTGGGAAAAAAATTCCTTACTGATCCCCCAAGAGGCAATCGGATATTCCCTGGATCAACTTTACCTATAAATGTTAGTATCCAGTTATATTCTGTGTATCTAAGAAACAATCCAGGCCTTTTTTGAAGCAATCCACTGAGCTGGCCAGAACCAACTCTTGAGGGAGTCTATTCCACAATTTCACAGCTCTCACTGTGAAGAAATGTTTCCGTGTTTGGAGATTAAATTTATTTTCCTCCAGACGTAAAGAGTGCCCCCTTGTCCTCTGTGATGACCTCAGGGTGAATAGCTCTACACTGAGTTTACTATTTGAACCACTGATGTAGTTATACATGTTGATCATAATGAAGGAAGACCGAGGGCTTGGCCCACAGATTCAGAGGGTACACGATGCCACACAGACACAGACAGTGGTTCTTTTAAAACAATTACGTTTACTGAACAGTTATAGTGATAATGTAGTTGAGCATACATAAACAGAATGATAACAGCGCATAACCATACAGTAAGAATAATACTGTCTAACACTAACCCCGTACTTGCGGACTTTTCCCCAATGTCCAGAAAGCAGCCTGGCTGCACCTGAATGTTCCTGAGCAAGATATAACGTTGGGGTGCACCCTAAGTATTGCGCAATACTATTTGTAATGCTAAGGAAAGTGGAGTGTGTCTCTTGTAACTTTCTGGTATATCCAAAATGTCACTGACCACGTGTGGTGCGATGAGCTGCGGCAAAGCCGCACTTACAGTTCCCTGGCAGGCTCTTGGTGCTTTTTCCTGATCCACTCCAGAACCGGACCATACAGTCACTTGTTTCCTGGTCTCGTTGTGGTGAATCTTCCCTAGGTGCCGTCGCCAGATTCCACTGTGAGCCGTAAATCCTCTTCCAGGCCCCACACAGATTCTCCAAACATGCTCAGCATCCAACAGCCAGACCCAGACTTCACTTCCTCCTCAGCACAGGAACTCCTCCCCTTCCCAGAGGGTTTGTGATGCAGTAAGTAATTTCCTAATTGCAGCCTCAAACCTGTATTTACAGTTCACTATGACCCTTCTGAGGGTCCTATTCAACCCCTAAATTAGCATTCATTAAACTTTATAATGTAAATAAGTATTGGTTCTGTCTTAGCAAACGTCTCTGCAAACTTGATTCTCGTACTTTGCTGCCATCTACTGACCAAAGAGCATATTACAGGCACATTATAGTTTAACATTGGACATCAGTATTTATTCATGCGTCACACCCTTACATGATCGCCCCTTAATCTCTTCTTCTCAAGAGAGAATAAATTCAGTTCCTCTAATCTTTCCTCATAGCTGAGCTCCTCCATTCCTCGTATCAGTTTGGTTGCCCTTCTCTGTACTTCCTCCAGTTCCCCAATGTTCTTTTTGTTAATTGGTGCCCAAAACTGAACTGCATATTCCAGATGAGGTCCTACTAATGATTTGTACAGGGATAATATGATATCTCTCTCTCTGGAGTCTATACCTCTTTTAATACAAGAGAGGATTTTGCTCGTTTTAGAAACCGCAGCTTGGCATTGCATGTCATTATTATACTTGTGATCTACCAGAACTCCCAGATCCTTCTCCACCATTGATTCCCCCAGTTGTACCTCTCCCCTAGTATGTATGATGCATGCATATTCTTAGCCCCCAATTGCATAACCTTACATGTTGTGAATGTACATATTACAATGTAATACAGTGTGTGAATGGAACCATAAGGATACATTGTCTGCATTTAGCTGCGGTAAATAAGTTCCTCTAACCGCAACTAAAAGCTGAAATCTAGCCGCCCGTGTGAAAGGGGCCTAAGGTATGGGCAGCACTGCTAGAGGGATCAGCACAAATGCTGTAAAAGTAATGCACAGCCATTTAAATGTATGCAACAGTTCTGTGGTGCTGAATGTCATATATTTACTAGCTCAGTTGTAATGCACAGATTTATTTCATAACACAAGTTCTTGTTCAAAGAAGATGTCTGGCCTCCATTACTGATGGTGGGGAACAAGTGTGTTACAGCTAAAATGTATTCTTGATATATCTGAAGAACTGAGGAGCAAACAGTGAGCATTACAGTTAACCTTCAAGTGAACAGAGAAAAGGAGAAGCAGCCAGCTGGCAGAAGAAGCATTGGAGGTGGCTGTTGATGGAGGTTCTGGTAGTGAGGGGTAGCTTAATGCTACATACACCTCATTTAGTGGTCGAGACTTCATGTTGGAGTCTGCTACAATACAGAACTTTCCTAGAGATGGAGTCTGTAAGTCATCATGTGTAAGACCTTGCAAAGTGCCTATGGGCAGAATACAATTAAAGGTGCAGATGATGAGTCAAGACAAGTTGATGAAGTTGTGAACTTTTTGCTACTTTCTCAAAATGTCATTTGAGTCATAAGTCAGGACAAGTAGGAATAGATCAAGTTGCTAACTGAAGATAAGAGTCCTTCCAAAATTGTATGTGGGGTTGTGAAGTGTAATGTGGCCTCTGACCTGAGGGTGACACCAACCCACTCTGAAGCTGGTCACTGGTGAATGGTTATGACTTGTAGCACTCCCTAGATGCCATAGGGGGTGACCTTGCTAACGATCGGGTATTTTCTGTAATTGCTGAAAATGTTCTTAGCTTGAAAGAAAAAAGAAAACTAATGCAGCCACCACATCTAAGTGTTGTAAACTATAATATACTACATTTTTACTTTGGGTTTAAATATCCTTTAAGACATTTAACAGGTAAAAGCAGTCTCTCATCAAGAAAACAGGATATGCAGAAGTTCACTGATTAGATACAGCAACATGTTTCTGCCAAGTCTCTCAGTGTCCAGATGTAATGCTAAATTAATTATTAGAACTTTTAAAAAGTATTGCCAGTGTTCAGGATAAGAGCTCCTCACTCTCAGACAACCTATGCTAAGGTCAGAGCCCTAGCACAGCTCTAGCCGGGGTATAATGTTAGTTTTGGACAGAGAAGGTAAGGGATCATTTTAGAACTTGTTACAGATTTTGTTGTTCTTTCTATAGCCATAGGGGAGGTTTTCCTTTACTGCCTTTGCCTTCAGAACTCACTTTACTGGATGCTTGGTTACCTGAAGAGGAAGTGAGGGGGAAATTTTAACAGGGACACAGATGGCAATAATATTTGAAAGTGGTTATAAACCTTTCCCTTGCAATCCAAAAGTAGAAAATATGTTTTGGCTGTAGTTGGTCTTTGAAGACAAACACTGTTGATACTCCAGTTACTTGGCAATGGCAGTATGAATATAAATTGTAATGTGATTTCCACATTGTTCTGTTTGCTGTTACTGTGATCGTGCTTGAAATATGACAGATTAACACAGAAAGTAAACTTCTAACTAAATGTATCTTGGCTCTAGGATAGACCGTAGTTTTGGAGCTATGAGGCATAAAAATTATACTTCTGTATTGTTAAAATGTCACTATGGCATAGCAAAAGAAAACACATTGACAGAAAACATGTTTTGTCACACTGTTAACAGCTAGTTTCATTTCACAGTGTTATGTAGTGCTGCTCCCGTAGGAGCCGCAGGAATACTGTCTTCCCAAAGGGTCTTCCCCAAAAGATTTGCCCCTCAGCCAGGCACATAGGCTCATTCACACATTCCTTCAATGACCAGTCTAGGGGTGTTGTCTTTGTTGCTTTTATTTTTGGAGGACTTGGATAGGGATGGGGAATTAACTGGGATACTCCAAAAACAAGAACTATGTACACTTGAGGATAAGCTATGAGGAAGTCCATGCTTGAAGCAAACAGTAGACCTTGAAGTAGGAGATTAAATGGACAAAGCTTTTCGGAATACCAGCCAGTGTCCCCTGTAGCCTGGACCCGCAGCTGACTTCCTAGCACCAGAGGGGCGGTTGAGTAATATGTCTTTAAGATCCTTTAGCGGTGACTGTACTCACAAGGCCAAAAAGCAGCTGGTTGCCTTCCTCTGTGATATCACAACAGATCTTCAGTAGACGGCCCCTCAGTCAGCTTTAGTAGAACTTGTGTTTCAGCATACAGGCCCTCAGGTTGCCCTTATGAGGCCACACGGCAGTAGTTGCTTGGGAGGGCACAGTCTGGAACAATTCTAAATCCTATGCAGGAAAGACCCAGGGCCAAGTGTGCTCACTGAATACTGTATATACAGTTACCCAACATGCCATCAGAGCCAGTCTCTCTGGGATAGGCTGGGGCTGTATCAATATCCATGCTACCATCTGCATAGATCCACACCTATTATCCAGAAACTTCTCAAGCTTTCTGGATGCGGAGGGAACTATCAGGTTGGAAGCAGCTGAGCAAACTGGGCATACCTAACTAGCAGAATACAGCTTCATTGATTACAGTGTGCAGGTTATGCTTTTACCTAGCAACAATTACATCAACACTGTCTACAGTGGGGCAACTAAATGTACCTGTCAAAATACAAACTAAATATAACCTAGCGCCTTTCTCAATCTTTTTACCATGATGGTATCCTTGAAATATTCTTCTAGTGTCTATAAAGCTTTGCTAATTTATATCTACAGCTCATGGTACATTAGTATGGCCATTGCCATCAATAAGGGGGTATCACAGGTCCTCCTGTATAGGGGCCCAGGCAGCAGGGAAAATCGGATGTGGGCAGGGAGGGTGATTGGCGCAGTGTGTGTGCGTGTGTGTGTGTGGTGGAGGGGGGTTACTGGAACCCATCCCCTGTATGGCTCTTTCTGCAGCAGCTGAAAGCTGGCTTCTCCTCCTCTCCCACCTGCTAGCAGCTGCAGGTACAGAGGGGGAGGGGATGTTTCAGAATGGAGAGCAGGGTGGGGCATGTAAATATGTCAAATTTACTGGTCCCTTTCTGTCCTGAATGAACACATTGAGTGATCAAAACTGACCATTCACTGTGCTCATTTATAACTGAAAGTGCAGTAAACTGTGTTTACTATGCATCAGCTTGTGAATGAACAGGAGCCTCTATACAGAGCGCTTTATGTTCATTCATTGTCCAGTGCAGCTAAGGTTGCACAGAAAGGGACTGAGAAATTATATCCTCAGTCCCTTTCTCTGTCTCATAACTAAGACATCAGGGGTCTGTTTAAACTCCTGATATTTCACCAAAGACCCTCCCCCCTCCAACAGTGTTGTGAATAAATATTTAAAAAAATGTAAATTGTTAAAAAATAATAACAAAAATTTGGTTCATAAATAACAAGTTCTCTGACCCATACAGTGTGAATGAGTGGTTTGATTGTGTGGCTGGAGCTACCTGTTACTCTATCAGGATGCAGCAGTAGTACAAACACAGTCACAGGTCCTAATGTGACAGGTGTGTAGGTGTGATACACCCTGTCTGTGTTAGGGGCTGTATACCTGCACGCCTGTTAAATTAGGATCTAGGGCTGTGTTTGTATAGCAACTGCATCTCTATAGCATAACATAGGCTGCCTACATACAGCTCTAGTCACATTAAAAAAAGAAAACACAGATTCACATTGTACAGGCTACAGAGCCAATGTAAAGTCCCAAGTCCTCATTCACACACAGAGCTTTAATAACTGAATCCATTCTTTATTATTTATTTATTTCAGGTACTTATATAGCGCCATCAATTTACACAGCACTTTTATACATATATATTGTACATTCACATCAGTCCCTAACCCTCAAGAGGCATACAATCTAAGGTCCCTAACTTACATTCATACATACACATACTAGTGCCAAATTAGACAGGATCCAATTAACCTACCAGCATGTCTTTGGAGTGTGGGAGGAAACCGGAGTACCCGGAGGAAACCCACAGAGGCACAAGGAGAACATGCAAACTCCAGGCAGGTTGTGCCGTGGCTGGGATTCGAACCAACAACCCTAGTACTGCCAGGTGGAAGTGTTAACCATTTAGCCACTGTGCTGCCCATAGATTTAGCAGGAATTTGTAAGTTATGTTGTGTTTGTGTCCACTATTAATGATTTTAATGTATTTTTATCAAAAATATTGTTTTGATATGGTGGGGGGGGGGGGACTGTAAGGTAAGGTGTACATGGCCCCGTGATTTCATTGTCAGCCAGCTGCCTCCTCTCAGGTTTGCCATCTGACTGGTAAAAGTGGGAATTATTGCCACTGTTATTAATAGAAAAAGTATGATAAGGCCAGTATTTTAACCCAGAAGTGGTGGCAACCCTACCCCTTAGTCACTTTGAGACATGATAACTTCAAAGGATGGATGCCTTATAAATTAATAGTGATAATATAGAATACTATACTTTTTGGTGTAGTGCTCCATGTTACTGAAAACCCCTATCACTTGGGAATTCTTTGGTAAAATCATTTTGGGTGATGCCTTCTTGAAAGTATTCCATTCTAGTTTATATGTTAGGAGACACACAAAGAACAGACACAGCAATAAAGACCTAGCAAAGGTTCTTGCCTTTCTGTACTTGAGTTAAAGGTAAATATGCAAATTATAGGCATTTTGGTATATTTGTATATATCCTCTCTTCTATAATTTAGCTTCAAAATACTAGAACTACAATGTATACAAGCTGCAAGCAGCTGACCTTTTATAGTGCAAGGTGCTGAAGGACACATGTCATTACCTTTGGTGTTGCAATATGTAGGTGCATTCCAAATTTTGCAGCACTCATCATGATGGAGTTCACAATATTGTTTCCATCACCAATCCAGGATATGGTCAGTCCTTTCAGATGGCCATAGTGTTCCTGGGTAGAAAATGAATAACATGAGCAGGTGGTGTAACAAAAAAAACTCCTATATTAGTACAATTAATTGTGCAGGGCAGATTTCTATCATTGGAGGCTGTGGGAAAACAACTTTTGGCTCAGTAAGTAATACTTATCTTCTAATGTCACTTCTTTTACAAAGAACATTTCCTGGTCCTGATCTGGCATACAATGTTGTGATAACATGTAGATAAGTATGTATGATATTGTCATGACTATTGCACCAGAGATAGGCTTGTCCACTCCCCATTACCACCATGACCGTTCCGTACAAACCCCCTTTCCCCTTAACCCATTATACTTACAAAACACATGACACCAATTTTTGGAGTAAATGTCCAACATGGCCTTTTATTAACAACACAAATTTAAATACACCAACCATTCCTTATAAAAGAAACCCAAAGAATTGTTGTTGGTCTTCGAAGGCACCCCCAAACAATCCGAAATGCACCTGTGGACAACCATATACACTAGGCCTCCAGCCGCAACCAACCAGCTCGGAGACAACCATACCGTCCGCAGTGCAGCCCCACCACCTTCCAGTTAAACCTTGGTTAACTGGGAATGTCCTATACCACCGATGGGTCCCACACCATTGTTTTTACCTTCCAAGATAAGAACCGCCTCCAAAGACCAACAACCGCCACAGCACGCTGGGTAAGCCCTTACCCACGCGTGCCACGCCACAAACAAACAGCCCGCTGTATGCCATCCTGCAGCTCCAGGGACCATAAATCCGTCCCAACCGCATTCAAATGCCCCCCATCACTCCGAAGATACCGGCAAGTATCCACCTCCAACTCCAAGTGCCGGACTACCAACCCCCCATTGTGACTAAAGAAACGCCCCACCTCCTTGTTGACCTTGATCCGAGCTTTGTTGAGCCGCTCCACCGACCGCGCCCAACGCCAAGAGGTGCGGGTGACAATGTCGGACCACACCACCACCATCCCCGGATAATCCCTTCGCAACTGAAGAAAGTCCAGCTTGACATCGCGCACCAGCTCCTGCATCGACCTAACCCCTAAATCATTCCCACCAACATGAAGCACAAGAACATCCGGTGGCCTATCAAGCCTAGCAAAACGCTGCACCTCGGGCACTACATGACCCCACAACATGCCCGGCACACCTATCCAGCGGACACAGGCCTCCTGTCTAGCTAACCCCAGCTGCCGGCCATTGGGCCGCATATCAGCCCGCCGGGCCCCTCAAAACACATAAGAGTGACCCAGGATCCATACCAGGCAGAAAGAAAGGAAAAGCAATACAACCAGAACAATAGATCACAGAGACAGGACCGAACTACCCCCCAAAACCCAGGGACCAACAGACCAGGCCTCCCACTATTCCCTCAACAGATGCGGACGAACGTACAGGTGAAATCTCTGGGAATCCCACCTACCAATTCGTTTTACCACCTCATCAGACAACCCCCACCTGGCAGCTTCTGTAGCAGCCCCTATCTGAAACGAATGCAAAGCATACAAAGACGCATCCAAACCAGCAGCTGTCAAACACCATTGAAAAACTGACACAAATTGAAAGCGCGTTAACGGGGACCCATCAACGTGCCGGAAAAAGGACCCCTGCCCCACTGGACGAGGGGACAAAAAATCCAGAACCGCCCGCACCGGGCACACCAGTGATGCCGGAAGAGTGAAAAAACACACCCGCGCACCACGTCCCAATTGGTCCGTCTTGGACCAACGGACCAGCACCTCCACCCAGTCACCGGAGCACGCAACCTCGTCCACCAACAACCCCCCAAGAACCGATTTGGACGGACTAACGAGCTCCCCAATACGCCAAAGAAGGCCACCGCAAAGGCAGCCCGAAATAAGCTCACCTCAAAGTCCAAAGAACACACCGTCCGCAGATGCACAAAGACCCCAACAACTCAAAGGACACCGGACGACGGGAATCCTTACAGCGATGAGCCCTTCGGTAACCCCGGAGAGCCTGTCGAACCCAAAAATGTTTTGTGAAATCCCGACACCCTAGCAACTTAAAAAAGAAAGCCAAACCCACCAGACGGCGAACCACCGCAGCAGCCGACACCCCCCGCTCAAAATTCCGCGCCACAAATATCGACCCGTTGCAGCAGATCCAGCCATTCCCGCCAGACCCTAGAGTACGTGGACCAAGTCGCCTCACTCACCGAACGCCGGATCCAGCCTGCAACGACCCCAAGGCAATCTCCCACAGCCAGTCGGGACAAGGAACCCCGCGTTGCTCCGCCGCCGGCGCCAACTCTCGGAATTTGTCCGACTGAAAACGAGACAAAGCGTCAGCCAAGGTGTTATCAACCCCAGGGAGATGCACAGCATGGAGAAAAACATTCAGCTGCAGGCAACGCAACACTAAATGGCGAAGCAAACCCACCACCGGCTGGGAGGAAGCCGAGACCCGATTGATGACCTGAACCACCCCCAAACTGTCACAGTGAAAACGAACCTTTCGATTCCGAAAATTCTCTCCCCAAACCTCAACCACCAACACCACCGGAAAAAATTCCAACAGCACCAAGTTACGAAGAAGCCCCGCCTCCCGCCAGGTAGCAGGCCACGAGGCCGCACTCCACCGACCCTGGAAAAAAGCCCCATATCCCGCTGAAGCCGCCGCATCTGTGAACAATTCAAAGTCAAAATTGCTAACAGGGCCAGACATCCAGAGAGCCCGCCCATGAAACGAATCCAAAAAGGTGTGCCACAAATGCAAGTCCTCCCGATGATCCCTAATCAACCGAATAAAATGTAAAGGGGAGGTAATCCCCGCTGTCGCCGCCACCAACCGGCGGCAGAACACCCGACCCATGGGCAGAATCCGACAAGCGAAGTTAAGTTTTGCCCAACAACGACTGCAAGGCCCGCAGCTGAATTTTTCGCTTGCCCAGCACCCCATGGATTTCCCCTTGTAGGGCCAACAGCTTATCCTCAGGCAAGCGGCACTCCATCGCGCCGGAATCCAAAACGATGCCCAAGAAGGTCATCACCGAAGCCGGGCCCTCAGTCTTATCCACCGCCAGAGGAATCCCGAAACGTTCAGCAACGTGTTGCAAAGTGACTAGCAAAACTGCGCATACTCCGGAATCTGGCGGACCCACGCAAAGAAAATCATCCAAATAGTGGATGATCGAATTCACCCCTGAGACATCCCGCACCACCCACTCCATGAACGAACTAAACTTCTCGAACAGAGCGCAAGATATAGAACACCCCATGGGTAGGCACTTATCAACGTAAAAGGAGCCCTGCCAATGACAAATGCCAAAAAACGAAAACTGTCCGGATGAACCGGCAACAGCCGAAATGCCGACTCAATATCCGATTTCGCCATGAGCGCACCGCGCCCATACCGACGAACCCAGAAAACTGCCGCATCAAAAGACGCATAAGACACCGAACACGACTCCGGATCAAGAGCATCGTTCACCGACCCCCCCTTTGGGAAGGACAGGTGGTGAATTAACCTAAACGCATGTGGCTCCTTCTTGGGCACAACCCCCAAGGGAGAAACAACCAAATCCGAAAATGGAGCACAAGCAAACGGACCCCCCATGCGTCCTAACCCCACTTCCTTACTCAAATTAGCCGAAACCACCTCTGCATTCCGCAAGGCTGACCGTAAATTCCGAGCTAAGGGAGGAATCAAAGTCAAAGTACACGGGATGCGGAAACCCTCCGAAAAACCCGCCGCCAGCAGCACTGCAGCTGCCCGATCAGGATACCTTTTTAAGAAAGGCCCCATCCTTTCCACCCACACCGGAGTCGTCCCTCTTACCCGCATGCTCTCCGGGAAGGCCTCGTCTCCGCTGGAAACAGCGCGACAACGGATGGGAGCCACCGCACACGGAACATTCGTGCTTAAAACGGCAGGACCCTCCAAATCGACACATCCCCTCCTGGAACTGCCAGCAGAACCCCCTACGCCTGGAAGCCGATTGTCCCGGGAGGAACGAACCACCGGCCCCGCTCTGAAAAAACGAACCAGGGGCCCTTGCCGGCATCATGAGTCGCATCCAAAGGCCAATGTCCTTATGATCCCAACGCAACAACGGGCGAACCGCCCTCCGCTGCCTAAACTGCTCATCGAACCGGAGCCACGCCATACCCCCGTAAACCCTGTGAGCCTCACTAATGGCATCAAGGTAACAGAACAGTGCCGAGCAATGTTCAGGAGCCTTCTCCCCAATAACACTGACCATGATCGCGAATGCCTGCAATCAATTTGCAAAGATATAAAACGAAAACACCGTTTCTCCGCTTCCTCCTGCCTACTCTCGTCAACCCGGGACCCATCGAAAGGAAACGCTTCAAAGGCAAGAGCTTGAATATATCTACGTACTCCCCTCTCCAAATCTTCTCCCGTACATCCGACTGTAAGTGCGCACCCAAAGGGCCCTCAAAACACACGTACACTTCGCACTTGGCCGAGTCCGCCAAGCCGTCAGGCCCGGACACCCTCGAATCCTCACCCAAAAACCGCGGAGGTGGCCGCAGAACCCCGATCACCTGTCTCCGCCGTAACAACCCCTAGCCCAGACCCAGGAGGAGAAGAGACCCCCGGGGCGCCGCACGGCCCCGCTGTCCTGTACTAGAACCCTGAAACCTTCCCCATCATCCGGCGGGAGCCACGCAGAAGCAGGCCCAGGGGCCCCACCACCGCCCCACTCAAGACGCCGCAACAGGTCCCGCAGACTGAAAATCACATCACTGAGACCCCCACCCATACCCGACGGGGGAACGCCAACATTGCACGCCGCAGAGGCCGCGCCCACAGTAACGGCCCGACCACCCCCCAACAGGTTCCATAACGCAGGAGAAAAAGAGACAGACCCCAGAACAGGTAACTTACCAGGCTGCCCAGGAGATGCCCCATCTGCCGTGCGCCCATAATCCAACGTTGCAGAGCGGCCAGCCGTCGCCCCCGCAATCGGGTTCCGACAGCTCACCCTCCGACCTCTCTTCCTCCTCACGATGTCCGGATGGCCTCCAAGTCCCAGGAGCCACGGGTCCTGCAGGTCTGTGCCGCTCACGACTCCACCTCCCGGCACCAGCCATGCTCACCGCCGTCCCTGGGCTCCGACCTGCAGCACTCCCAGCTGCACTCTGCCCAGCTCCGATCCTCTGCTGATGCCTCTGTAGAGCCAGAGCACCAGACTTTCCAGGGGGCCCGCGGGCCGCAGCAGGAGACAGCCCAGCAGCCGCAGAATTCCCAGCTGCACTCCGCCCAGTGCCGATCCCACGCTGCTGCCTCTGTGGAGCCGGAGCTCCAGACTTCTCAGGGGGCCCGCCGGCCGCAGCAGAAGACAGCCCGGCAGCTGCAGCTGTGCACCTCCCACGCAGGGCTCCCTCCCTGACCGGCACCTCGTCAGTGGAGGAGCCGATGATCCGTCTTCCTCTGTGCCGCGTGGGCGGGGGGAGGGGCTTCCTCCGTGCGAGATCCCGCCCGCCGATGGCAGGGATTCCTCCCGGCATCCCCGCTAGCAGAGGCAAGGGAGCGCCCTGCCAGCGGGGCCGGAGGGTTCCGAGCGGGGCTCCCAAGGTGGCGCTGAGCTCTGGGAGGGGGGGGGGCCTGGGCTAAAGCGCTCCAGAGGCCTAGCCCTCCGAGCACGTGGGCGCTCCCGCCCTCCTGCTGCAGGTGATGAGCCCGGATCCTGTAGCAGATCCGAGACCCGGCTCTGCAGCCAGTCCATCCCTCTGTCCTCCGCTGCCTCCTCCAGCTGTGCCAAGAGGCCCTCCATGTCAGGTCCCTGGAAAGGCAGCCTGTAGCAAGGTATGCTGTCTGGATGAAGCTCTCACTCCTGACTTCCAGCTCAACTGACGCCCCCTCCCTGAAACTCCCCACCCTAAGGTGCAGGAAACCCCACCTACTTTCAACCTTCCACCAACCAAATACCCCCACTATCAAAACAAACCCCTTGGATCTGCCTTAACCCTCTCTGTTCCTCCTTCCCCACTCTGGGCCTAGTCATGTATGCCCTGCGCCATTTCTTTTTTCTTTTTTGCTACGGGCATTTCTTTCCCGCTAATGAATATGGAAATGCCACCTAATTTTCTCTGTCACTTATGGGGTCATACCTGTGCCTAATGGTAAATCCAGCCCATACAGTATGCATCAGCTGTTGCATGAGACCTCTAGAAAAAGATGTCTAAAAACATTTTTTTTTTTATAGCTTTCAATACCAAAGCTGTTTGAATCTCTAAACATAGTCTAATAAGAACCATTTCCAGGCAACAAGTGAAGTCAATTTTTGAACTAATAACATGAGCTAGAAAAGATGACGGTTGTCATGTTGACCTTTTGAAAATACTAAATATCATGCAAATTAAATGGCTTTAATACTTTGACTCATTGACCCAGAATAAATGAGTTTTAATATTGTCAATTTTCCGAGGTTGGTAGGCCTAGGCCATTACACACCACTGAAAGTTTACATAGCGTGGTTGAAAATTACTCTGCACTTTTTGCACTGGGTGGCTCAAAGTCCTACCCGCAGACACAGTTACATGCAAGGTATAATGCTGATTATATTAGGATGATACATTTTATATACAGTATTGTTTATTATGCATGTACTATATTTTGAATTCTAGTAAAATATGTTTTATTAGTATTATGAATGAATTAAGGAACATTGATTTGTAGCTCTCTAGCTGTATAAATACTGTATATAAATATATTATTTATATGCTATATAATTGATTGTTTTTTCCTCTTGACCTCTGGAAGGTTTTACCCTCTTCAAGACCAGGGCATTTTTTGCTATTCAAACTGTGTTATTTTAATTGGCAATTGCTTAGTCATCCAACACTGTATCCAAATGAAATTTATATCATTTTTTTCACACAAATAGAGCTTTCTTTTGGTGGTATTTAATTACCACTAGGTTTTTATTGTTTGCTATATAAATGAAAAAATACTGAAACGTTTGAAAAAACCCCCACTTTTTTTTACATTTCTGGTATAAAATTTTGCAAACAAATAATCTTTCTTTATAAATTAGGCCAAAATGTAGTCTGGTACATTTCTTTGGTAAAAAATAACCCAAATCAGTGTATAATATTTTGTCCGTGTGAAAATTATATAAGAGTATGTATATTGGAAATTTGATGTACTGACTGCCATTTCATTGAGGCCCAAAAATGCCAAGACAGTACATATTCCCCACAAATGACCCCTTTTTGGAAAGTAGACAGTCCAAGATATTTATTAAAAGGCATGGTGAGTTTATTGAAGTTGTAATTTTTTATCACTTTTTTTGTAAAATTTTTTTTTACATACTGTCACCAATGCAGTACAGCGTCATCATATAATGGTATAACTGGTGATCAGGGACACTGACTGTAAAATTTTACAGGGACACAGTATGTAAAACAAAACAAACATTTTATTATTTTTTTCCAATTTTTAAAATATTTTTCTTCGCTTTTTATTACATTTTTTTTTCTTTTTTTAAATTTTTTTAAAATCCTGTGACCAGAGCAATACAGTGTTACCATAGAGACACTCTATTACTACTATGGGGAGGTGATTAGGATTTTTTTTTTTGCATACTATGATTGCTTATAACAGTAATAATCATTGTTATAGGCAACCTTTTGTTTCGTGTGACATCCATTCATCCAGTGTGTACTATTGTGAATATGTGATTGGCCACAGCTATCACATGGTACAGATGCAGTGTGACTGACCCTATCTGTACCATGTGATCACTGTAACCAATCACAGAGATCAACATGTCAGTACTCAAAGAAGGGATATGAATGGAAGCCATTCATTGTGTACAATTGTTATGTGATCTTCTGTAATTGGTCGCAAAGGTCATATGGTTTCTGAAGTGGCCTAATACACTAATCTGTCATCCGCTGTGTCCAGTGGAGGTCCAGGGAGTGCAAGGTGCGATCCTGGGAGGATGTCATATGATGTTCACCTAGGATGGCAGCACTCCTGCATACTTGGTATATTCCTAACTTTTGTACTGCAAAGACTAAAGTTCATCATCTGAGAATTTGTTGAATTAGTATGTTGAGCAAAAACTGTTCTCAACTTTGTTTTTCTTAAGTACATACTCATAGGGATGTAGTTATAAAAAGTTCACCTAGTGAAAGTGCATGTACTGTATATACAGTTTCAAGAAAAAGTATGTGAACCCCTTGGGATTATGTGGAGTTTTTCATGAATTGGGCATAAAATGTGCTCTGAACGTCATCTAAGTCACAACCAAAAAAGAACACAGTCTGCTGAACATAATACTACACAAACATTAGATGTTGCCATGGTTTAATTGCAAATAACATGTAAACATTCACAGTGCAGGGAGGAAAAAGTATGTGAGGCCCTAGCTTAATGACTTCTCCCAGAGCTAATTGGAGCCAGGAGTGAGCCAACCTTGACTCCAATCAGTGTGATGATATTGGATGTGTTGCTGACAGCTGTCCTGCCCTTAAAAAACACACACCTGTTTTGGGTTTACTGGTTTCAAGAAGCACTGTCTGATGTGAACCATGCCTCGCAGAAAAGAGCTCTCAGAAGACCTACGATCAAGAATTGTTGACTTGCATGAAGCTGGAAAGGGTTATAAAAGTATCTCCAAAAGCCTTGATGTTTATGTGTCCACGGTAAGACAGACTGTCTACAAATGGAGAAAGTTTAGCACTGTTGCTACTCTCCCTAGGCGTGGTCGTCCTGTAAAAATGACTGCAAGAGCACAGCGCAAAATGCTGCATGAGGTAAAGAAGAATCCCAGAGTGTCAGCTAAAGACCTACAGAAATCTCTGGCACATGCTAACATTTTTGTTGACACATCTACAATAAGGAAAACATTAAACAAGAATGGAGTACATGGGAGGACACCACGGAGGAAGCCATTGCTGTCCAAAAAGAATATTGCAGCACGTTTGAAGTTTGCAAAAGAGCACCTGGATGTTCCACAGCACTACTGGCAAAATATACTGTGGACAGATGAAACCAAGATTGAGTTGTTTGGGAAGAACACACAACACTATGTGTGGAGAAAAAAAGGCACGGCACACCAACATCAAAACCTCATCCCCACTGTAAAACATGGCGGAGGGAGCATCATGGTTTGGGGCTGCTTTGCTGCCTCAGGGCCTGGACGGATTGTTGTCATTGATGGGAAAATGAATTCCAGAGTTTATCAAGACATTTTGCAGGAAAACGTACGACCATCTGTCCTCCAACTGAAGCTCCACAGGGGATGGGTGATGCAACAGGACAATGACCCAAAGCATACAAGTAATTCAACAAAACAATGGCTGCAACAGCACAGAATAGGCCTTCTGGAGTGGCCCAGTCAGAGTCCTGACCTCAACCCGATTGAAATGCTGTGGCATGACCTTAAGAGAGCGATTCACACCAGACATCCTAAGAATATTGCTACACTGAAACAGTTTTGTGAAGAGGAGTGGTCCAAAATTACTCCAGATCGTTGTGCAGGTCTGATCTGCAACTACAGGAAACGTTTGGTTGAGGTTATTGCTGCCAAAGGAGGGTCAACCAGTTATTAATTCCAAAGGTTCACATACTTTTTCCTCCCTGCACTGTGAATATTTACATGTTATGTGCAATTAAACCAAGGCAACATCTAATGTTTGTGTAGTATTATGTTCAGCAGACTGTGTTTTTCTATTGTTGTGACTTAGATAACGTTCAGAGCACATTTTATGCCCAATTCATGCAAAACTCCACGTAATCCCAAGGGGTTCACATACTTTTTCTTGCAACTGTATGCTCTGTTTGAATGTGGAAAAACAAATGTTATTAGGATATTTCCTGTGCTGGTTAAATGGTTTAATCCATATAAAATTATAAATACTGTATTTGACCACTAGATAGCACTAACTATCATAGGAGATGATCAGACACCTACAAAACTAAGCAGTCACCCTGTCCTTCAGATTTTGTAGGGAAAGGGGAGGGCAAAGGGGGTCTCTGTTGGTTGGGTAGGATTTTCCTACCCAATAACCACTGTAATTCTGAGAAAACAGTAGCACCAAGGGAAGTATAGTGGTAGACATTTTGATTTTTACCCCATGGTTATTGATACCTTCTATCCAGCCAAAGAAGTTGCCATCGTAGCCTCTGTTGATCTGTAGTTGATATGGTGCTACACATGTGATCAATTATACATCATTTGATGGCTTGAAAGTATGCTTGGGAGCACAAGCAACTGTGACAGCATTCATGGCATGCCTTGTATGTAACTGTTTCTGGGAAACAATTAAATTGATAGGTTTGGTTCCTGTTTAAATTAATTTTTTCTAGGCTGCTATTATTGTATCAACGTATCAAACCTAAACAATGCAGGCAGTGAGCACCTGCTTTGGATGGCTTTTTAGGGGCTGCTAAGAGGTGGTTTGCAGGGGTTCAAGAGGTGATGCTGCCACCTCCAAAGTGCCTGTTTTTTTTGCAATTCAAAGGGTCATTTTACATCAAATTGACAGCAGTCATGTGCCAAGTGTTTGACACATGGTTGGGACGCGGTCCCATTACCTCCAATGAGTGCATTTCACCACCAATGTGGTAAATTTTCCACACTGTGAAGCATCGCGTCTGCAGCAAGGTGTACGGACCGGAATGGCCGCCATGTTAATTTGTATGGGAGATGTAAAACGTTAATCAGCCAACTGTTTTTACAGATCCTTTGCCACAGTATGAATATGTCCTTCATATGGCAGTCAGGTGTTACTGTCCTCTGCATACATCAGTGGCCAAGGGCAGTGTTTAAATATGGAAATGAGGACTTAGTTGTTGACTTTGGCAAAAAAAAGTCAACATCTGCATATCAATAATAGGAAGAATAGCATTTAAAACAGCCCATTAAGCAGATTACGAAGACAGGGGCCTAGCACAAATCTAATTCACTGAATGCAGGACCCTTCCTAATTGATATAAGACACAAATTACATACAGCACAGCTATCTCGTCTAGGACCAAGGGTGCAGGAATTGATGTGCTTACAGAGGATATTAGTCACAGTATAGAATTGCTTAGCAACGGAGAGCTGCAACCTAACTCCCACTGCGAGAAAGTCTGATTTTAATGCAGACCACGCCATATGCGCTGACTCTGCTAAGGAATTCCCAGGATTGTGTGCTTTGTGTTTGACAGAGAGGTTTTAAAGGAATAAGGATGAAAAATACATGTGCTGTCATGGCTACTCACCTGGATTGTGAGGTAATCTGCCAAGATCTGAATAGGATGATATTTATCAGACAGCCCATTCACAATTGGAATTGATGCTTCTTCAGCCAAAACCTCCAAGTCAGCTTGGTGATAAACTCGAGCTAGTACAGCATCAGTCATGCCAGAGAGCACCCTGACAGAAAGATAAGACAATAAATGTACTGCTAAATTGAGTTATAATGCTTCTTATGCTAACGTGAAGCGATAATATCCTGCACTTTCCATTTTGCTATTTGCCATTGACAAGGGTGTAGATCATTTGTTTCCTGGAATGGGTTCAACCAGAGGTGTATTTTGGTTCTGTGCTGCCCTAGACAAGACTAAAATTGGCCCCCTCCCTGTCTAAATGTGTCCTACCCCTTCTTAAGATCAACCCCTTCAGGACAGGACAGAAAGGTGGCAGCGTGACGGGAGGGCCACCAGCATGACAGGAGGGGGGCAGCTGGACAGGAGATGGGCAGCATGACGGGGGGCATGGCACAGGAGGGGGGCAGTGGGACAGCTGGGAGTCAGTGGGACAGGAGGGGGGCAGTAGAACAGGTGGGTGGCAGCGGGAAAGGAAGAGAGAAGCCTGACGGGGGCAGCGTGAAGGGGGCAGCGGGATGAGTGGGGGGCAGTGTGACAGGGACAGTGTGACAGAAGTGGGGAAGCACCAGTCCTCCAAGCTCTTACCTGTCCAGCAGTGGCTCCTCCAGATGATGTCAAGATCTGGTGCCAGGAGCTCTAGCTGAGCCTGTGTCCCATCTCCACCAGGATCTCCGGCACCAACTGCAACAAAGAGCAGGGAGGCTCCTCCACCCCGACCTTGTCCTCTTCTATTTCCTCCTTTACAGGCCCTCTGCTGGCACCTTCTGGCCTCACCTACCCCGAACAGCTCACACAGCCCAGTGCACACTGCAGATCCTGATCAGAAGCTGCCTGACAGCAGGACCCGGCCATCGACTGCTCCCTGTGCACACTGGGAATCCGCCCACCACTCCATCCTCTTCTGAAGCTGGTCCCTCTACTTGTGTGTCGGCTGTCCCCTTCCCACCCACGGTGTTCCTTTTGCCTTGGGGTGGTGCTGCACCCTTGTAAAATACCACCCAAGGTAAAAGAGTTGTTTGCCTCATGGCAGATTTGCCCCTGGGTTCAACTCCCTAAGAATATAAGGTTTGGAGGCACTCTTGGGCACCCACAGCAGAAGTATTAGGCAGTGTGCACAGCTTGCCTTGGTAAATTGTAACAAACAACAGTGCAGCGCTTCAAAAATTAATAAATGGATGAAGACAAAATATATATATACATATGTAAAGTCTATGCAATATCCGCGGTATTGTCTGATGAATATACTTCCGAAGTATGTACTGCCTCGAAATAACAGCAATGCGCACTCACCAGAAACGCATGGAATATGCGCATATAGGAGTAATCATCCCGGGTGTCCGATCCGACGAAGACCGAGTGGTGGGCGTCCTATTCACGGTGGGTCATCAGAAACAACACGACAGATCCAGAGGTCCCCTTAAGGTTAGTCACACTGATAGTGTTGATCCCTCTTCTGGCTGGTAAGGGTACCCTCTCTGTGGGAGTAGTAGCTCCAAGAAGGAGCCCCAAAAAACAAGTGCCAGAGATAGTGTAGTATCCTTTAGGAGGAGCTGTGCAGAGCGTGACGTCATTTCCTACCGCCGGAGCCACGAGGAGGCCCGGCGGCCATCTTTACTGGGGTCAGTAATGCTGTTCTTTTACACTTTACACGCAATGAATGCTGTGATGTGCATACTGCCCTATTGCTATGTCTGACTAATAAAATCACCTTAAGAACATACTACACTATCTCTGGCACTTGTTTTTTGGGGCTCCTTCTTGGAGCTGCTACTCCCACAGAGAGGGTACCCTTACCAGCCAGAAGAGGGATCAACACTATCAGTGTGACTAACCTTAAGGGGACCTCTGGATCTGTCGTGTTGTTTCTGATGACCCACCGTGAATAGGACGCCCACCACTCGGTCTTCGTCGGATCGGACACCCAGGATGATTACTCCTATATGCGCATATTCCATGCGTTTCTGGTGAGTGCGCATTGCTGTTATTTCGAGGCAGTACATACTTCGGAAGTATATTCATCAGACAATACCGCGGATATTGCATAGACTTTACATATGTATATATATATTTTGTCTTCATCCATTTATTAATTTTTGAAGCGCTGCACTGTTGTTTGTTACAATTGATATACGTATATTTTAAAGGTATTGTGGTTACCTGAAGTGTTCTAGCTGCTGTATACATTTGAGAGCGCTCACTACATATCACTTTTTATCTGCCTTGGTAAATTGTGTGGCAAAATTATGTTAACAATGAAAGGTGCTTAAAACTTGAGTCTAGGTACAAGGATCAGCGGTCAGAAGTATGTAATGTACAGAGTGCAACTGTCAGGAGTATGTAACATACAGAATGCAGGGACCAGGAGTGGATAACACACATAGAACAGGGGCCAGGGTATGTACATATTTCGGAGAGCAAGAGTACAAATTGTAAGCAGTACAAGGGTCAGGTCTGTGTAATGTACATAGTCAAGTGAACAATATATATAGTGCAGAGATAAGGTTTACGTAATGTACCGGGGTCTGGAGTAGGTAATGTACCGAGTGTAGGGGTCAGGAGTGGGTAATGCTTGTACTGACTAAAGGGGTCAGGTACATGTAACATACACAGTGCAGGGGTCACTAGTATATATTGTTCATTTTACCACCACCCCCTTATGCATAGTACAACAGTACCACCTCTGGACACACACTGTATACATATATGCACTGTAAGCACAAACACACTATATACACATAAATACACAGTATATACATATACACACTGGGGGGGGGTTCTAAAACTGGTGCACAAAGAATATAATGTAGCTGTGCAAAGGGCTGTCTTAATGAGTAGCCAACCAGGGCACTGCCCAGGGGTCCCAGGTTCATGGAGGGACCCTGCAGCCCCCCCCCCATCCAGGACTCCTCTGGCACTTCGCAGGGGTTAAGGAAGAACCCCCAGGGTAGAGCATTTGCTGCTTGTGTGGGAAGGATGTGTACAGCTCCAATCACATAGGATGACTAGGAGAGAGAAATAGTGGGGATCGGATCAATACACATCCCTCTCACACAAGCAGCACCAGTGGCAAGATCATGGGCAGATCTAGGGGGCTGCTGGCATGGGTTTGGCCCTCCCAGAGTTCAATTGCACCCCCAAAAAGTCCCTCACCACTCCTGAAGCATGTGCCAGCAGTCTCTCATCCCTGCATGATACACAGCATCAGCTTGAGCACAGCACTCCTACCCTTCATACTGTATCCTGCCCCCCTGTACTGTGCCCTCCTGTCCCCCTGTACTGTGCTCTCCTGCACCTCTGTACTGTTCTCTCCTGACGACCCTGTAGTGTGCACTCCTACCCCCCCTCCCCGTACTGTGCCCTCTGTCCCCCATATGTTTCCCTCCAGCCCGCCCTGTACTGTGCCCTCCTTCCCCCCTGAATTGTGCCCTTTTGCCCCTCATACTATGCCCTCCTGCCTGCCCTGTACTGTACCCTTGTGCACCCTATACTGTGCCTTCCTGATCCCCATACTGTGCTCTCCTGCCAACCTTGTACTGTACCCTCCTGCCCACCATACTGTGTCTTCCTGAATGCTCTGTACTGTACCCTCCTGCCCCCCAGCACTGTACCCTCCTACCCCCCCCATATCATTTGGTATTGATCGCTCCCGTATTCATTCATTACTGAAGCTAGGTATACTATGTTTACTATGCTTCAGTTTGTGAATGGCCAGGATTACTTTGAGCACTTCTCATTCATTCACTGTTCAGTGAGGCTGCAGAGAAAGGAACTGATGAATCTATGACCTCATTCCCTTTCTCAGTCCCAAATATAAGACATCAGGCCTCTAGGTTTAGACCCCTGATATTTCACCAAAGCCCCCCCCCCCCCCCCCCGAACAGGGCAGTTAAAAAATAAAAGAAGTCACAAAAATTCTATAAACAAAATTATTAAGGATTCATTCACATGTGCTTTGTTCTCTGAAGAACAATCAGAATGTGGATCGCTCTTAAAGAGAGCATTTGCTTTAATCCTGCCTTCTTTGCCCATGGTTGCAGGACACTTGCAGAGCAGCACTATTAACTTAAATATTTCTTTTTTGACAGGGGGTATAATTTTACTATGGCTGCAAAGCATAGTATTGTGGTTGTGGCATGTGTATACCTCTAGCCACTACCTCTGTTGCTAAAGGGGGTAGCAGTTGGTAAGCAGTAAAAGCACAGCTGACCCATGGGGTTTTTACGGCCCCCACCTCACATGTAAATGGGCCCTAAGGTGCTTTGGCTGTGTTAATGAGTGGATTGTTTTTACAGCAGGAGCTTATTCTAAGCGGATACAGCATCTGTGAAAACACAGCCACAGGTCCTAATTTGACATGTGTAGAGGCATGGGTGAGTGGCCCTAAATGCACACTGTCTTTGTTTTGGGCCATACACCTGCATTCACATGCCTGTCATGGTAGGACCTGCAGCTATGTTTGTACAGCTGCTGTGTCCCTGTAGCGTAACATAGGGAATGAGTCCCAACACCTCACACCTATTCACACACAGAGCTTTAGCAGGAATTTTGTTGTGTTTGTGTCTACTAATAATCATTTTAGTATATTTTTAGTGAAAATATAATTTGATATTTTCAGGATGTGGGGGGCTGTCAGGTAGGCTGTACAGGGCCCCGTGATTTCTAGCAGCAGTCCTCCCTACCTTCCCAGAGAGGACTGACAAAGTCCATAAAGGGACAATTTCCCTTCACAGACTCCTCTTCCCCTGTAGTTTTGCAAAATGCCATTTACAGGTGAGCAGAACACCTGTGCCTGCCTACAAGCCCTCAAATTGGGAAGATGTGCGTTAGTAGCCTCTGCTGCATATCCACGTGCTGATAGGGATTGTACTGACAGGAAGAAAGTACAGACTGAGCAGTGCTGATGACTTATTAGTGTGATGCTGCTCATCATCAGGCTAAGTGCAGAAAGGCAATGGCACTTTATTTTTTTATCGTTAACAGAGATAAAGATAAAATAGGAAAATAATAACTTTCTTGGGAAAAAAATTGGCAAAAAAAAAAAAAGATAGCATATACAATTGTGATTTAAGTCATATTGTAACTGAATGTTTTTAAGAATGACCTTTGCTTTTCAATCTACAGCACTGTAATTTTCTGTAAAATACAATGCAGTATGGCAACCCGAAGGTGTTCTGTACACAGATGATGTACAGAATGCCCCCTCCAAGCATTTCCTACTTGAGTGATTGGCTTACTAATTTTCCCAGAGGTCTGCATTGGGATGCAAGTTGGATTTTGGGCATTCCCTGCAACAAAAATGTATTTTTGGTGCGATACTCCCAAAGGGAAAAGACGTCTAAAGGGATACAGACCTTGCCACTTTCCTCCTTAGTGCCCCGTAGGTGCAGCAGCTAAATGATAATTATAAAATCACTCCCATACAAATTCACTCTGCACAGACAAACAGCTATTACTTCAGAATAACAAAACAGCAATCTGCAACAAATTTTGTTAAAATCCTTGCAATGTACATAGATCACCCAGAGGGGAATGTTTTTTTCTCAACAAAAGTGGAGTTACTCTTTAAAAGTGATGTTTCCTTTCTGGCAAAATAAACACTATATTGCCAAAAGTATTGGGACACCCCTCCAAATCATTGGATTCAGGTGTTCCAATCACCTTCATGGTCACAGGTATATAAAATCAAGCACCAAGGCATGCAGACTGCTTCTACAGACATTTGTGAAAGAATGGGTACCTCTCAGGAGCTCAATGAATTCAAGCATGGTACCGTGATAGGTTGCCACCTGTGCAAAAAGTCCATCTGTGAAATTTCCTTGCAACTAAGTATTCCATGGTCAACTATTAGTGCTATAATAACAACTGGAAGCAACTGGGAAAACCAACAACAGCAACTCAGCCACGAAGTGGTAGGTCATGTAAAATGACAGAGTGAGGTCAGCACATGCTGAAATGCATAGTGCGCAGAAGTCACCATCTGTCTGCAGAGTCAATAGCTAAAGACCTCCAAACTTCATGTGGCTGGCAGATTAGCAGAACGATGGTGCCTAGAGAGCTTCATGGAACAGGTTTCCATGGCCAAGCAGCTGCATCCAAGCCTTACATCACCAAGCAGTGGCGTCCCGAGGCAGGTGTGGGGGGTGCGGTCCGCACCAGGTGACACCGGACCCACTCCACAAAAAGGTAAGTTGTAAAGCAAGCCGTCGATCCCCGCAGGATGGATCCGATCCATCCTGCGGGGATCGTTGGCTTTCTTTACAACTTACCTTTTCTTGGAGCGGGTCTGGTGTCACCCCGTATAGGTTGCATGCCGACGATCTTTGGGGTGACACCGGACCTGCTCCAAGAAAAGGTAAGTTGTAAAGAAAGCTGTCGATCCCCGCAGGATGCATCGGATCTGCGGATTGAGCATAATGGATCGGAGTCCGATCCATTATGCTCAATCAGCAGATCTGATACATTCTGCAGGGATCGTCGGAGGGGGTGTTACCAAGTGTTACCGCACCAGGTGACACCTACCCTAGGGACACCTCTCTCACCAAGTACAATGCAATGCGTCAGATGCAATGGTGTACAGCATGTAGCCACTGGACTCTAGAGCAGTGGAGATATGCTTCTCTGTCTGGCAATACAATGGACGTGTCTGGGTTTGGCAGTTGCCAGGAGAATGGGGCTTGCCTAACTGCATTGTGCCAAGTGTAAAGTTTGATAGAGGGGGGGTTATGATGTGGGGTTGTTTTTCAGGGGTTGGGCTTGGCCCCTTAGTTCCAGTGAAGGGAACTCTTAAGGCGTCAGCATACCAAGACATTTTGGACAATTTCATGCTCCCAACTTTGTGGGAACAGTTTGGGATGGCCCCTTCCTGTACCTTCATGACTGCACACCAGTGCACACAGCAAGGTCCATAAAGACATGGATGAGTGAGCTTGGGGTGGAGGACTGGCCTGCACTCGATAGAACATCTTTGGGATGAATTAGAGCGGAGATTGCAAGCCAGGCCTTCTTGTCTGACATCAGTGCCTGACCTCACAAATGCGCTGCTGGAAGAATGGTCAAACGTTCCCATAGACATCCTCCTAAACCTTGTGGATAGCCTTCCCAGAAGAGTTTAAGCTGTTATAGCAGCAAAGGATGGGCCAACTCAATATTGAACCCTACGAACAAAGTCTGGTATGTCATTAAAGTTCACGTGCTTGTAAAGGCAGGCGTCCCAATACTTTTGGCAATATAGTGTATCAATCACAAACTGGCTGGACAAAATTACAAATCTTTTGGCGCATAAGGCAATTCACATATGTGTATTTAACTGCTTGCCTGGAGTTCCAATTTATGGCTACAAAATTGAATTGTGATGTAAAATTGTCTATGCACATGCTTTGTATGATAAATAAAAGCTGTAAACTCCCAAATTAAATTTAGCCAGTCACCGTCAATAGGGAATATGTTGTATTTTAAAATATCTTTCCTGTGCCAATGCAAAAGTTCACAGGAACACAGTGAACAATGCTGTGTGCTTAAAACTGAGCTGTTTATCCGATCATTAATACCCATGGATCCTAATTTATGCCTGGATAATTACAACTTTATATCATTGTAAATTTAGGAACATAGAAATAAAAATGCTGCTGACAGAAACATTTTGTGACTTCTGTGGAATTATCAGGATTTCTTAATGAGTGGTTCTTAAAGTATAACTAAAGGCAAAACATTTGTCAGTTTTGGATAGTTAGACTATCTTTTATAAAGTTTTTTCAGGGGTGCCTTGGCAAAATGCCTAAACGTTTCCCAAAAATTGTATACACCGCATAAACTGTCATGAAATTGCACAAGAAACAAATTGTTCTATGGGAACAGTGAACACAATCATGATGAAGTGAAGCAGGCTGTCCTAGGATGGTTCAGGTGTACTGACAAATCTTTCTATGCCAAAGCTTTCCAGGCATTAGTTAAATGCTGGGATAGGTGTATGAATGTAACATGGGAGTATGTAAAAAAATAAATGCAGCTTCCACTTCTTGAAATTTGTTCTTTTATTATATAAATTCAAAAGTCCCAATTTGACCCAGTTCTGGTGACCCTATTGCCAAAAAAAAAAAAAAGATTCCCTCACCTTTATGGGATTTCCTCTCACTTCTTGTTTTGGCTATGGGACAGGAAGTGAAAGGTAATCTCCACACAGGGAAAAAGATAATGAAAAAAAAACTGACAGGTGACCCTCCCTTCATCTATCCAAAATTTTTTAAAAATGCCTTTAGTTCTACTTTAAAATGTGCTGTGATCTTTAACCAAGTTACTATCCCAGAGTTGCTTACATTAACAACACACAAACATAATAAATTTTCATATCTTGAACATTTTGAAGACATTTATTATCATCAACAGTGCTGATTGGAAAAAGTATGTGAGTACTGTATATTTTTAAAATTAAAATCTTTTTTTAATCAGCTATAGCCTCCACTGAAGGAGAAACATTGTAACCTTACCCCTTTACATTTTGGGGATCCCCTGTATTAACTTCAGATCATGCCACAGCATCTCATTTAGGTAGTCAGGACTCAGACTTCACCATTTCACCATTTCAGGATACAAATGTACTTGTTTTACTGTTTTGTTTATTTACCCATGTGCTTCAGGGTCTTTTTGGATCACTCCAGAAATCAAAAGCATACACTCACACATTTGCAGAGCTTGATAATTACTCAAAATACCCTGGATCCCAGAGAGTGCTAATATATAAACTATGGCACTTTGTAGCAGTGTTGACAGTTGGATCACCCACCCCACCTTTTGACCAAATGGCTACTCAACAAAGTGATAGGCCAGTAGAATGGTGTGGGAATTGGAATGGGCAGGCCATCTATTTATTTATATACAATTTGCATAGTAGAAATGTAGGGCCCAAAAGGCATTTTTGAGACTCTTCCTATGTATGTGTATTCAGTTGAGGGTAAGTCTTTTAATTTCTAAAGCCAGTTAAGATACTGTGAAAGCTTTTTGTGAGAGCCAATAACACTGCCACTCTCCAGTTTCTTAAACTGTATCTTAACCCATGAACAAAAATTTTGTATATGAAAGATTGTCATTCCCTTACTTGTGGTGGCTGCATTCATTTTTTCTTTTTTCTTTTTGCTCAGCTCTTCTTTCTTTTATTTTTACCTGATAATTCCTATGCTTGAGTAACCATTCACTTCACTGATACTTAAAAGAGAAGTTCAAGAATCAAAAAAACAAACATCTATACTCATCTATTGGAACAATGCTGCAGCTTCCAAGACCAAGAACTGATCTGTCAGAGACTGCTGATCGCACATTTCTCCACTGAGGAGAGAGCCGGTGACTGTCAGTCACCACTCTTTGCTCAGCCCCTCCAGAACTGGAGAGGAGAGCTGGGCTGTGAAGGGGGTGGGAACGGCCAGCTCAGGCTCTCAGCTGTGGTCTTTAGCCTACTTTCGGCTGAAACCGGGTTCATTCTGCACTCGTGTGATCCCAAAGGGAAGTAGGACCAGAAGAGCTTTGGCCCTATTTCCCCTTTAGGCCTGCCATACATGGATTGAAATTCAGCTGGTTCACCGCTCTTTGCTCAGCCCCTCCAGAACTGGAGAGGAGAGCTGGGCTGTGAAAAGGGTAGGAGCGGCCAGCTCAGGCTCTCATCAGTGGGCTTTAGCATACTTTCGGCTGAAAACAGGTTCATTTTGCACTCCTGTGATCCCAAAGGGAAGTAGGACCAGAATAGCTTTGGCCCTATTTCCCCTTTAAGACTGCCATACATAGATTGAAATTCAGCTGGTTCAGCATGGACCGGACACATTTTGATCCATGTATGGGCAGGCAGGTTGTACACAGTTGAAAATTTGCCCCAGTAGTTTTATTCTGAATATCATGAGACCTAAAATGAATACATTTTCACTGCTACAGCTGGTAAATTAATTAAACATTAAATCATGTATGGTAGGTAGTTACTATAGCTGCTTTGCGTATTTTATTATTCTGACATTATTTTAATTACAAGAAGCAAACAGTGTATACAACTCTGGCAATGTAGATTGGGTTAATAGAAAAATGCTTTTCTTTCACACAAACAGAAGTATCTACAGGGAACATAAAACATGAAAGAGACCTTGCTGTGTCCTTCAGGCTTTCATTGACTCCCAAATGAATATCCTGCGTGGTGAGAAAAGAAGGATGTCCTCCCAATAAAGCAAATCCTGTAAGTACAAAATAATATATAAGAGGCAACAAAACAAAGACAAAAATTCACATTGCTAAAGACTTTTGATACACAGATGTAATTTCATCAAGGTAATTGTTTAAGTTAGAAGAGTCATGTGTCTATGAAGCTGAACCTTCAGAAATAACACAAATAATCTAGTTAAAGCTGAAATATATATTTGTGAAGTGTCAAAGCAATTGTAATTCTGTCCAGTTGTTATTTTATTAATAAATCCAAGCTAAACAGCACAATCAGGAGGGTGACACAACTTTGTTAGAGCTTAAAAATACGAGGTGTGTCCAGACGTTCCTGCACTAGAGAAGGATTCTGTGAAGGGAGAAGCTGCTAAGGTCAGTTGGGGTTGGGGTGCCAGATATACATTAGAACTCTGATCAGTTGCATTCCAGCCCTGTCAGAATCAAGACATTCTTTTTGTGACACCCTCTTCATATGCCTTGTATTAAGAAAAATGAAAGCAAGTTTGCAAAAGCGATACACGATAACTGTTTGTGTGAAACTGGGTAAAAGAGCATCAGGAACTTTGGAAATGGTGAGGAAAGCTTATGAAGAAGTTGCACTATCATCTGCAAAAGTGTACCAATGGCACAAGGCCTTCAAGAAAGGACGAGAAGGTATTGAAGATGAAAAACGATCAGGACGCCCCTCTTCTTCAAAAACGGAACAGAATGTGGATGCAGTGAGGTCTGTCCTCAACTATGACTGAGCTTACTTAGTATGATTGCAGAGGAAATGGGAATTACCAAGTTAATTGTTCATGAAATCGTGACTCAGGATTTGAACATGAGAAAAGTGTGTGCAAAACTTGTTCCAAAGAACTTGGAAACAGAGCCTGATTTTTTGAGCCAAGTGATCACAGGAGATGAATCCTGGGTGTTTGAGTATGATCCTGAGATGAAGAAACAAAGCTCAGAATGACACACACCCACATCATCTCACCCCAAGAAAACTTGAATGAGCAAATCAAAAGTCAAATCAATGGTTATTGTTTTTGGTCAGAGTTTTTCATGTGCATCCTGAGATCAGCTCAGCTTGGATCCTTCATTATGACTAGAGATGAGCGAATTATTCAAAAATTCGGTTCGGCTGATTCGCCGAATTTGCCGAATAAATTCGCTTCGAGCCGAATATATTCGCTGCGAATTTAACTTATAAAAAGGGTGTTTCTAGGCTTCAGAGAGCCTTTATATTAGTGCAGAACACTGTACCTTTAATTTAAATGCCCTTGGAGTCTGCTGGGGAAGAGAAATAATACTGTCAGTCAGTATGACATGCAGATGAGTGCCGTCGATCTTAGAATCACCGCACACTTCACTCATTTGGGCAGTCACGGGGCCAAAACCAGAGTGTGGAGCCACAGTGTGGCGGTGGAGGCAGCAGCAATGGGAGGCCATACAGCACCCTATGACAAAATGGAACCCACCAGCAGTGTGAGGAGACCTGAAAGTGGCACATGGCAGAGTGTGGCGATGGAGACAGCAGCAATGGGAGGCCGTACAGGGACCCATGACACACTCTGGTTCTGGCAGCAGCATGAGGAGGCGGTACAGGGGCCCATGACAGATTACGGGCCTGGCAGCAGCATGAGGAGTCGGTACGGGGGCCCATGGCAGATTACGGGCCTGGCAGCAGCATGAGGAGGCGGTACAGGGGCCCATGGCAGAGTGGCGGAGCGTAAGCAGCTAAAATTGAAGGCCATACAGAGGCCTATGTTAAAAAGTCCCCCCAGCAGCAGCGTGGGGAGACGACTATCAAGAGTCCAATGGCAGAGTGGCGGAGCAGAAGCAGCTTCAATTGAAGGCCATACACAGGCCTAGGTTTAAAAGTCCCTCACAGTTAATTCCAATAACGAACTCTACTCCTCCGTGCAATCTACTTACGAGACCCTGGGCAGGTCTGGGTCCAATTTGTGGTAGAGACTGGTTTTGTTCAGCCATGCTTGAGCGAGTAATAACAGGTCTGTGCTGCCCTTTGGTGTCTGGCTTAATGCGCACAACACTGAACGTCCCAGCGTTTGTCAACGATTTGCCGTTAAGTGATGCAAACCCGCTGAACCACGTTCATGAGGAGCCGGTACAGGGGGCCATGAATCAGTATGGACCTGGCAGCAGCGTGAGCAGACGACAGAGGCACATGGCGCAGGGTGGCGGTGTAGGCAGCATTATTCTGAAGCCATACACAGGCCTAGGTTAAAAAGCGGAAGCCGTCAGCAGCGTGAGCAGACGACAGAGACACATGGCGCAGGGTGGCGGTGGATGCAGCAGTATTCGGAAGCCAAACACAGGCCTCGGTTAAAAAGCGGAAGCTGTCAGCAGCATGAGCAGACGACAGAGGCACATGGCGCAGGGTGGCGGTGGAGGCAGCAGCAATGGAAGGCCATACAGCACCCTATCACAAAATGGAACCCACCAACAGTGTAAGGAGACCTGAAAGTGGCACATGGCAGAGTCTGGCGATGAAGTCAGCAGCAATGGGAGGCCGTACAGGGACCCATGACACACTCTGGACCTGGCAGCAGCAAGAGGAGGCGGTACAGGGGCCCATGGCAGAGTGGCGAAGCGTAAGCAGCTTAAATTGAAGGCCATACAGAGGCCTATGTTAAAAAGTCCCCCCAGCAGCAGTGTGGGGAGACGACTATCAAGAGTCCAATGGCAGAGTGGCGGAGCAGAAGCAGCTTCAATTGAAGGCCATACACAGGCCTAGGTTAAAAAGTCCCCCCAGCAGCAGCGTGGGGAGACGACTATCAAGAGTCCAATGGCAGAGTGGCGGAGCGGAAGCAGCTTCAATTGAAGGCCATACACAGGCCTAGGTTAAAAAGTCCCCCCAGCAGCAGTGTGGGGAGACGACTATCAAGAGTCCAATGGTTGAGTGGCGATCCGGGAAGTCAGCGTTGTGATTGCAGATGCAATGCAGAAATTCTACGAAGTAATGCCGTGGGTGCGAAGAAGATCATATACCGTCGTACTTCCATCCATAAGACGGAACAACCTGCGAACCGGGAGCTTTATTGCCCTGACCCGCTGAGCAGCTTCTGGGATACCCAAGAGGCCCATGGCAGAGTGGCGGAGCGTAAGCAGCTTCAATTAAAGACCATACAGAGGCCTATGTTAAAAAGTCCCCCCAGCAGCAGCGTGGGGAGACGACTATCAAGAGTCCAATGGCAGAGTGGCGGAGCGGAAGCAGCTTCAATTGAAGGCCATACACAGGCCTAGGTTAAAAAGTCCCCCCAGCAGCAGTGTGGGGAGACGACTATCAAGAGTCCAATGGCTGAGTGGCGATCCGGGAAGTCAGCGTTGTGATTGCAGATGCAATGCAGAGATTCTATGAGGTGATGCCGTGGGTGCGAAGAAGATCATATACCGTCGTACTTCCATCCATAAGACGGAACAACCTGCGAACCAGGAGCTTTATTGCCCTGACCCGCTGAGCAGCTTCTGGGATACCCAAGAGGCCCATGGCAGAGTGGCGGAGCGTAAGCAGCTTCAATTAAAGGCCATACAGAGGCCTATGTTAAAAAGTCCCCCCAGCAGCAGCGTGGGGAGACGACTATCAAGAGTCCAATGGCAGAGTGGCGGAGCGGAAGCAGCTTCAATTGAAGGCCATACACAGGCCTAGGTTAAAAAGTCCCCCCAGCAGCAGTGTGGGGAGACGACTATCAAGAGTCCAATGGCTGAGTGGCGATCCGGGAAGTCAGCGTTGTGATTGCAGATGCAATGCAGAAATTTTATGAGGTAATGCCGTGGGTGCGAAGAAGATCATATACCGTCGTACTTCCATCCATAAGACGGAACAACCTGCGAACCGGGAGCTTTATTGCCCTGACCCGCTGAGCAGCTTCTGGGATACCCAAGAGTTTGGCTTCTGTGGGGAATATGGTTGAAAACTGAAACTTAAAGGCATGTTGACGGAAGGGCACCAGTGTCAGTGCTCCGGAGGGAATATAGCTTCAAAGCTGACACTTAAAGGTATATCGACGGTCAGAGACCACAGGAAGTGGAGCTTGCGTCTTAAATCGACTGAATGTGGCAGACGTGAAACGTCTACGGGCCGTATATGAAACGGGTTGTTCCTCTTTCTGGAAAAAGTGTTGGAAATGGCCACTCTTTTTGGTGTGGCGTTTTGTCTATTTAATTCCGATAACGGACTCTACTCCTCCGTGCAATCTAGTTACGAGACCCTGGGCAGGTCTGGGTCCAATTTGTGGTAGAGACTGGTTTTGTTCAGCCATGCTTGAGCGAGTAATAACAGGTCTGTGCTGCCCTTTGGTGTCTGGCTTAATGCGCACAACACTGAACGTCCCAGCATTTGTCAACGATTTGCCGTTAAGTGATGCAAACCCGCTGAACCACGTTCATGAGGAGCCGGTACAGGGGGCCATGAATCAGTATGGACTTGGCAGCAGTGTGAGGAGACCTGAAAGTGGCACATGGCGCAGGGTGGCGGTGGAGGCAGCAGTATTCGGAAGCCATACACAGGCCTAGGTTAAAAAGCGGAAGCCGTCAGCAGCGTGAGCAGATGACAGAGGCACATGGCGCAGGGTGGCGGTGGAGGCAGCAGTATTCGGAAGCCATACACAGGCCTAGGTTTAAAACTGGAACCCAGCAGCGTGAGCAGACGACAAAGACGCACATGGCAGAGGATGGATCTGGCAGCAGTATGAGAAGGCGGTACAGGGGCCCGTGGCACAGTGTGGTGATGGGGGCTACAGCAACTGGATGCCAGAAAGTGGCCGATAGGGCTATATACTGCATGGAATTATAAAGTTGTAAAGACAGCGGCCTATAAGGCTATACACACTATAACAATCATGACTTGATTGACCATTGGCCTATAAGGCTATACACAGCATGAATATCATGACTTATTCTGAGAGTGGTTTGGAAGGCTATATACAAAAAGTAATTCATGAGCTGTCCGGACAGCGGACAATAAGTACATATATACAAATCAATTCATCAGCTGTCCAGCCAGCGGCCTCAAAGGCGACACATATAGAAAGCAATTCATGAGCTGTTCAGACAGCGGCCTCTAAGGCGACAGATATACAAAGCAATTCCCGAGGTGTTCAGGGAGCGGCCTGAACGGCTAGGTTATTACTAAATATATTTTTGTGGCCAAACATCGGCCTATAAATAGATGTCTACACAGTGACAAAAAATTATGTCGCCAGACAGCGGCCCCTAAGGCGACAGATATACAAAGCAATTCCCGAGGTGTTCAGTGAGCGGCTTGAACGGCTAGGTTATTACTAAATATATCTTTCTGGCCAAACATCGGCCTATAAATAGATGTCTACACAGTGACAAAAAAGTAGGTCGCCTTACAGCGGCGTATCCTACAAATTGACATTATAAGAAATGGTTTAGACCAAAAAAAAAAAAAAAAAACTTTGATGCGATGCTATACCTTAGTAGATTGTGGAAAGTCGACAAGTCAAGCGTAACTGTGTACATTACAGAAAATCTTAACAAGACAACCAAACATGTGGCCAAACCGTGACCGATACAACAAGTTAACAATGTAAGAAACAGGAGGGGGCAAAACCGTGGCCAATAAATAAACAGTCCACCTCATTGATGAGATGGACAACACGTGTCAAATAAATATTTAAAAAAATTGCTATTCCATCGGTCTGGAACTGGTCGACTATAAATAATTAAAAAGTTTAAATTCATGTGACAGTCGTCCAGCGACGTATAAATAATTTAAAAACACCAGTTCATGAGGGGCCCGACCACCAGAGTAAAAGTCATTAAAAAGGTTCAATTCATGTGACGGTCGTCCAGCGAAGTATAAATAATTGAAAAACCCCAATTCATGAGGGGCCCGACCTGCAGAGTATAAGTCATTAAAAATGTGCAAAACATGAGTCGGCCGACCAGCAGCCTCTCAATAAAATATATATACAAATGTACGGATCAGGTGGAGGTCTTCCATTTGTCCCTAATAACATGTTTGGGGCATGATTCATGGCGGATTTAGTCAGTTGTGTCAGGAACTGGTGGTTTGAAATCCAGACTAATCCACGCCTGATTCATTTTCACAAACGTGAGTCTCTCCACACTTTGGGTGGACAGTCGTGTCCTCTGCGGAATTACAATACCTCCTGCCGCACTAAACACGCGCTCCGATGCCACGCTACTGGTCGGGCATGACAGCCTTTCAAGGGCAAATTCAGCTAGTTGGGGCCAAAGGTCAAGTTTCGTTGCCCAGTAGTCAAGGGGATTGTCTACCTCGGTTGGCAGGGTGCTGTCCAAGTAGGCCCAAGCCTGTTGTTTGAGGTCCTGCTCCAGGTCCACCTGATGCTGCTGCTGCTGCGGCTGGTTAGTAGTTTCCTCACTGCACTGGTGAAGAAAGCTACTCATCATCGACTGCAGACTGAGGCAGCCGCTGCTGGTGGAGCTGCCACTGCTCCTACCACCCCACCCCTCCCCTGCTGCCATGGCAGCGGAACGCGAGCGCACAGGGCCCACAGTGTCTGAGGATGGACGTTGGCGCAGAAAGGCAGAGACCAACTGACTACATAGGTGGTTTTTATAGTACTTTATTTTGGCCTCCCTCTCAGCAGGTGTGAAAAAGGCCACCATTTTTGAACGGTAGCGAGGGTCCAACAAGGTGGACAGCCAAAAGTCATCCCTCTGTCTGATGGTTATTATTCGGCTGTCGCTACGCAAGCAACCGAGCATGCTATGGGCCATTTGTGCCAAGGAATGCGAGGGACTCCCTGCCTCCATCTCCACAGCATACTGCCACGGTGCGTCTGGGTCCTCTGTCTCCTCCTCCTCCTCTACCAGATGCTCCTGCTCCTCCACTCCTGTCCGCTGAGTGGAAAAACCACCCATTTCACTCAATAATTCCTGAGCACCAATGTCCTCCTCTACCTCCTCCTCTTCTTCCTGTCCTGCCCCCACAGGGGTCATGTGGCATTGAGATCTGTGCGCCACGTCTACCGCACCCTGACCAGCCATTGTTAACAGCATTTGTTCCAGGACGTGCAACAGAGGAATGACGTCGTTCATCCCATAGTCCTGCCGACTCACGAATAGCGTGGCCTCCTCAAAGGGCCTGAGCAAGCGGCAGGTGTCACGCATGAGCTGCCAATGGCTGACATCTAAGTTACACAGGGGAGTACCTTTATCCGCTTGTAACATCAGGAAATCGGTGATGGCCTTTCGCTGTTCGTAAAGGCGGTCTAACATATGTAAGGTTGAATTCCACCTTGTTGCAACGTCGCAGATCAGGCGATGCTGTGGAATTCCGTTCTGCCGCTGCAGCTCAAGGAGGGTGTGCTTTGCGGTGTAGGAATGGCTGAAATGCATGCAAAGTTTACGTGACATTTTAAGGATGTCTTGCAGTGGGATGGTGGATTTTAGGAACCGCTTGACAACCAGATTGAACACGTGAGCCATGCATGGCGCATGGCACAACCTTCCTTGACGCAGAGCAGACACCATGTTCTTTCCGTTGTCGGTCAACATGGTTCCGATTTTCAGTTTGCGCGGAGACAGCCATCTGTCGATTTCTCTGTTCATTACACTCAGAAGTTCCTCCCCTGTGTGACTACGTTCGCCAAGGCATACCAGGTGCAGCACAGCGTGACACCGTTGCGCCCTGCACATGTGATATGCTGGTCGGGTAATGGGACTTGGCACCGGGGTGGCGGCTGAGGACACGGCGGAAGAAGAGGTGGTAGAGGCGGACATCTTTGCTGGACCAAGGACGTGCAAACGTGGAGGCAAAAACGGCGTGACCTGTCCAAGTTCCTGGTGCGGCTGTGCCGGCACCACGTTCACCCAGTGGGCCGTAAATGACATGTACTGTCCCTGACCGTAGTTACAGCTCCACACGTCGGCGCTGCCGTGCACTTTGGCAGAGACCGACATGCTCAAAGACTGGCCCACCATCTCTTCTACATGTGAATGCAGGGCTGGCACTGCCTTTTTGGCGAAGAAATGCCGGCTTGGCACTCTCCACCGCGGCTCGGCACAAGCCATCATTTCTCGGAAAGGTGCTGAGTCCACCATTTGGAAAGGGAGGGACTGCAGCACCAGCAACTTGGACAGGAGGACGTTCAGCTTCTGCACCGTCGGGTGCGTGCTCGCAAACTGTTGTCTCTTGGAAACGGATTCCAAGAAAGACTGCTGACGGAATCCGTGAAGAGGAGTAGCAGGAGAAGGAGCATCTGAACGAGCGGAAGATGCCAACGAGCGACAACTCCCCTCAGCAGAGGTGTTGGAGCCTTGACTGGCTGATAGAGGGCGATTGACGTCGGGTGACGGAGCAAGTAACGGAGCGGGTGATGGAACGAGGGCTGGGGCAGGCAGAACCGCCGTATCTTTATCACGGTTTTCCCAGGCCACCGAATGGCGACACTGCATATGCTGACGCAACGCTGTAGTCCCAACATTGGCCCCCTGGCCACGCTTGACTTTCTGGCCACATAGTCGACATACGGCTACGTTTACTTCCTCGGGCGACTTGACGAAAAATTGCCACACCGCCGAGTAGCAAACTTTGCCCCCGCTACTCCTCACTGGCTGACTGCTACTTCCTCCGTGCACACCGGCACCACTACTGGCCGTGGTGGTAGGCTGCAGTGGAGCTGGTGCTCTACTCCGTGGCCGTTTGGCTCCACTGACACTGCTGCGACCCTGCTGCCTCCTGGGCAACCCACCGACTGTTTTGCTCGCTGGCAAGCTGGCACCCTCTTCTCCTGATGATGCGGAAGCAATAGCCTGATGACGACGAGGCTGCCAAGTGCGATCAGCCTCATCATCATCAATTAGGGTCTCCGCGTCACTACTAGCCCCCTCGGCTGCGTGTGGGTCAGGAGACAGACCTGTCTCTAGACCGGCTACCGAGCCACTCTCCTCGCCAGTACTTCTTCGCCTGGCTGCTGAAGAGGCGGATGTCTCCCCCCGTTCCTGACCGCCCTCTGTTAGCTCTTCCTCACTGTACAGTGGGGCTGAGCCCACAGCATGCGATACTTCGCTTGGTGAGGGAACACCAAAGGACAGGGGCAGGTCGAGGACACGTGATTTCAGTGGGCTTGCTCCCGGGCCATGCCAACTAACGGTTGTGTCTGACGTACCCACCGACCGTTGGCTGTAGGTGTCAGAGGTGACCTGGGAAGAGGAAGACGACCGAGTCAACCAATCGATGACGGCAGGGTTGTCGGTGGAGACACGACCGCTGGATGACACCGGGAGCACTGGCCTCTGGCTGCGACTAGTGCTGCCTCGACCCCTTCCTCTGCTGCCACGTCTGCTCGCTCCTGAAACATTGCCTCCTCTGCCACTCCTCTGCGTGTTGTCTGACATACTCTTTAATTCAATAAGCACCCCAAAAATAAAACCGGATTTAACTCTTTGAACGTACAATAGTGGTTGTGAAGCAGAAAGTCAGTTTATTTAGCACAATTGGTCAATTGCAGCTTGCCGTTGGCTGTAAACTGTACGTTTATGTCACTGGAATGCACTAATCACCCAAAAAATATTACCGCCACCCGGCGTGTACATGGATTTAACTATTTGAACGTACAATAGTGGTTGTGAAGCAGAAAGTCAGTTTATTGTACACAATCGGTCAATTGCAGCTTGCCGTTGGCTGGAAACTGTACGTTTATGTCACTGGAATGCACTAATCACCCAAAAAATATTACCGCCAGCCGGCGTGTAAATGGATTAACTCTTTGAACGTACAATAGTGGTTGTGAAGCAGAAAGTCAGTTTATTGTACACAATCGGTCAATTGCAGCTTGCCGTTGGCTGGAAACTGTACGTTTCTGTCACTGGAATGCACTAATCACCCAAAAAATATTACCGCCAGCCGGCGTGTGAATGGATTTAACTCTTTGAACGTACAATAGTGGTTGTGAAGCAGAAAGTCAGTTTATTTAGCACAATCGGTCAATTGCAGCTTGCCGTTGGCTGGAAACTGTACGTTTATGTCACCGGAATGCACTAATCACCCAAAAAATATTACCGCCAGCCGGCGTGTAAATGGATCTAACTCTTTGAACGTACAATAGTGGTTGTGAAGCAGAAAGTCAGTTTATTTAGCACAATCGGTCAATTGCAGCTTGCCGTTGGCTGGAAACTGTACGTTTATGTCACTGGAATGCACTAATCACCCAAAAAATATTACCGCCACCCGGCGTGTATATGGATTTAACTCTTTGAACGTACAATAGTGGTTGTGAAGCAGAAAGTCAGTTTATTTAGCACAATCGGTCAATTGCAGCTTGCCGTTGGCTGGAAACTGTACGTTTATGTCACTGGAATGCACTAATCACCCAAAAAATATTACCGCCACCCGGCGTGTAAATGGATTTAACTCTTTGAACGTACAATAGTGGTTGTGAAGCAGAAAGTCAGTTTATTTAGCACAATCGGTCAATTGCAGCTTGCCGTTGGCTGGAAACTGTACGTTTATGTCACTGGAATGCACTAATCACCCAAAAAATATTACCGCCACCCGGCGTGTAAATGGATCTAACTCTTTGAACGTACAATAGTGGTTGTGAAGCAGAAAGTCAGTTTATTTAGCACAATCGGTCAATTGCAGCTTGCCGTTGGCTGGAAACTGTACGTTTATGTCACTGGAATGCACTAATCACCCAAAAAATATTACCGCCACCCGGCGTGTAAATGGATCTAACTCTTTGAACGTACAATAGTGGTTGTGAAGCAGAAAGTCAGTTTATTGTACACAATCGGTCAATTGCAGCTTGCCGTTGGCTGGAAACTGTACGTTTGTGTCACTGGAATGCACTAATCACCCAAAAAATATTACCGCCAGCCGGCGTGTAAATGGATTTAACTCTTTGAACGTACAATAGTGGTTGTGAAGCAGAAAGTCAGTTTATTTTGCACAATCGGCAAACTGCAGCACCAACTGTGCACGACAGCCACCAAAAAAAAAAAGGGTGTATGTCACTTTAAATTTTTGATTCTTTGATAGCTGTGGCCCTAAGTAACGATTCTGTGTCCCTGAGTAACGATTCTGTGTCCCTGAGTAACGATTCTGTGGCCCTGAGTAACGATTCTGTGGCCCTAAAGTCTCTGTGGCCCTAACTCTGTCCCTTAATACACACAGGTCTGTCTCTCTTGAATGACCGGAGGCTAATGGAGAATTCTAAGATGGCCGCGATTTATAGCTCCACCATTACACAGTACTGGCTGGCTGCTGATTGGCTAATGCGATCACATGTCATGAATGCATTATGGGTCAGCGCGCCTTGTCTGCGCGCCTTCCCAGAGATCCCCGCCCCATCTTCTCTGTCCATTTTCTCCGTGGCCACACATGTCGCCGCCATTTTTGGGAAAATTCGATTCGTGCATCCGAAGTTTGCTAATCTTCGGATTCGTCGTGAATAGAATTTTTCCAAATCTTCGGAACGAATTCCACTTCGTCATGTTCGATTCGCTCATCTCTAATTATGACAACGCACATCACTTTGGCTGTCAGAGCATTTTTGGCTGAAGAACATCACGCTGCTTTCCCATCCACCCTACAACCCCGATTTGGCTCCTTGCGACTTTTTCATATTCCCAAAGATGAAGAAGGGTTTGAAAGGACACCATTTTGGTAGTGTGAATAACATCCAAAGAGCCAATACACAGGAGCTGACAACCATCCCACATGAAGACGTCCAGGGATGCTCTAGAGAGTGGAAAAATTGCTGGGAGTGTTGTGTACTCTCAAAAGGTGCATACTTTGAAGGAGACAATGTTCAATTGTAAAATCTTTCAATAAAATAATTTTTTAAATATCATTCTCATTATTTTCTGGACACACCTTGTATGGTTTTATAGCCTCTCCACCTGCAGCTGGCTGTTTGGACTATGACTAAAGCTGGGCATACACTGTTAGTTTTTTCAGATGCCTCCATCCACACAAACATGGTAGATAGAGAATTCCCCCCCATCCTCACCGAACAGCCACTGATCATGAAACATTTTTCATCATGTCCCTCCAATAGAAGTCAAACGATCAACTTCTGGCAAGGGGGTCTGCCACACACCAATCACAATTTGGACAGTCTCTGCAGATCCAGTGTATGAGGTCAGTGTATGGCCAGCTTTCGCCACAACCTATTGAGAAGTCATTAACTTTACTTACCCTTCTCTACTGTCAATTTTTACTTCTCTAATATTTTATAGAAAATCTGGACATTTCAGCTTAATGCAGTGGAGCTAATTGGTAGAGCATGGCCTTCCTCCATATTCCCTCATTGAGCGCCAAGTGTAGGGTGACATAAGAGGACTAACCCCATGGGGGCTCTTCTGGACTACGCTAGGCACCATAGATGGGATCACTTTCCCTACACATGGGGTACCTTTGCTGTGTCATGCTCATCAATGCCCCGGGACAAGGTGGGACCGCTTTCATGAAAAATTGACCTTAAGGCCGTCCTCCAACTTAGAAATGGCCATACACTGTGTACACTAAGTGAATAAACTGGACTCCAGTTAAACTCTCTGATCCCGTGTACATGCACACCTTGAATGTAACTGTTTGCATTTAGTAGGGACATGCTGAGCCTATGACCATTCCATCCATCCAGCGTACCTCTGTCACCTCAGTCCCAGTGACAGAATGGTGTTCCACCATGCACCTAGTAAAGACCTCATGTGTGCACTCTGTCTTCTTACTCCAACGTACCTGGTTGCTAGGCTGTTGTAGGTCTCCGTGATGCTGATCTGCTCCCATTGCTATGGAAGAAAGACCGCTGAGGAAAGGAGTCTCAGAGGCAACCCCCCTTCCTACCGGAATATACCCTGTTTGGCACAGGTACCACGCTTCATGGCAGGCTGCTTGTGCTGGTTACTAGACCTATGTTACCCTTGCCAACTACTTGCTTTAATCCTCTGTACCATGTTAACTCTTACAGAGCTGTCTTTATGCCTCAAAGTGCTTTAACTGACCCAAGCTGCAGAAAAGTATGTGTATCTGTTGATTACTTTCATATACCCCTTTGAATAACGTGAGACCAGGTTGGAAGATTTGCTGATAAAACTGAGCATTAACAATTCCAATAAAGTAACAAGTATTTCCCCTAACTAAACCTAACTCAGGATGTGGCTGCCCCAGCATACCTGCACAGGGCCATTATTGGCAAGTCCACTATGGTAGTAGCCAATGTTGATGGTGTCCTGATGAGTCAATGTCTTTGGAGTTGAGTCCCAGCAATCCCTCTACACGGTGTTCGGCTTGACTACAAGACTCAAGACTTCGATATATGGTCCTCTGTCCCTTTTATAACAATACAGGACCAGTGGATCAGACCCAGAAAAGCCCACAAACTATCCCGGGGAGGGCAGCAAATACATTAACCCCTCCCCCACTGGCTAGGGCAGCCATGCTAACTGACTTATAGTAGGCAACCTGTCTAAAAATAGGTAAGGCAAAGTTTATTTTTGTTTCAGTTAATATGGGTGCATTTTGCTTTGAATGGACCTTGGGGACGGAGAAGCTCCTTTCAACTATATGGGGCCTGTTCTTTTGCAAAAAAACAGTAATCCCAAGCCTAAAGGTAACTATAGTTATAGCAGTATTAAATCCAAAACCAAAAATGTAATATAGTGTAGCTTACCAGTCATTAGATGTGGTGGCTGAATTAATTACCTTTTTTTCAGCCTTTTTTCCCATAGTTTTCATCTGATGATCTGGACAGTAACACATGTCCTGTATTAGCGTGCCCTCACTCAGGATGATGAAACAAAGGGGCACCACTGAACAGCAGTATTATAAAAAATATGGTGCAGCGCTACCCTAATTATTGCCGTAACTTATAGCAGAAAACCAAATATAATAATTCAAAACAGTATTATAACCCAATATAACTCATACCAAATATATTTTAGTTGTGACTAATCATTATCCCCGGTGCACTCGGTGGATAAATATGCCACTTACTCACCAATCATGAACTGAACTGATCCACTAAGGGATCCATAGTGAGACGGAAAAGTGAATAAATGTTGAAAATAAAGAAACGCCAGTGAAAGAGATAAGAAAGTCCTAATGGGACTACAATAAAGTGAAAAATATTGGTAAATATAATGTAAATAAAAAATGGTGAATCCCTAAATGTGGGATCAATTCTTACTCTGGCAATAATGGTGACCACATAGGCTATAAATTTGCCAAATAAAAGTGAAAAATAGGTGAAAAACGTTTTGAATCCCTAATAATGGGATTAATTATCACACAGTAGTGACAAGTGCAGTGATTAAAAGACAAAAATATGATAAAAAATAAATATACATAATAAAAATTATATCACCGGAAATGATTAACCAAAAAAAAAATTTTTTTAAATTGTCGCATGAAATAAGTCTAAAGAAAAAAGTTCAAAGGTACACAAACACCAAATATTCCAACGCCTCCAGAAAGTGCAGGTGATAAAGTGAATATGCATGACAACCAATAGGACATAATCCATAAATGGCTGAATTGCCCCCTATGTGGTCACCATTATTGTCAGAGTGAGAATTAGTGGATCAGTTCACTTCATGATTGGTGAGTAAGTGGCATATTTATCCACTGAGTGCACTGAAGATAATGATTAGGCCCAATTAAGATATATTTGGTATGAGTTATATTGGGTTATAATACTGTGTTGAATTATTATATTTGGTTTTCTGCTATAAGTTACGGCAATATTTAGGGTAGCGTTGCACCATATTTTTTATAATCTGCATTTATCCATTTGGTATATGGTTGGGTGTTAGCAGCCTCCTCCTCTGAATTATCATTTGTGTTATTTAGTAGCGCAGGAGGTCCTTACTGTGTTAACAGCAGTATTGGGTGTTGGGGGAGGGGAGTGTTAGATGTACTAGCAGCTTTAAATACATCAACAAATTAAAGCTGAACTCCAGCTAACACTTTATAAGCAGTTGCAGCAACAGTTTTTCCTTCCTTTTGGGAAAAAGTTCTTAAATAAAATAAATACTGACCATTGCATGCACCCCTGTTGGTAGTAAATGGTTTGTCTTAACGCTAACTGCTACATTTGCAGAAGAGCCTGTTCTGTTGAAAAACAACAGACCTACTGGCTAGATCACCAGATGAAAATAAAGGAAAGAAAAACTAATGCAGCCATTTCTACCATTTTAAATCCTGTTGCTAACACTACAGCTAACCCTAACCTTTTATTTAAAAACAATTTCATGTGATTTTCATGACATTGCTGTCATAAACAAAAAGCCTAGGGTTAGTCTGACAAGTAATAGGGAAAAATAGCACAGCTAACACAAGAGGTTCCATAGAAATCATTTAAACTGTACAACTTCATGCAAAGAAAATGAGTGGTGAATAGTCAATATCCACAACTTGCAGGTGTAACTGTACAAGAAAAGTATAACAACTCTCTCTTGTAGTTAGTTGCTTACACAATCCAAGTCCAGCAAGCAATGACTATATGAGATACCAGAGAATCAGGCAGGCTGGGGTTCTGCACTGAATATCTAGCTGAAGTGAAAAGAGAGGTGTAGACAGATCTTGGCCAGCAGAGAGACAATCAGGCAAGGTTTCAAGCAAGACTGTAGCTTTATTGGAAATTTACCATTTATCACAGCAGATGTGGCTGTATACAGGTGTTGTTCAAAGTCTAATTTTCCTAGGTCCCAGCTAGGCATTTTCTAAACCTATTACCAGAGGAATGCCCCCTTGTGTCTTTAAAGTGGGGTACACACTATGATGAGAAAATCAGACGAACGATTGTCCAATTTTTCACAAAAGTGTGTATCATGATGTAACTGACAATGGTATTAACTTCTCGAATGGCAAACATTCTTTCTTTTGTTCGATTTCTATGTTTGTTGCCACTTTCTTCCAGGTTGTTCTTTTGTTTCTGATGATGCACATTTTTTCTGTTTGATTATTTCCATACGAATACTGTACACATTGAATGAACACTACAATAAAAATTGCACCTTTGGGTTTTTTTCACCCGGACAGTCAGAATCGGACTTTCTCATAGTGTGTACAAAGCTTAGAGTTAGAGGGTAGATTCATTAACTTTTTTTAGGGTATTTTGGTTTTGTCTGCCACTCTGGGTGTCTACAGGACAGGGAAGTAAAAAAGACCAGATGGAGAGGCCTTTTTTTAATTACTTGATTGAACCACTTGTCATTTCTAATCTTTTGGGTGCCTGAGTGACAGGGAATTATAGGTGGAAGATGCAGATTTAGTCAGATTTGATTAGGTCATTTGTCTGGCCATTGGATGCCTATATCACAGGTCAATTCAGTTACCAAAAGGCAGGGCTATGCACATACCTCAGTGCAGTGTCTTCTGTTGTATTGCCATTAAATGTAAAAGGCACCCAAAAAACTAATGCCATAAAGAACAATGCACTAATTCTGCAGCCCAACACAGTACATATATTGTGCAATGTGTTACACTGCATTTGGATAAAATAGTGCAAGTCCATTTTTGGTTGTGTTGTGGTACATTGGCAACTCATTTGTTAATGCACCATAATGCAGTGCTAAAGCTCTTAGGGTTAGCATTAGGTTTAAGATTAACATTAGTGTAAGGGTTGACATTATGGGGTTTATTTACTAAAGCTGGAGAGTCCAAAATCAGACTCCCTTCTGCATAGAAACCAATCAGCTTCTAACCTCAGCTTGTTTAATGAAGCTTTGGCAATGAAACCTGGAAGCTGATTGGTTTCTATGCAGAAGGGAGTCTGATTTTGGACTCTCCAGCTTTAGTAAATAAACCCCTATTTGTCTGCATTGAAATTGTGATCTTTTTTTCAGGCCATGACAAAATATAGGGATAATTTGGAGGACAAAGAAGTGCTGGATGGTTGCCGCCATGTAAATGATTTACCATGATAATAATCCCTCATCACAAGAATCACAATAACTTTTTTCCAGCAATACAAACTCACCTTGCAGCACCAAAGATATATGGCTCAGCTTCCCAATAATATCTCCAACTATGAGCACTTTAATCCAACAGTAAATCCCCCACAAAAAAGTGTTCATATCTAAAACCATTTTTCTGGGTCCCATTATCATATCAACCTTAAATAATCGCCTGCTGCCCCTAAGCCATGCAAATATATCCTTCACAACAAAATAAAAACAACAACAATAATAATGATAATAATAATAATAATGTCTCGTTGCAACATTAAAACATTCCCTATCAATATCATATTATCTCACATAACCATGGTAACATCCCCTCCATCATAAAAATATCTACCAGCTTTCCGTATTTTATCTCCATACTTAAGAACTTTTCAACTGTCCAATAAAAGCAGATGACTTCTATATTGGCAATAATTTTAAATATACACCCAGGACAGTTTCCCCCATTTTTCCTTAGTCATGGCTTTCCCGAGTTTTTTTGGGGGGACACGAAAGCCCCAAGTATCTGTCTCACATATCTTTCCCTTCCCAAATCCAAAGGTGGGCTGGACATTCAAACATATTATTGGGCCATCCACTTAGCTAGACTGGCAGATTGGTCAGGTTAAAAAACATGCAAGGATTGAGTGGGCCTGGAGCAGCCATTTGTAGAAGCCCTTTTGGCATCCATCCAGCGGATAAGATCATGTCATTGGAAGTCCATCTTTCCTCTGCTGTGAGCAACATTGTGTAATTTCTGGGCAGCCTGCTCTACCTGTGGGATCTCCTCCATTTCAGGTCTCCTTACACCACTTCGACTGTACCTAGACTTTGAACCTGGTTTGTCTAAGAATTGTTTGAGGGAAAGGTGGCCAGATCCCCCCCCCCCCCACTGGTATGTCTGTATGTATGACAATATCCTTGACAAAACTGCTTTACTGGCTTGCTTACTAGAGGCCTCTATCCTCCTGTGGTCCTACTTCCAAATTCAACATTATTTACAATCCTCTGAATGCAAATAGGCTCGTATTAGACCTTTTAAGCCTTTTAAGAGTATCTGTTCCAGACGTTTCACACAGAATTTGCTCTCTGTTCTGTATGTGATTTTTTTTTTTTAATGTTAGCATTTAGGAGAATGCCTACAAAATACATACGAGTTGGTACAAAGTACCTACACTTGACAAAATGTCACCATCAGTTTCAGACCGTTGTTGGTGCTGTCAAACAAAAGAAGGTTCTTTCATCCACATATGGTGGTCATACGCAGGACTATGCCACTTCTGGTTACAGGTTTATGATCATGTCACTTGAGTGACAGGCTCCAACCTGGACTTTATGCCTGAACAATATATTCTCCATCTGAATCTACGAACATCTTGGATATATGCAAAATCTCTCACTGCACACATGATCAGCAGGATGTGCATACCCATTCACTGGAGGGAGACACATGCGCCTACAGTCCGGAAGTGGTTCTTGTGCTTGAATAAAACAGAAGAAATGGAGGAACTGATTCATGTAGCGCAGGATGGAATGTCCTCCTTCATGAAAACGTGGGCCTGTTGGATCCACTTCAAAACTACATCTCAGTATATTCAGGTCATGTCTTCTGCAAGATAACAGGGCTTGGCCTTATGGTTTACATGGTTGTTGCAAATATCCAGGTCTTTTAAAGATGGTGCCATTGACTTGGGGAGTGCTGGATGACTCTGGGGGGAAGGGGAGTCAGGAGGATGCCAATTGCCATGGCATATCTTCTAGCATTTTCTGGAGTTTCCTGTCCCCCGGGGGGACCTGGCATGGCTTCACATTTAATTTCCATGGATGAAGCTCAGTCTCAGTCTTTTGTGTAGCTGCTTTGGCAAGACTGACAGAAACTCTTGGTGATCCACGCCACTTTTCTGTGCTCCGTTTCTTCTTTCTATTTCCTCTACCTACATCCTCACCTCTCCCTTATCGGGTTAAGGTCAGGACTCTGTGCAGTCCAATCAAGTTCCTCCACCCCAAACTCGCTCATTCATGTTTTTATGGACCTTGCTTTGTGCACTTGTGAGCAGTCATGTTGGAACAGGAAGGGGCCATACCCAAGCTGTTCTCACAAAGTTTGGAGCATGAAATTGTCCAAAATGTCTTGGTATGCTGATGCCTTAAGAGTTCCCTTCATTGGAACTAAGGGGCTAAGCCCAACCCCTTAAAACAAACCCACACCATAATCCCCCCTTCACCAAACTTTACACTTGGCACAACGCAATCAGGCAAGTGCCATTCTCCTGCCTAACCCAGACAAGTCTATCAGATTACCAAACAGAGAAGCGTGATTCATCACTCCAGAGAACATGTGTCTACTGCTCTAGAGTCCAGTGGCGGCGTGCTTTACACCACTGCATTCGATGCTCTGCATTGCACTTGGTGATGTAAGGCTTGGATGCAGCTGCTTGGCCATGGAAACCCATTCCATGAAGCTTGCTATGCACTGTTGCTGTGCTAATCTGAAGGCCACACGAAGTTTGGAGGTCTTTAGCTATTGACTCTGCAGACAGTTGGCAACTTCTGTGCACTATGCACTTCAGCGTGCGCTGACCGCGCTCTGTTATTTTACATGACCTACCACTTTATGGCTGAATTGCTGCTGTTCCCAGTTGTTTTCACTTTGTTATAATACCACAAACAGTTGTAATATTTAGTAGCAAGGAAATTTCATGGATGGACTTATTGCACAGGTGGCAACCTATCACAGTACCATGGTTGAATTCACTGAGCTCCTGAGAGTGACTCATTCTTTCACAAAAGATTGTAGAAGCAGTCTGTATGCCTAGGTGTTTGATTTTACACACATGTGGCCATGGAGGCGATTAGAACACCTGAATCCAGTGATTTGGAGGGGTGTCCCAATACGTTTGTCAATATAGTGTTATGCAGGCCATAGATGGGTCGAAAATCGGCCGATTTTTCGGCCGAAAATAAAATCGGCCGATTTTCGGATCGTTAGTGGGTGATTTGGTCGGCCGTTTTTCGGTATTTTGGCCTTTTTTTTTTCGGTAAAGTTGGAAAAAAATCGGCCGATTTTGCCGATCGGCCGATTTTCGCGGCAATTAGTGGGCAAATCGGCCGATTTTTTACCGATAAAAAATCTGCGCATGAGCAGTGACCTGCAAGAGGAAGACAAAAAGAAGAAAAAGAAGAAGAGGAAGAGGATGAAGAAGAGGATGAAGAAGAGGATGAAGAAGAAGAGGATGAGGATGAAGAAGAAGAGGATGAGGATGAAGAAGAAGAAGAAGAAGAAGAGGATGAGGATGAAGAAGAAGAAGAGGATGAGGATGAAGATGAAGAAGAAGAGGATGAGGATGAAGAAGAAGAAGAAGAGGATGAGGATGATGAAGAGGATGAGGATGAGGAAGAAGAAGAGGATGAGGAAGAAGAGGATGAGGATGAAGAAGAAGAAGAAGATGAAGAAGAGGATGAGGATGATGATGAAGAAGAAGAAGAGGATGAGGATGATGATGAAGAAGAAGAGGATGAGGATGAAGAAGAGGATGATGATGAAGAAGAAGAAGAAGAAGAAGAAGAAGAGGATGATGATGATGATGAAGAAGAAGAGGATGAGGATGATGATGAAGAAGAAGAATAGGATGAGGATGCAGAAGAAGAAGAAGAGGATAAGGATGATGAAGAAGAAGAGGATGAGGATGAAGAAGAAGAAGAGGATGAGGATGATGAAGAAGAAGAGGATGAGGATGAAGAAGAGGATGAGGATGAAGAAGAAGAAGAAGAGGATGAGGATGAAGAAGAGGATGAGGATGAAGAAGAAGAAGAAGAAGAAGAAGAGGATGAGGATGAAGAAGAAGAAGAGGATGAGGATGAGGATGATGAAGAAGAAGAAGAAGAAGAAGAAGAGGATGAGGATGATGATGAGGATGAGGAAGAAGAAGAGGATGAGGAAGAAGAGGATGAGGATGAAGAAGAAGAAGATGAAGAAGAGGATGAGGATGAAGAAGAAGAAGAAGAAGAAGAGGATGAGGATGATGAAGAAGAGGATGAGGATGAAGAAGAGGATGATGATGAAGAAGAAGAAGAAGAAGAAGAAGAAGAGGATGAGGATGATGATGAAGAAGAAGAGGATGAGGATGATGAAGAAGAAGAATAGGATGAGGATGCAGAAGAAGAAGAAGAGGATAAGGATGATGAAGAAGAAGAGGATGAGGATGAAGAAGAAGAAGAAGAAGAAGAGGATGAGGATGATGAAGAAGAAGAGGATGAGGATGAAGAAGAGGATGAGGATGAAGAAGAAGAAGAAGAGGATGAGGATGAAGAAGAGGATGAGGATGAAGAAGAAGAAGAAGAAGAAGAGGATGAGGATGAAGAAGAAGAAGAAGAGGATGAGGATGAGGATGAAGAAGAAGAAGAAGAAGAAGAAGAAGAGGTTAAGGATGAAGAAGAAGAAGAAGAAGAAGAAGAAGAAGAAGTAGGATGAAAATAAGAAGAATTCCAGTCCAGCAAAAAGTGTCTCTGCAGAGAGCTCCGCTATTTCTGACAGTTCTCTGACAGTTCCTTGACATTTACAGCAGTTGAAACATTGTATCTATTTGTTTCCGAATAAAAACATCTGTATCCTAAATGGAAACAAATAGATACATTGTTGCAACTTCTATAAATGTCAAGGAACTGTCAGAGAACTGTCAAAGAAATAGCAGAGCTCTCTGCAGGGACACTTTTTGCCGGCTCTAGACGGGTAGAAAATTGGCCGATTTTTTTTACCATTGATGGTAACGTCGGCCACTTGAACAACCGATTTTTCGTTTTTTAAAAGAAAAATCTGCAGTTTTTCTCCCCATCTATGGCCTGCATTAGTATAGGTCAGTATAGGTTACACAATATCTCTTCCGTTCTTTTAGGGGATTCCCTATGTTGGTACTATACTAATTAATTCGGTTGGGTGCCTACAGGGACAGGGGAAGGTTGGGAGAGTATGAATTTTTTTTTGCTTTATAGTTTTATTTTCTTCGTTGATATATCAGGAATGTGATATTGTTTTACCAATTGGCATCAATGTACTAAGTCTTTGTTCTCCCTGCTCCAGGGTTAGAGAATGGTATCCCCTTTTGTTATATAATTGTATTATTTGTTGTCTTCTATGTCAATAAGCTTCTTATAGATAAAAAGGTGAATATAATAAAAATGAAACAAAATTTTACATAAAACATTATGGTTCCCTGTAGGTGAACAGGGTATTTGTAAAACATCTGCCTGTAACCCAAAGTGACATTTTTTTTTCAGTTGAGAGAAAATCAGAATAACAATTGCCCATAACATAAACAGAAATAGGCTAGCATTGTAGGCAGGCTGGTTTTCGTTTACTATGCAAAGTGATCAAACTGTAGAATTGCCATACTTTGCAACCTAAATAATAATTTAACACAGCTATACATGAGGCACATATTGTGCTGGCAATTATTATTATAGTTTTTTTTTCTTTTCAACTCTAACAATCCTTTAACTTACCTTACATTCATGAGTTCTATTAACCTTTATTTTATGTCACTGAATACTAATGGCATGTGTATTTATTAAGGTAAAGAACATTGTGTAAGGTACAGTAATCTTTATCAGCTAATCAAAATAGTTCAAAGGTTTCGATTCAAACTGCTTAGAGTTGAAGTCTGGTTGCTACGGGTTACTGTTTTGAAGAAGCTGTACCTTATTAAAAAAATGTAAAACTATTGATTTACTTACTCCTTACAAAAATTAAAACATTTGTACCCCCTTTCTTTGCTTCATAAGGTAGCCTTCGGTCATCCCAGTTTAGGATGACAAAATATTTTCTTTTTAGTTACTCACAAATGAGATTTTGTTCTTTGAAAGGGTAATGTACTGTTTTGTTTGGGTTCCAGTATAACAAAGGTCCCTGACTCATGAGCACATTATTATAGAACAGTGGTTCTTAACCTTTTTGGAGGTACTGAACCCCACCAGTTTCATATGCGCATCCCCCGAACCCTTCTTAATTGGAAAAATAAAATATGATTTTTAAAATTCAAAACATAGGTATATATTTATACATAGGTGCACAAAATGAACAAAACCATTAAGAACAAAGAACAAAACCATTAAAACATGATTTTCACACAAAAACAAAATAATGAATATTTACCGCAAATCAGTGTGACTTCTGCTGTTGTCTTTCAGAGGCCAGTTCAGAAATGCGCGGCATTACCTTGGCAAGTGCCACTCTCATGTCATTTTCGCAACAAAGTCTGTTCCTTTTCTTCGTCTTTATGTCCAGCATCCTCGAAAAGGATTGCTCGCAAAGATATGTTGTAACAAACGGTATGAAAATTCATCCCCCATAGTAATTCATCCCCCATATAGTAATTCATCCCCCATATAGTAATTCATCCCCCATAGTAATTCATCCCCCATATAGTAATTCATCCCCCATATAGTAATTCATCCCCCATAGTAATTCATCCCCCATAGTAATTCATCCCTCATAGTAATTCATCCCCCATAGTAATTCATCCCCCCATATAGTAATTCATCCCCCATATAGTAATTCATCCCCCCTATAGTAATTCCTTCCCCATATAGTAATTCATCCCCCATATAGTAATTCATCCCCCATAGTAATTCATCCCCCATATAGTAATTCATCCCCCATAGTAATACATCCCCCATATAGTAATTCATCCCCCATATAGTAATACATCCCCCATATAGTAATACATCCCCCATATAGTAATTCATCCCCCATATAATAATTCATCCCCCATATAGTAATTCATCCCCCATAGTAATACATCCCCCATATAGTAATTCATCCCCCATATAGTAATACATCCCCCATATAGTAATATATCCCCCATATAATAATTCATCCCCCATATAGTAATTCATCCCCCATATAGTAATTCATCCCCCCTATAGTAATTAATTCCCCATATTAATTCATCCCCCATATTAAGTCCCCAAGTCCCCCCTGTGTCAATTCACTTACCTTTGCTCCGCGCGTTCTTCTCGCTGTATTCCCGCGCCGTTCCGGTCTTCAGGGCGGACTGTGAGAGGAGCCTAGCTCCTCTCACGTTCGTCACGCTACCCCGCCTACACACATCCTGACAGCCAATCACTGGCTATCAGGATGTGAGTGGCAGCGAGACTGGCCAATCATTGCATTTGAGTCCCTGCCGCCCGAGAGGAGGGAGGGGAGCGGGCGCCCGGCACACAAGAGCCGCGGCTTGCCGACCACTGGGCTAAGCGATGTTGCGTGACCACCTGCAGCCAATGATGGACAAGCGGGGCATGTCATCACAAATCATATGAGTCGGGTGTGGGTCACCTCCGCCGAACCCCCGAGACTGACTCACCGAACCCCTGGGGTTCGATCGAACCCAGGTTAAGAACCACTGTTATAGAATATATGAGCCAAATAAAGTACAATACATCATTAAAATTATATGAGTTTATGTACCAAGGTCATTCAGACACATAAAACCCAATTATTTTTAGAATTTGTTGATCAGAAAAGATGAGAACGATGGAATAAATATTACTATTTCTAGAAAGTCTACTTCTACAAACAGCCTATTAACCTGGGAAAGTCATCATCCTAAGTCCTTGAAAATGGGAATTCCTACAAGATAATTTATGTGTGTAAAGTGTAGTTCCTCAGAAGATTTTGTAGTAAAATATTGTACAAAGGATTCTCAGAAAGAGGATATCCAAAGCAAGATATAGTAATACAGTATATTTTTAAAAAGTTGAAGAGATAATTTGGGAATCCTTGCTAGAAAAAAGTGAAGACACTATGCTATATTCATCTCAGTCTGTAAAGGTTTTTAGTATTCTGAAATATACTGGTGTATCCTGTTGAAAGATAAGAACCTGAAGCAAATATTATCAAAAATCCCAATGTGACATACAGGCAAGCTAAAAATCTAAGGGACATCTAGAAAAGGACAAATGAGAAATAGCAAAACTAGTCTCATAGTTACCTCAAAGACCAGTGGGATTTTTCCACTGCTGTCATTGTAATATGAAAGAATTTACAAAAAAAAAAAATATCAGAATTAATAAAAATAAAATCATTCTATAACTTTAGTTTCACCAAACCATCAAAGTGATGTATGTAGCAAGCTACTCTTGAACCCTTTTCTATGTGGGAAATACAATTAGAAAATTAGGAAGAAGAATCTTGGAACATGTTGATAATGTTTTGCTAAAAACAACCAGTTTGTAGGAATGTTCGGAACAAACATGATGGAAAACCCAAGTGTTTAAACTTTTGAGTTATACAGGATAAAAAAATTTGTCCACAAAAAGGTGATTTAAATAAAAGAGTACCAACCTATCATGGTACCATGCATTCAAGCATGGTACCATGATAGGTTGCCACCTGTGCAATAAGTCAATCCATGAAATTTCCTTGCTACTAAATATTCCACAGTCAGCTGTTAGTGGTATTACAACAAAGTGGAAACAACTGGGAACAACAGCAACTCAGCCAAGAAGTGGTAGGCCACGTAAAATGACAGAGCGCGGTCAGCACATGCTGAAGTGCACAGTGTGCAGAAGTCGCCAACTGTCTGCAGAGGCAATAAATAAAGAACTCCAAACTTCATGTGGCCTTCAGATTAGTACAACAACAATGCGTAGAGAGCTTCATGGAATGGGTTTCCATGGCCAATGAGCTGCATCCAAGTCTTACATCACCAAGTGCAATGTAAAGTGTCGGATGCAGTGGTGTAAAGCACACCGCCACTGGACTCTAGAGCAGTAGAGACGTGTTCTCTGGAGTGACAAATCACACTTCTCTGTCTGGCAATCCGATGGATATGTTTGGGTTTGGCGGTTGTCAGTAGAACAGTAAGTACTTGCCTGGCTGCATTGTGCCAAGTGTAAAGTTTGGTGGAGGGGGGATTATGGTGTGGGGTTGTTTTTCAGGGGTGGAGCTTGGTCCCTTAGTTCCAATAAAGAAAACTCTTAAGGCGTCGGCATACCAAGACATTTTGAACAATTTCATGCTCCCAACTTTGTAGGAACAGTTTGGGAATGGCCCCATCCTGTTCCAACAGAACTGCGCACCAGTGCACAAAGCAAGGTCCATAAAGACATGGATGAGCGAGCTTGGGGTAGAGGCACTTGACTGGCCTGCACAGAGTCCTGACCTCAAACCGATAGAACACCTTTGGGATGAATTAGAGCAGAGACTGCGATCCAGGATTTTTTGTCTTTCATCAGTGCCTGACCTCACAAATGCGCTGCTGGAAGAATGGTCAAACATTCCCATAGACACACTCCTAAACCTTGTGGACAGCCTTCCCAGAAGAGTTGAAGCTGTTAAAGCTGCAAAGGGTGGACCAACTCAATATTGAACCCTACGGACTAAGACTGGGAACCCAATAAAGTTCATGTGCATTGAAAGGCAGGTGTCCCAATACTTTTGGCAATATAGTATGGACAGGAGACTGAAAAAAGCAATAGGTAGTAAAAATATAATCTGAGACAGATAATCAGAAGAAAGAGTATATCAGAGTAGATCAGTAGGGCAGCACCGTGGCTAAATGGTTAGCACTTCCACCTGGCAGTACAAAGGTCGTCAGTTCAGATCCCAACCACTGCACCACCTACCTGGAGTTTGCATGTTCTCCCTGTGCCTGCATGGGTTTCTTCTGGGTTTCCTCCCACGCTCCAAAGACATGCTGGTAAGTTAATTGGCTTCTGTCTAAAACTGGCCCTAGTATGTGTATGTATGAATGTAAGTTAGGGACTTTAGATTGTACACTCCCTGAGGGTTAGGGACTGATGTGAATGTTTTATATATATATATATATTAATATATATATATATATATATATATATACACAGTATATATATATATATATATATATATATACACAGTATATATATATATATATATATATATATATATATACTGTATATATATATATATTGACAGTTCTATATAAGTACATTGTAAACACCTGTGCATTTTTACACTACAATTCATTTAACATGGTTTCCTATGGGACACATTCACATCCATGTGTTCACAGTAGTACTGTGACTGTGCAGTGTTGTGGATACTGATTCAATGCAGTGTGTAATCAGTTTGTCCCCCTTACCCCAACCCCATGTTGATACTGTGACAGTACCAACCAAAAATTAAAGATACAATATATCATTTAATACCATGAGGTTGGTATATTGCCTGAATAATAGATGTTACAAAAGACAGCCACTAAGCACATGCTAGGAGGCTGTACTGAGCAATGGCATATGTTGCTTTGAAAAACATAAAGGCTGTAAGCCACTGGCTAAAGACAATTGAGACATCTGCATTAGAAATAAAATAACAACTCTTACCAGTTTCTGTAGAAAGTCTGGTTCTTGTACTTCTCTTTTCAAATATCATAGCAATAGATTTACCTTGAAGCAGTGGCAGATACTAGAAAATAAAAAGTACATTGGGGGTTTGGCTGTTTCAGAGTTAGAACAAAAGACAAGCTGCACAAATATGTTATATACAGTATAGTATAAATATGCAATGACAAGCTTATTACATTATTATTGCAAATGCAGTCCCCTTGTGAGCCGCTGGTTTTGTGACCCCTTTATGTCCTGCACAGCCAGTCAACAGACATTTTCCAACTTGCATTCATAGTCAGTAACCAGTCCATGGGCTTGTTATTGTTGTTTTATTTGGGGATAAACAACTTGGATAAGGTCTATATGGGATATATGGGATAAGGTCTATATATGGGGTATATGGGATGCCCAACTTGAGTTGATACAAACAAGGACAAACTTCACAAAATGTAGGATCCTGGACTTTCTGCTCCCTCTGCAGTGACATCAGTCTCTTCATGGATCAGCAACACAGTCTCTGTAGGCCCTGGGGTTGAAGAGGCACTAACACTGTCCTTGTGTCCTGCAGCTTTGGCTGAACTACTTTCAGGTTTTTGCTGGGCTGGTTTCCTTCCAGGCTAACAGGCTGTCCTTCCGTGGTGGACTGTAAGGCAGTGGAGCTCCCTCTAGCAAAATTCCTTAGTATTCCATCTTCAAACTGACTCCCCTGCTAATCGGGCTCTCTAGTTTTTTATTGGCCAGTCTACCACACTGCCAGGCTTCCTGCCTGGGGTTTGTCAGACTCACATGAATATGCAGATCAGTTCCTCCTGGCCCCCACCCACTGGCTTATAGAAACTTCTCCAAGCTTCTAGAGCAGGGGGAGGTACAGGAGAACTACACCAACAAACTATGTACACTCGTGGGCGCTACACAAATATATATTCATCTTCATCACTTATTAAGCCCACTGACAAATAGGGAAAAATCTGCTGCTTGCAGAACAATTTCTTTTTTACTAGTCAAGGTCATTAGCCCTGTGATTAAAGTAGAAATATAGGCAAAACCTTTTTTTTTCATTTTGGATAGAGCAAGAGAGGATATTTTTTTGACATCTGTGTCCCATTGGGGAGATTTCCTTCACTTCCTGTCCCATAGCCAAACAGGAAGTGAGAGGAAATCCCTGCAAATTAACCACTTGCCTACGGGGCACTTATACCCCCTTCCTGCCCAGGCCAATTTTCAGGTTTCAGCGCTGTCACACTTTGAATGACAATTGCGCAGTCATGCAACACTGTACCCATATGAAATTTTTATCCTTTTTTTTGAGACAGATAGATCTTTCTTTTGGTGGTATTTAATCACCTCTGGGTTTTTATTTTTTACTAAACAAACCAAAAACAACTGAAAATTTTGAAAAAAAATGTTTTTTCTTAGTTTTTGTTATAAAAGTTTGTAAATAAGTGATTTTTCTCCTTCACTGATGTGCGCTAATGAGGCTGCAGTGATGGGCACTGATATGCTTTACTGATGGGCACTGATAAATGGCACTGATGAGGAGGCACTGGTAGGTGGCACTGATGGGCACTGAAAGGCAGCACTCATATATGGCACAGTTAGGTGGAACTGATAGGCGGCACTGACTGGCACTGAGAGGCGGCACTGACTGGCACTGATAGGTGGCACTGATTGGCAGCACTGATAGGTGGCACTGACTGGCATTGATAGGTGGCACTGACTGACACTGATAGATGACACTGAAAGGCAGCTCGATGGGCACTGATATGTGGCATTGATGTGCACTGGTAGGCACTGATATGTGACATTGGTGAGGCACTGATGGGCACTGGCAGGTGGCACTGATGGGCACTGACAGGTGGCACTGCTGGGGCTACACTGATCATCAGGGCACACTGATAATCAGTGCCCTGATGATCAGTGTACATGTCCCCTCTGAGGGATGCTGATTACCGGCTCTCCACTCCTCACGAGCTGTCAGCGTGACAGCTGGTAAGGAGAGAAATGCCGATAACCGGCATCTCCCTGTTTACATGCAATCAGCTTCGATTGGACACAGCTGATCACATGACCGAGTTGACATCTTCAGCTCTTTTTGTTGATCAGTGATCCGCTGTGTCCAAGGGACACAGCGCACCACCGATCGCCGCGCTACGTGCCCCTGGAGCCGCGCATGCGCAGTTAGAGTGGGAGATCATCATATGAAGTCCTCCCAGACAAAACAAGAGAACCGCCTTGTGCCGTCATTACCTTATATGGCGGGCTGGAGGTGGTTAAGGGAATTCCTTGGGGACCCCTAAGTCACCAGAACTAGTGTCCCTATTGGAAGATTTTCCCTCTATTATATTTCATTGATAATGGTAAACTGGACAAATAAACAGTGTGTATCTGCTTAACTAGGGTACAGACAGCAATAAACACTGACAGGGGTTCTAATCGTTGTCTACTCTCTCCAAAACTAAAAAGAAAAAGTTTTGCCTTTAGATAAAAAACCTTGAGCCTTTATGGCCTCTTTAAAGTATACATTAAAGGGGTCATAAAGGCTCAAGGTTTTTTATCTTTACGCATTCTATGCATGAAGGTAAGAAACTTACAGCTCCCTCATCCCCCCTAATACTCACCTATGCCCCCTCTCAATCCAGCAATGTGCACTGGAGTCTCAGCTATCCTAGGACTCCCTCTCCTTTATATGGACATTCGCAATAAGCTCTGCATGGTTTGAGATTAACAGGTCCAGCAGAGCATCATTCCTAGTTGGGGCTTCTATGAACTGTACCATAAACATGTCCTGTAGTAGGTGTATAAATTTTTGCCCTTTAACTGTTCCTGCAGTGCCATTACTCCAGTCATTTTCTGGGTAGTTAAAATCCCCCATTATTGTCACTGTCCCAGCCCTTGCAGCCCTTTCAATCTGTGCAAGAAGCTGAGTCTCCACCTCCTTATTAACACTGGGAGGCCTATAATAAACTCCAATGATTACCTTTGTAGTATGCACCCCCAAGTGCAGTTCCACCCATAATGCTTCAGCCTCATCACACTCTTCCTCAACTAAGTCCTCTTTCACACTCGCTCTGAGATCACTTCTCACATAGAGACAGAACCCACCACCTTTCCTATTTACCCTGTCTCTCCGAAACAGAACATAGCCAGGAATATTAATGGCCCAGTCATGTGAGGAATGAAGCCACGATTTAGCAATACCAATTAAATCATAGTTCTGTTCCTGTCCCTAAGCTTCCAACTCAAATATTTTGCTTGGCAGACTTCTGGCATTGGTGAACAAACAATTTAATTAATTTGCACCTTGTGCACACGTATTTTGCATATTTTTTATTTTTGTACAAATGGTACGAATTCCAATGGTTGATTGCAATATGGGAACCTTCTTATTACACTGTTCAACAGGTAAAAAGTTTTGGGCATAAAATTAGCTAATCTTACATAATTTTGGGGTGCTGAAAACGAAAATGACCCTAAAAAATGTTGATTGGCTCTAGTTTCCATGATATATTCACCCATCTAATGACGTAAGCCATTCAAAATTATGATGCAACTTCAGCTGCATATTGCGCAATTGATACTGGTGACCAATAGAAAATTGCATGTATACTGAGATGATGCAATATTAGCCTTTAATTGCATCACTTCACTGCATAAAAGCTGCAGTATCTGTAGCTGATTGTAGTTCGACAGCGTCTTTACATTTCGTTTTATGCTTATATAGGCTACTCAGTAATGCCTCGAACTTGTGTGAATAAAGCAGATAATTTCTGCTATATCTGCGGTGAAATAACGTTTATCTCACAAAAAAGGAGGATAACAGGAATGATTAAGAAAGCCTACAACTTGTATTTTGGCTGCAAGATAGGAGACCAGGACAAGAGCTGGGCACCACATATATGCTGCAATTCTTGTGGGACGGCACTGGAGCAATGGTTGAATGGAAAAAAGGCATCTATGCCTTTCGCTGTGCCAATGATTTGGAGAGAGCCAACAGATCATGTTAGTAATTGTTACTTTTGTATGGTGCCTCCAATTGTAAAAGGGCTAAATAAGAAGAAAAAGTTATCTGTGCACTATCCAAATATTCCATCGGCAATACGTCCAGTTCCTCATGGAGAGGGGCTACCAATTCCTAAAGCACCAGAATCCTTCGTGGTTGAGTAAAGTGAGGAAGAACCTGAAGCGTGTAGTCACGTGCAGTTGTAAGAGATAGCCCTTTCCTCGAATACAAGAGAAAAGCCAAGAGAAGCAAAACCGACACAAACTGAAGACAAAACTAGTGAGAATCCTAAGTATTAAAATGATTCAACTTAGCTTATGGCTATAATTTTTCTTGGTAATCCTATGCAAAATATTATGCCATTTAGGCTTTGTTATGTAGTCAATATCACTTGCTTTATATTTGTGGAAAGACATCTACCTATATAATTATTGTGCATTATGTAGTCATTACGCCTATAGTAGAAAACTTTCCGTTTACAGAAAAACTAGAGCCAATTGACAAATTTCATTGTTATATTTGAACTCAGAATGTGAAATTCATTAAGAAATGGATCCTTTTGTTTCCAAAACTGGCAAAAAAAAAAAATTTGTTGAACAGTGTTATCTGCCATAGCTCTCCCCCCATCTTTCCCCATTCCAACCACCAATAGGAACTGATCCCTGTCTGATCTGTCTACCCCAATATAATCTAATTCTTCCTCCCCCTTGATCCTAGTTTAAATACTCCTCCAGCCTCCCCATAAACCTCTCCCCCAGCACAGCAGACCCCCTTCCATTTAGGTGCAAACCATCTCTAGCATATAGGTTGCACCCCAATGAAAATTCAGCCCAGTGCTCTAGAAACCCAAATCCTTCCCTCTTAAACCAGGTCTTTTTTTAGAAACTATGAATTTTATTACTGTATTGCTTTTTGGGGTTAAAAGCCATCTTCCTGGGCTGGGGACTTGGATTGGACAGCAATTGGTGCCAAGCTGTCGTAGGTCTTACGCAGCTCTTTCTTGGAAAGAGCCACCATATACCTGCCTTGGGTCCAACATCTCCCGGCTATAGGCCCACACATGACATCCCCAACCACAAGCGCACATAGAAATAAAGGAACTTCCACTCACAGATGTTTTCAACACTTTACTGCAATTTTTTCTTTTTCAATTAAAACACTGACATGCTGGCAGATCTTTAGTGCAAATTATCATCAGCATTTACGTTATCATGCAGCAATCTTACTGGTGCAGAGCACAATTACACATCTTCACACATCTACCCTTTATCCCTCTTCTAAGAAGTACAACAGATATGGGACAACTCCTCAACAGTATGCTAGTCCTTGAACCCAAGGCCATCATACACCAAGCCACAGGACCCACAGCTAAGGGTCAGCGGTGACATGGTCCCTTTGTCAACATACTACTACTCTAGCAATGTCCTCTCTCCAGTCCTGCCCCCCTGGCACACTCTCTGATGTTATGTGCTCCCAGGATGTCTGTTCCCACACGTGTTAGGGCATAAGGAAGGTAACTGTGAGACTGGATTTTGGAGAAAGGGGAAAAAAGAAGTGAGCCCAGATTGTGGAGTGGGACAAGAGGAGACAGCGGAACTTGAGTATGGAGGGGAAGAAAGAGCAGCAATAGCTGGTATTGATATGTATTTCCATAAATTATATTCAAAAATACTAGCAAAAGTGTGCCTTCTTTGTTGAAGTAGTTTAAATATCTGATTTCTAGTGGTATGAATGTACAATACATTATACAGACTTCAGCAGTGTGGGGAATGTTGAAAAAGGGGACTTATGGAGTCTGCAATCCCATGTAGTGTAGCAGAGTGCCCATTTACTCACTATGCTCAGATGCAAGCACGGGTCCCATTAACACCTAATTTCCACAACTCCCTGGGTTGTCAAGGGAAGATAAGGCTCTCTGCTTCACTCCATCAGCAGCTCAGAAAGGTCACTCCAGAAGAGGCAGAAGGTAACCGAGCAAGGGATTTACAGCCAGGTGACTGGACCTCCATTGTCAGAACTAGAGTGGGGTGTTAACCTGCATGGGATTGATGCCCACAAACATAATGTTTTCTCAAATTGTCCTCATATTGCTATTATAATAATGACAGACCAGCATAGCTGCCACACAGAAATTCATGTAATATCTTGATCCTCCGCTGTGTCAAAGAGTTAATTTACTTGAAAGCGATTCACAACATGAACAGATATCTGAGGAGGATACTGGACAGCAAACTCTGAAATCTCTATGACAGACATAATTAGAGAAAACAGATTGTGGTACTTCCAGCTGCAAAATCCAGAGACATACAGTCAAATATCAAAATGACTATATCATTTTACACTTATTAAATTTCATCAAGACAAAATATGATTTTGTCATCTGTAATGAAAACCATGCACAGGCTCAGACAAAGTAGTCCTAATCTTGAGATGTTTTCAAATATATCTATGCTTTTCTCAGTAACCATGGTTTAGTGGTAACAGAACATTCTGTTGCCATTTCTCACCTCTCCCTTTTCTTTTATCCTGTATTTCAAATCAGCTGCAACCCAAAGAAGATACTTGATTTCTTCAGCACTGTAGTTTTTAAGGGTTAATAGATCATGTCCTTTCAACTGTGAATGAGTTTGGGAAGACCTGTGAATAAAATTATATTTATGGTAAACATACTGTAAAACATATATGGTTTTACTTCACTTTCTGACAACGTGTTCATGTCTTGTTAAAGTGGTAGTATACTTGTTTCTGGTACTTATCATAATGCTTACCTGTAGGTAAAATGAATATCTTCTAAATGTGCACCATTTAGGAGATATTCCAGTGAGCAGCAACCGGTGACGTCAGCAGCACATGTGCTCTGAAGGAATGACATACTGATACTGTTCCTTCAGAGCTCTGTGACCTGGCTATAACTCCCGATCATATGTGTAGGAGTGACATAATCGTGGCTTGACCAGTCAAACAACCGGAGCCTGCGAACCCTGAATGAAGACCGAGTGAAGATGGAAGCCCTGTCGGCAGTGACAGCTCGCTGCTGGAGGGCTTCGTTTTAGGGTAGTCTCTCATAATGTGGGGTACTAGTGTGCAGCTAAGACTTAGAATTACCTTGGGCACTACTCTGAACCTTGGAGCCTAAAATATTATGGTACACTGCACAGTCCTTGGAAGAATTTTATATTGCTCACTAGAGAGTGGTTACATGTTTGAGAACAGGGATTGTGCTAATGCTCAATGCTCTTCAATAGGTGTAGGCATCAGCCTATCTGTGCTCAATCTTAAATTAAACATTACCCCAAGACTATACTCTAGTGCCCAGTACATTGTACCATGCCTAGATGCTATAGATGCACCATGCCATGCAACATAGGGACAACATCAATGACATACACACATTCTTTTGCTTCCGCTGTGTGATGAGACACCTAGATAACAGGTGGACAGCCTCACGTTTGTCATTCACTGTGTGCGCTGCTAGTAATACGGAGTCGTGTCAGTACTTACTTAGCTTCAAAGAGAGCAAATTGTTGGTGCCCACTTAGCTGATGCCTCTGTGGCTGAAGTTGCCAATTTATTTGCCATGTCGCGAGGTACAGTATCAAAGGTTATGATGGCATATACAGTTTCTGGGAACATGTTGTCTGATAAGCATAAGCATAGTAGACATGGTCAACTGACCGAAAGAGACAAAAGGACATTGTGCAGGATTGTGACCGGGAATAAGAAAACAACTGCTGCTAAAGTTATTGCAGAGCTCAATCTCAGTCTTTACAGGACTGAGATTGAGCTCTGCCATCACTTTTGCAGCAATTGTTTTCTTAACCCCTTCATGTCTAAGGGTAAAACAAATCTTAAAGCCTAAGTAAAATATTACAACTGTGACATGTGTTATTAAAACCATACATATCATCACAGCTACTTTGTACATCCAGGTGAATTATACCTTGTTTTTTTCAGGACAAATTTGGCTTTCATTTGGTGGTAAATGGTAATAGCTATCTCCTGATTTTTTTTTATTATCAAAGGAAAACTGTCCCAAAAGAGTAAAAAAAAAATATATTTTTTTTAATTTAGCTGTTTGTTCCTTATTACTACCATAACCTACCACCACAGAACAACCCAAAATAAATGTTCTACCTCTTGACGTTCGCAGCGATACCATATATGTGTATGCTATTTTTTGTTTGTACCTGTACTACAGCCCCATAACAATAGTGCATAACATTTTGGTTTTTTTTGCCTAAAACACACTGACACTGATACCTATTTAAAAAAAAAAAATCCATACCTTTGACCCTGACCTTGACCCAAACACTAACCCTGGCACTGAATTAGATCAAACCTTGATCTAGTTATTTTTTAATATTTCTTTCTTTCTTTCTTTTACAGTTGTTTTTTTTATCTCTCTGCAAGGAGAGAGATACAATGTAAAAAAAACAAAGGGGGCGGGCCTCACAGTAACTGATCACTGCGGTAGCCAATGAGAGGGCATCACAGCGATCATGTGACCCGCAATGGGGAGTCCCAGGTCCCGATCATTAAAACGGGACCCGGGGCTCTCAGTGACACCCTGGTCTTTGTGCTGGGAGTGCGCTGTGCGGCGCGCTCCCAGCACAAAGACAGGTATGCAAATATGTGGCCCCACTGAAAAAAGCCCAGTTCTGTGAGGCCACATATGTGTGTGACATCAGCTTCAAGGGGTTATTGAGGCAAAAAGATAAATATTGCTAATAAGGTCGTAATTATTCGTCTACTCGTTTCATGAATAATCCGCTTCTTCAGGACTGTAACTATCTTAAGACAGGCCTAACTGTATCTTAGAACATTGCACAAGAAAATCCATCCTGACAAAAGATATGAAGGATGGACCGACTAAGTCATCCGAGGCTATGGGGGAGGCATCAAGAGGCTCAGCAGGGGGAACACAGTATAAGTACTAACCAAAGAGAACCTACAAACAAGTTACTTCCTAAATGGTTCATAAATGGTTAGAAAGTATAATTAATTCATGTGTCAATCTTTACTAAGCCTCAAGAAGGACTTGTCCACTTCAGTAAGGGAAATGGCCCAACATCAATACTCTCCATATGCAGTATATCCATATAAAAATTAGGGAATTCCCGAGGAGAGACCTTATCCATCCATCATCTACATGAAATTCACTATATGAAATACAGAAGTTATCTGGTAAGTAAAAACATCTATACATTCCAGATCACTTCTTTCTGTGTTTAGATCAGTTTTTCTCAAACTTTTTTTCAGTCAAGACACCTTTTAAACCGCTGCACAATCTCAAGGTACCCCATTCTAAAATGTTAAACTAAACTAATACATAACGCAGCAACATCCACACATGTAGGACACCCAACGTGATATATTCTTCCAAAGCAAATCCATCTTTGCACACTGGTACTGACTAGTATCAATGTTTCTTTCCCTCTCTCTGCTAATGTCACCCCAGTGCTGATGGAGAGGGGTAGGGGAGATGTAAACAAGGATACTG